>NC_138223.1:27296669-27896669 GCF_964197995.2 Scardinius erythrophthalmus
CTATAGTAAATCATGGTAAACTATGGTAAATCGTGGTAAATCATGGTAAACTATGGTAAAATCATGGTAAACTATGATAAATCATGCTAGAATCAGTAAATCATACTTGAACATGGTAAATCGTGGTATACTATAGTAAATCATGGTAAACTATGGTAAATCGTGGTAAATCGTGGTAAATCATGGCAAACTATGGTAAATCATGGTAATCTATGATAAATCATGCTAGAATCAGTAAATCATACTTGAACATGGTAAATCATGGTATACTATAGTAAATCATGGTAAATCATGGTAAATCATGGTAAACTATGGTAAATCATGGTAAACTATGATAAATCATGCTAGAATCAGTAAATCATACTTGAACATGGTAAATCATGGTATACTATAGTAAATCATGGTAAACTATGGTAAATCATGGTAAATCATGCTAAACTATGGTAAATCATGCTAAACTATGGTAAATCATGCTAGAATCAGTAAATTATACTTGAACATGGCAAATCGTGGTATACTATAGTAAATCATGGTAAACTATAGTAAATCGTGGTAAATCATGGTAAAATATGGTAAATCATGCTAGAATCAATAAATCATACTTGAACATGGTAAATCATGGTATACTATAGTAAATCATGGTAAACTATGGTAAATCGTGGTAAATCATGGTAAACTATGGTAAATCATGCTAGAATCAGTAAATTATACTTGAACATGGCAAATCGTGGTATACTATAGTAAATCATGGTAAACTATGGTAAATCGTGGTAAATCATGGTAAACTATGCTAAATCATGCTAGAATCAGTAAATCATACTTGAACATGGTAAATCATGGTATACTATAGTAAATCATGGTAAACTATGGTAAATCGTGGTAAATCATGGTATACTATAGTAAATCATGGTAAACTATGGTAAATCGTGGCAAATCATGGTAAACTATGGTAAATCATGGTAAACCATGCTAGCAACATGGTAAAAAAAATTCTAGCATCATGCTAGCAACATGATAATCATGCTAGCATGGTAAACTATGGTAAATCATGGTAAACTATGGTAAATCGTGGTAAACTATGGTAAATCATGCTAGAATCATAGTAAATCATACTTGAACATGGTAAATCATGGTATACTATAGCAAATAATGGTAAACTATGGTAAATCATGGTAAATCATGGTAAACTATGGTAAATCATGCTAAACTATGGTAAATCATGCTAGAATCAGTAAATTATACTTGAACATGGCAAATCGTGGTATACTATAGTAAATCATGGTAAACTATAGTAAATCGTGGTAAATCATGGTAAACTATGGTAAATCATGCTAGAATCAATAAATCATACTTGAACATGGTAAATCATGGTATACTATAGTAAATCATGGTAAACTATGGTAAATCGTGGTAAATCATGGTAAACTATAGTAAATCATGCTAGAATCAGTAAATTATACTTGAACATGGTAAATCGTGGTATACTATAGTAAATCATGGTAAACTATGGTAAATCGTGGTAAATCATGGTAAACTATGCTAAATCATGCTAGAATCAGTAAATCATACTTGAACATGGTAAATCGCTGTATACTATAGTAAATCATGGTAAACTATGGTAAATCGTGGTAAATCATGGTAAATTATGGTAAATCATGGTAATCTATGACAAATCATGCTAGAATCAGTAAATCATACTTGAACATGGTAAATCATGGTATACTATAGTAAATTATGGTAAACTATGGTAAATCGTGGTAAATCATGGTAAACTATGGTAAATCATGGTAAACTATGGTAAATCATGCTTGAATCAGTAAATCATACTTGAACATGGTAAATCATGGTATACTATAGTAAATCATGGTAAACTATGGTAAATCATGGTAAACTATATTTGGCTAAATCTATATTTTGAACTTATCTATCTATCTATCTATCTATCTATCTATCTATCTATCTATCTATCTATCTATCTATCTATCTATCTATCTATCTATCTATCGATCTATCTATCTATCTAACTTCAAACCTTTTCTATTTATCTATCTATCTATCTATCTATCTATCTATCTATCTATCTATCTATCTATCTATCTATCTATCTATCTTTTTAACTAACTAATCTATCTTTCTTTTTAACTAAATAATCCATCTTTCTTTCTTTTTAACGAACTAATCCATCTTTCTTTCTAACTAATATATTTTTCTTTCTTTCATTCTAACTAATCTATCTTTCTTTCTTTCTAACTAATCGATCTATCTTTCTTTCTAACTAATCTATCTTTCTATCTAACTAATCCATCTTTCTTTCTTTCTTTCTTTCTTTCTTTCTTTCTTTCTTTCTTTCTTTCTTTCTTTCTTTCTTTCTTTCGTTCTTTCTTTCTTTCTTTCTAACTAATCAATCTTTTTTCTTTCTCTCTCACTAATCTATCTTTCTTTCTAACTAATTAGTCTTTCTTTCTTTCTTTCTTTCTTTCTTTCTTTCTTTCTTTCTTTCTTTCTTTCTTTCTTTCTTTCTAACTAATCCACCATTCATTCATTCTTTCTTTCCAACTAATATTTCTTCTTTCTAACTAATCAATCTATCTTTCTTTCTAACTAATCTTTCTTTCTTTCTTTCTTTCTTTCTTTCTTTCTTTCTTTCTTTCTTTTTCTAACTAATCTTTCTTTCTAACTTATCTTTCTGTCTAATCTTTCTAACTAATCTTTCTTTCCTTTCTAACAAATCTTTTTTTTTCTTTCTTTCTAACTAATCTTTCTTTCTTTTTTCTTTCTAGCCAATCTTTCTTCTTTCTTTCTAGCTAATCTTTCTTTTTTCTTTTTCTTTCTTTCTAACTAATCTTTCTTTTCTTTCTTTCTTACTTTTCTTTTTTTCTTTTTACCTAATCTTTCTTTCTTTCTTTCTTTCTTTCTTTCTTTCTTTCTTTCTTTCTTTCTTTCTTTCTTTCTTTCTTTCTGTCTTTCTACCTAATCTTTTTCTTACTTTCTTTCTTTCTTTCTACCTAATCTTTCTTTCTTTCTTTCTACCTAATCTTTCTTTCTTTCTTTCTTTCTTTCTTTCTTTCTTTCTTTCTTTCTTTCTTTCTTTCTTTCTTTCTTTCTTTCTTTCTACCTAATCTTTTTATTTCTTTCTTTCTACCTAATCTTTTTCTTTCTTTCTTTCTTTCTTTCTTTCTACCTAATCTTTCTTTCTTTCTTTCTTTCTTTCTTTCTTTCTTTCTTTCTTTCTTTCTTTCTTTCTTTCTTTCTTTCTTTCTCTTTCTTTCTTTCTTTCTTTCTTTCTTTCTAATCTATCTTTCTTTTTCTTCCTAACTAATATTTTTTCTTTCTAACTAATCTTTCTTTTTAACTTATCTTTCTTTCTTTCTAATCTATCTTTCTTTTTCTTCCTAACTAATATTTTTTCTTTCTTTCTAATATTTCTTTCTTCCTAACTAATCTTTTTTCTTTCTAACTAATCTTTCCTTCTTTCTAACTATTCTTTCTTTCTAACTAATTTATCAATCAAAATTTAAACTACTTTAAACTTCAAACTACTTCAAATTTCTAACTACTTTAAACTTCTAACTACTTTTAACTTCTTCAAACTCTCTGGTCCGGCTTTCTCAAGCCAACTTAAAGTTTGTCTCAACAAACTTTTTTTTCTAGTTGTAGTTCTACATTCCATTTTATCTTTCTCTGCACACTGAGCATAAACATTCATAACATAACTTTGTTTAGGAAGGTTTCCAAATAATGAACCAGTAGGCTACTTTTAATAGCTGTGCACTATTTGAAGCTGTATTTTTTTCAATGTATTTGTCTGAAAGTATGTTTTATCTTCTCTTTTAAAAGGCAGACAGAGGGAATTGGATGAGGCTCTTCTAAACATGGTGGTGAAGGATCTGCAGCCCTTCACCATCATGGAGGATGAATGTTTCAGGGCCTTTGTGAACATGCTTGATCCAAGCTTTGTCCTCCCATCCCGGAAGGTGCTTAAAACAATGGTCAGCGAAAGGTACAACAAAACCAAGGAGAAGACAATGGACAATGGGCCTTACAGCTGACATGTGGTCCTCCATTAATATGGACGGACATCTTGGTGTAACTTGCCATTACATAACACCAGAGGCAAAAATGGCAACTGTTGTACTGGGTGTAAGGAGGTTTTACCAAACCCACACAGCCCAGCATCTCATGGAGGCTAAAGCCTTGCTAATGGCTGAGTGGGGAATAACCTCCAAAGTTCAGTGAATGGTGACTGACAATGCATCCAACATGATCCTAAGCGCCCAGCTACTCCACTTTCGCCATGTCCCATGTTTTGCTCATAATTTAAATTTGATTGTGAAAAAGGCCCTAGATCAAACCCCAGTCATCAATGAAATATGCCAGAAAGATAGTGGGGTTGTTTAGATCCAGCTGCAAAGCAAAGGACAAGCTTGTGGAGATCTCTCTTCAGAGAACCTGTTGCTATCCAGCGATCCATGTTGCGGAGCGCATGTTCCGAGCGCCACTAGCCTATTTTAGAAATCACACAATAACTTGACAATTTAATTAAAATTTTATATCAATATAGGCCTACATATTCTTTTTACTTTTTTTTATGGGAATTTCCTGGTAGAATGAAGGTAAAAAAATATAATTTTATATTTTATTTTGCCTTTCCACGGACCACCTGCAGTACCCTCACGGACAACTAGTACCCTCACGGACCACAGTTTGGGAATGGATGGTCTAATCTACCAGTTAGCTCCGCTGGTAACTAAGCGTATGGGGTTTATTGGTGTGATTGGTCGTAGTGTTATCCTATTGCATGCAGTGAGATTTTCAAATGCATGCTTGGTGCCGCCCCTCGAGCTGGGTGATTTTCATTAGTCGACACCAGACCATTAATCTTTTAGATTTAGGCCTGGATTTCCAGGCTATAAAGGAGGAGCGACGCCAGTGAAGAGGGAGAGAGGACAGGCCTGAGTTTTATGTGATGTTTTGTTCCTGTTTTGTGTGGCCAGCAGTCGTCCACGGGGGGCTGCTGGCTTATACTTTCGTTTTTGTATTGGTTTATTTATTTATTAAAATATTTGAATGTTCGCCGGTAACCGCCTCCTTCTTCCCATAACAACGAACCTCGTTATACTGGTGCCGAAACCCGGGAAGAAGGAGGAACGCGCTGTCAAAGAGCCCTCATTGCTTTGGGGAATCTGCGGTGCCATCGAGCATGGCGGCCAGTTTCCGTCGCCATGGACACTCGAGGCGGTGCACTGGAGTGACTTGCGGGGGGAGCAGGGAACGGAGGACTCCTGCCGACTGCCCGAACACGGAGGAGCCGTCGCCGTCCAGCAGGCGGTGGAGGAGTGTCGAGCCGTCCACCAAGGGCTATCCAGCGCCACCGCCAGGCACCGCGGAGAAGATCGCCCAGCTTGTGGAGGGTCAGATGGTTGCGCATTGTGGGAGCCAGACCAAGATTTTTTTTCTCTCTCTCCTCTCGTTTCTGTCGCTCCTCGTGCTTCCGTCTCCTTTACTCTCGCCTTGTCTGTCCATACCCCCAGGTACCGCAGCCTTCGTGAACGGTCTCCCCGGAGGAAGGGGAGGGGGGAGTAGAGCGCAGTCTCGTGCAGGGTTTTTCCTGGCTCAAAATGAGGCGGAGGTGGTAAAATCCTAATAATGTATTTTAATAATAAGGTATTTTTTGTTGGGCATCATATAGCCTAATGTGTTTCCCACATTCATTTTTGTGGGTGTAGCTCGGTACCTCTAGGGGGGTCCGGGGGCATGCCCCCCCGGAAGAAAATTTTGTACATTTTAAAGATAAATTCATTAATCTGGTGCACTTTGAGTCACCCGAATCCACTGTTAAAAATAAATAATCCACCCGCAAACCGCCCATATTCTTTGATTTAGATATCTGCATCTGATCATCACATTACAATTATTCAAATTCTCAGTGTTAAGCATGATGGTAACATATCACACTGAAGTAGGCTGATTTAAAATGAACTTTTATTTAAAATAAAAGTTCTTCCTTTGGCAAAATTACATTTCCTGTTTTTACATTTTTTTGTACCTTATATAAAGGGCATTTCCCCCCTAATTTTATTAAATGCATGCTCCATTTTTCATTTCAAATTCTTAAATTTGATCAATATATTCAATTAAAATGATAAGACACAGGCTGTTACCAATCAAATTAAATAATTTACATTGAAAAAATTATAACTGTATTAAATGAGATTAATTTAAATATTTTTGAATATACAAATAAGGAATGTTGAAAAGAATATACTTTATGAAACTAAACCGCCAGTAGGAGGCAGCAGGCGACCGTCTTAATGAGCGAGTCATTGAGTCATTCATTTAAACGATTCGTTCAAACGGCTGATTTATTCAGAGTGATGCAGTTTATGAATGGATCATTGAATTTTGGACTCAACCGATTCGTTCGAAACGCTGAATCATTCAGTAATGCTTCAAGTGTTCGTTGCTGTGAGATGCGCGATGGTTCGTGATCTTTGTTTGGAACTATTTTCGCTGCAGAAACAGAACAAAAACTGTCATTGCGTCTAAAATGTAAGTGACTTCATTTTAACTGTTTAATGAACTGTTATGAAATCAGTCTCGGTTTCAGTCTTGATGGCATTCAGGAAAACAGCACTCTTGTCGTGTGTAGCCTAGGCTATTGTTTCTTAACAACATTCTCAACAACATTGTTGCAACATTGTACCGTCAGTACATTAGGTAGGCCTATTATTATCAACTATAGGCTATCAATCGCCACTTACATTAAATTAAATAAAACAGAATCATCCTCACATTTTCGGTGATTCCCTAGATATTTTTTATTTTTAAATAAAAAATTGTTTAAATCAGGGTATTTGTTCGGTTGGACAAGTAGTACAATTCTCTCTCACTTTTCCCTTCAAAAAAAAAAAAAAAAAAAAAAAAAACAAACACGTGTCCCAGACAAGCGTTATTGTCAAGCCTTGATATTTTCCTTGATGGATTTTCCCTGAAGAGAATTAACGTTACGTTGTTGAAAACGAAAGTAAAAGTGACGCACGTTCATTTCGTTTTACCGTGATGAGAGTTCCGTGTCTTTATTAAACTCAAAACATTATAATTTATCGGTCATCCACCCTCGATTAATTGGAATGGAATGTTTGTATTACTTGGCCCGTCCGACCTGCGGATTATCCGCGATCCGCGCAGCACTATACGGCTTGAGAATGGACACAAGCCGGTAACCGCAACAGAACCATCACGGTGGAAAAACTGTATCTGACCATGTGACTGTCCGAATTTTGTCGAGAGCCGGAGGCGGCACGAAATTTTACGGAGGCGGCCGCCTCATAATTCTCTATGCAGGAAAAACCCTGCTCGTGGGTACCCCCCGGCCTGCGAGGGGTGATGGGGGTATGTGGTGAGCAGGACGAGGCCGAGGGCCGTGAGAGCGCGGCACGAGGCCAGTGGCGTGATTACAGATGAGCGACACCTGCGCGTCGCACTGGTCTCGTATCGTTCACATAGGAGCAGAAGCATAAAGGAGGTGCGACGACAGTGAAGAGCGAGAGAGGACAGGCCTGAACTTGGGTTGTGTTTTTTTTTCATTGTGACAGCAGTCGTCCGTGAGGGGCTGCTGTCTTTTACTTTCGTTTTGTATTTGTTTTATTTCTATCATTAAATATGTTTGAATGTTCGCCGGTTCCCGCTTCCTTCTTCCCAGAACATCTGAACTGCGTTACAGCCAGCAACAAGTGTCCCTTGTGAGAGGATGTTTTCAAAGGCTGGAGAAATTATCTGTAAATTATCTGAAATTATCTGTAAAAATGTCATATGACTTGTGGGGGAACTTGGGCACTAATGTTGTGAAGGGGCTCTGGCGCGCACCCACTGTAATGGCTGGAGGCTCTGGCGTGGTGGCCACTTGCTTATATATAAATCTGTATAGACCGATGTAGCGAGCAGGATGAGGCCGGGGGCCATGAGAGAACTGCGCGAGGCCGGTGCCATGAATGCTGATAAGTGACACCTGCGCAACGCACCGGTCTCGTATCTCTCACGGAGGAGCGGAAGCATAAAAGGAGGAGCGACGATCGTGAAGGACGAGAGAGGACCAGATCTGGTCTATTTTATTTGCTGTGTTGTTTTATTATGTGTGGCGGCAGTTGACCGTGAGGGGCTGCCATCTTTACTTGCCGCCTCCTTTAGGTTCCCGCCTACTTCTTCCCATAACATCTTACTTTGCTACAACCAAATATTGCATTATTGTGTTTAAACGTGAATTCATCTATGAAAGATTATATTACTGTATGTGTGCAAAGAGAATCACAATGATGGAAAACATAGTTCATAGTTCTTGGAGATATGAATATCCATGTCAACTCCCCCACCTGTCGATTTGCAGCAGAATTTCTGCAATTACTGGACTGTTTTAATCTAACTCAACTTGTCGATGTCCCCACTCATACTAGGGGACACACACTCAATTTGGTTATTACAAACTCTGAACATCTCAGCAATCTCCGGGTTTATGATCTGGGCATTTCTGACCACAAGGTCATTTCTATGATGATGTCTTCACCGTCCACCGTCATCAAGCTTAAGCGCCAAATCTGCTTTAGAAATTTAAAAAATATCAACTCAGATTCACTGGCATCTGACCTTCAGCATCTTCTCTCTGTTAAATGCTCACCAGTCATGGACCCTGTGGACTACTACAACAACACCCTCAAGAGCCTCCTAGATATCCATGCACCAGTAAAAACTAGAACAGTCACCTTCTCCCGAACAGCCCCCTGGTACACCAGTGAGCTACGGAAAATGAAGGCATCTGGGCGGGCCATTGAGCAGAGATATAAAGCCACTGGACTCACTGTCCACCAACAAGCTTTTAGGAAACACCAAAAGAAATATTCTAAATCGCTAATAAAGGCGCGGTCGTCATTCTACTCTAATATCATCAAAAACAGTCCCGGAAACTCAAAGCAGCTGTTCTCCACCATTAATCATCTTCTAAAACCACAAACTCCCTCACTCAAGGAAAATACAGAAGAACACTGCAATAACCTACTGGACTTTTTCAAAACTAAAATAGATTCGATCCGCTCTTCCATTCATGGATCCTCAACCCAATCTGCCCTATCTGTACACCCACAGCTTGAAATCGTCCACCCCCTGAAATGCTTTCCAGAAATCTCGAATCAGGAGGTTGAGATGATCATCAAAAGGATGAAACCCACCACCTGTGCCCTCGACCCTTTTCCTACTACTCTTGTCAAAGCAAACTCCGCTATTCTAAGCCCTCTCATTACCACTGCAATAAACCAGTCCATCCTGTCCGGCATTGTTCCATATGCACTTAAAACCGCCATAATCAGACCACTTCTGAAAAAACCCACTCTTGCTCCTGATATATTATCAAACCATAGGCCAATTTCAAATCTTCCGTTCATCTCAAAAGTCTTGGAAAAAGTAGTTGCAACTCATCTCCAGGACCACCTCAAAAACAACCATCTATTCGAAAAGTTCCAATCTGGTTTCCGCGCAGCTCATAGTACAGAAACAGCTCTCGTCAGAGTCACAAATGACCTACGAATGGCAGCTGATGCTGGCTCACCTTCCCTTCTCATACTGCTTGACCTGTCCTCTGTTTTCGACACTGTGGACCATGGCATTCTACTAGACCGGCTGCATCAAACCACTGGACTTACTGAAATTGCCTTGGACTGGTTCAATTCATATCTGACGGACAGAAGAGAGTACATTTCACTTGGAAAATCAAGGTCCCGGGAACATACAGTTACCTGCGGAGTACCTCAGGGGTCGGTTCTTGGACCCATTCTCTTTATCACTTATATTCTGCCACTCAGGCATGTCATCAGACTCCATGGAGTGTCTTTTCACTGCTACGCCGACGACACACAACTGTACATGAAATCTGATCCACAACCAACTGCAGCACCGCCAACATCATCTCCGTCTTCAACACTCACTGCCTGCCTCGAGGAGATAAAGGTGTGGATGAAACATAATTTCCTCCAACTAAACAGTTCCAAAACTGAAGCAATTCTCATTGGCACCTCGCACCAAATTCAGTCATCCTCACTTTCCGGTATAACCATTTCTAATCAAGAACTAATTGTTGCATCTGGTGTACAGAAGCCAATGATCAGTTGCATAATGAAAATGCATCTTATGTCAAAGCACAATGAACGCATGTGTGACAGGTTGATAATCTAACGTTCAGTTTTGCTCATTGGAATTGGGGAACTTGTAATGGTTGCATATTGCAAATGACTAGACACGCCCACCGGCGTTGAGCCGCAGTTGATATTGAGTACACCTGTGCAGTGCAATCATGAGGGTGCGTCTGTGTCTAGTGGCGTGATAAAAACCCTGTCTAAGTTTGGTTGATTGTTATTCTTCTCTGTGCGGTGTGAAGTAACCGGCTACCCATTTCTAGTTGCTTTGCCTCTCTGGTGAGTTGTTTTCCGTATGTTCCCATCTCAATCGCAAATCATGGTCTAAATATAGCCTATGTTTGCCATCAGGAATGTGTGTGTGAAGTGGCGAGCGCAGGGAACATAAAGGTTACTATAGCTTAAATTCCCCTACGAGGTAAGAAGTGTTATAATTGGTGTCTTATTTTGGGAGGGGGGAAATTAATCAATGCTTTTACTATTAGTGTTTTTATTGCAGGTGCGGCCCAAGAGCGCTAGCTGCTGTTTTTTTTATTTTATTTTTTTTATTATTATATTTATTTTGTCACTGTTTCATGGTCCTAGTACAACTGACGGCAGCGGATATTGCGGTTTTGAACCGCTAACGATCGAGCTCTTTAACGAGCTGCTCGTAAGAAATGTGTTGAAATACTGACGTAGTCTAATGTATGTTCGATGGGCTATTAAGTTATAGTAAACTGATATGCTGGTAGCCTGGTCCATTTAAAGGTACCGTATGTAGGATTGTGGCCAAAACTGGTACTGCAATCACTTTAAAAATACTGTAGAGCCGTGTATCCCCTCCCCCTCCCCCCTGACTCGAGGTTGCCAGATAAGCTGCAGGATTCAGCAGAAACGTAGGCTGCTTCAATGAGCTTCCAATGGCAAGTGATGACGAGACGTACACAGTAAGTTTTTTTTTTTTCTGTTAATTGTGTTTATGCTTTATGAGAGATATTTTGATGAGTAATTACTTATTTAAAAAATGTACTAATTGTTGAGGTGCTGGGGCCATAATAGCTGAAGAGATAAGCGTTTTTGATTTGATATTTAATTTGATTTGATTTCTTTATTTTGAACATATAAATACAATTACAATTCAAAAAAAATCTGAGGAAAAAAAGGATAATAGTAAAACAAAACAAAAATATATATAGACTTAAGCAACAAAATAATACTTCCTTATTTTTCAATACGAAAAAAAACCTCGATTTACAAGTGCTAAAGTTTTTGTCATATTATAGGCTAAAAATAGAATAAACATTTGCCACAGAAATTATAACACGGGACAAATTCAATATCACCAATGGCTATCACAGGGTTGTTTTCAGTCCCATCAGAAAATATTGTTAGAGTAACTAAATTACATTAGCAATGGTCATACAGGTCAACTTGCAGCATGTGTAACTTAGTCCACGATATACGTGAAGAACAAATGACGAATAATTTTTTCTGAGGTAAAGTTAGGCTTGTCTCAATTACGTTTCAAATTGCCATAATGGGCGTGCTAATGTTTTCATCAGCGTCTCAGCATAATGACAGAGAAACGGGCTCCTATAATGCATTGCAAATGCATACGTCCATGTGAGCTAACGTTACGTTGCTTGAACACGCATAACTTTGTTCGATTGTCATGAATATATGAAATGTCCATTGACATCCAGTACAAGTTAGCCAAGCATAGATGAATCTTACCTGTCTAGGAGAAAATTAGCAACGTTGGCGTCTGTGTTCAAATTCTTCTCCATTTTCAGCCGCCTCCATCTTTCAAAAGCATCTCCTATACAAATTCTGGTTTTATTTCGGAATTTCTGAATTATAACGAGTTCTTTTTGATTTAGTAACGTTAGACATTTTTATCCGACTAGAGTTAGGGTAGGTTAGGTTAGAGCAAAGCTGGCAACCCGGATGCCGAAACACTACTGACTTCGTGATTGGTAGATAGGTGGAGGGAGGCGCTCAGGTCAAAACACAAAATGACAACATCAACATCAGTTGAGGGCTGCAAGTCCACTTTTTAAATGACAATATCCTAGCCATACTACTGTTGTCAGTGATATAAGTATTTGAAATGAACATGATTTCTTAATGTCTAGTGACACATCAGGACAATTTTATGATTAATTGAAATAGATTTCTTACATACAGCTCCTTTAAAGCAGTGCAAACAATATCAACATGAGTCTTAATTGAGAAGTGAAATATGATGTTACTGTGACTGAGTGGTGTAATTATTTTCTTTTCTGTTAGTTTTTTTGTATTATTAAATCCATTTGCCAGTTATATCCGCTGGTGGCTGGAACTGTGATATTGAGGCTTAACAGAAGGAGGAGTGTATTTGTTTTCTTTTGATATTCTCTTTATTTGGTGTGACACTTGCTTTATGTTTTGTTTACTCACTGATTTGCTGTGTTTTTCCCTTCTGTTAAAGTGGTCAAATTGTGGTCTCTTGTTTCTGTCGGTATTAATTGGTAAGCTGTATTTGAGACCTATTTTGATGTTTTTAAGGGAATGATTTTTTCCCCTGTGATAAATAAATTTGGTATACTTTTGGAAAGTCACGTCTCTGTCTTCAGCGCAGCAGGGTCCTTCCTTTTGTTGTAATTCTTTTTAGTTTAACTTTCTTTTTGGGTTATACTTTCCTGGGTAGAGAAGGAACCTAGGTGGCGTAGTCGGGTATTTATATATTTAACCATATATTTATATATTTAAGGTTACAAACATGGCGCAGTCGGCAGGGTAACCTTTTGTGTGAAGCGGAGACGTGACTTTATTACTCTTTATTTGTGATTATCAATTTGTTTTGTTTTTTGTTTGTTTTTTTAACAGCAGCTAGTGCATTAGAATACTGTTTTGTACTTTCCTCTCCTGTGTTTTTGTTTGTCACTTAGATCGTCATTATGGAGGATGAGATAATGATAATGAACTTCTGCGACAAGAACGTTTGGAGGTTCAGGCAAGTCCGAGTATTGCGCCCTCTGGGTCTAATCATGGGGGGCGGGTTTAGACGCGGGGTCAAGATCTTCCTCCAATGGTAATTCAGTAGTGACGGAAAGGTTGATTTATGTTCCTAGGGAGAGGAAATGTCCTGTTTTTAGGGGCCGCACCGGAATTTCTTTAGCTGATTGGCTAGAGGAAGTGAAGGTCAGTATGCGTGTTCGCCATTTATCCGTTTTTGATAAAGCACACTTCTTGTATGACCATCTAGAGGGGGAAGCTAGGGAAGAAATAAAATTTAGGCCTAGTGAGGACCGGGAAGACCCAGATAAAGTTATTCAAATACTTACTGAGCTTTATGGCTGCCCGGATTCATATATTGTTTTGCAGGAGAATTTCTTCTCTCGACGACAACTAGAGAGGGAGACTCTCCAAGAATTTTCACATGCCCTTCTTGACTTGATGTCAAAAGTAATAAAAAATGCTCCAAATGGTATGCCCAATTCTGATGTCCTGTTGCGTGACCAATTTGTTCAGTATGTGCTGGATTCTGCCCTTCGCAGGGAATTAAAACAGTTTGTACGCCAACATTCTGGGGCTACTTTACTTGATGTTAGAGGGGATGCCATTAGATGGGAACGGGAGGGTATGTCGAGGGCTACTGTGGGTCCTAGTTTGTCAACCTCTTCTACTTATGGGCTGCAGTATGGGGTTTATGGGTCTGCGCCAGTTTCCACCAACTCTGAATTATCGGAGCTAAAAGAGATGCTCAAAAAGCAACAAGAACAGCTTGATCAGTTAACCAGTAGTATGACTTTGCTTCAAAATGCCCCAAGAAGTCTCCCTTTCACCGCAAGTCCCTTTGATAGGGGTTCAGTTATCTGTAGGAAGTGCCAACAGCCTGGTCATTTTGCCCGCGAATGTAGTCCTCAAAGTTTGTCACCGAGGGTTAATCTCTCACGTCACCCTCAGCCAGTCGTGCCAAGGTCCCAGCCCGCTGTTACCTTTCAGGAAAACTTGAACCTTCTGTACTCCCGAGCCACAGTTCAGAAGGGTATGTGTTTGGCTCCGATGCTGTTTTCCCTGATATAGAGCACATGGCCCCATTATTATCACCATGCCCTCATTTGACTGTTAGTATGGGTGGGGTGTTAGTTTCCTGTTTGTTAGACACCGGTTCAATGGTGTCGACAGTGACATAAAGTTTTTATTTGCAGAATTTTGAGCCATGGGGTTTGGAAAAACCTCACTCCTGTCATTGGTTGCAGCTTAAGGCTGCAAATGGCCTAGATATCCCATATATAGGCTATTTAGAGCTGGATGTTGAAGTCTTTGGTAAAGTGATTCCTAAACGTGGCGTGCTTATAGTTAAAGATTCTCCAGGTACTCCTACTCAGGTCTCCGGTATTTTGGGCATGAACGTTATTCGAGAATGTTATCACGATTTGTTTGGACAGTATGGACGGACTCTCTTCGAAACCGCTAATTCTTGGCAACAAGCCTTACAGAAGTGCCATCAAGCCCAAGTTAATGCCCCTTTAGATTCTTCAGCCCGTGTTCGGGTCCGAGGGGGCAGGTGTATCTGTGTACCAGGTGGCACCATGAAGTTTATTCCTGCTACTTGTTCTCAGCAACATACTGGGTTGACTGTAGTATTTGAGCCTTCGAGTGGTGGGTTAGCAGCTGGTCTTTTGACCTCCCCTGCCATTGTTAAGGTAGTTCGTGGCCAGGTTTATGTTCTAGTCATTAATGTGGGAGTAGTGGATGTTAACCTTTATGCAGGAACTGTTCTTGGTACTATTAGTCCAGTAACTGTGGTGAGTTTACCCCCTGGTGTAGAGGATGTCCCATTGAGTGTGCAGGCCACTGTTTCTTCCCAGATGACTGTAGGTTCTCTACAAGACAAGATAGATTTTGTTGATCTGTCTCCGATGACCCCTGAAGAACAAGTCAGGGCTTTACTATCCAAGTACTCTTCTGTGTTTTCAGCACATGATGGCGATCTGGGCTGTACTACTTTGATATCACATGACATTCCTTTGATTGATGAGGTTCCTGTTAGGCAGCGTTATCGACGCATTCCTCCCTCAGAATATGAAGCCGTTAAAGGGATACTTCAGGATTTAGCATTAAGCTTTGTATTAGTAGAAAACCTGTAGTATTTTCGAATTACCATGCTTTCCACCCTCATATCCCCCTGAGACAAGAGATTTATGTATTTTTTGTCTGGAAAAAATCCTCCGATGACGCAAAAATCGTCATTTTGCGTCATCGGAGGATTTTCTGGCCAGAGGCTAAAGACTACAGCCAGTAGAAGGAGCTGTTCCGCATGTTTTCAGCCCGCCCATAGAGGGAGGGATCTCACTCACAGAATGTACACACAGTGTCAGCCGTCTTTCTTTGGAAGCTAAGCTAGCAGGCTCTTGTTCTGTGGTGAAAGCTGAATAGTAGGAGAAAGCTGAGTAAGTAGGGGTTACCATCCTCCTTTTCCCGGACTTGTCCGGCGGGCGAGATCGGTTAAAATGTCCGGGATTCAGCTTTTGCGTTCTGCGGTCGCCATTCATTGTTTACATGCACACCTTTTGTTTCAATCTAACTGAATTCATTCCGATCGGTGAATCTGAATGTAGTGTTTACATGAACGCTAAACAAGTGATCGGTTGATGTGCGTTTTACCATTGCTAAGAAAATTCCCTAGAGATGGGAGACCCGGCGCGTCTCAGTAATGACGCCACCGGCCTCGCGCCGTTCTCCCGCGGCCGTCAGCCTCGTCCTGCTCGCCACAGTAAACATGATGAATGGCGACTGTAGAATGCAAAAGCCGAATCCCGGACATTTTAAACGATCTCTAAATCCCTGGCAAACTCATCACGTTGGCTAGCCTTGTTGTTTTCAACTGCGCACTCTTACCGGTAGGCGTGGCCTCCTAAGGCAGCGAAGCAAGTGCATTCTGGGAGTTGTTGTCTTTCATCCACATAAGCCAAAAATACATTTTCTGGCTTTTCTCAGTCTAGAAAGCTCCAAATTCAAAAATTTCTTCACATTTCTTCTACTTAAATTACCTATTTTAAATACACATTCATCTTCCCAGAGGTGAAGTATCCCTTTAATGCTCTTATTAATCAGTTGCTGGAAACTCAAATTATAAGAGAAAGTAGCAGCCCTTATGCTTCTCCCATTGTCCTGGTTAAGAAAAAGGATGGTAGCCTGCGAATGTGTGAGTTCTGGTCTTACTTAACAGTAAGACCAGAAAAGATTAATTTCCATTACCACGAATTGAGGAATCCTTGGATGCTCTTGCAGGTGCCAGGTGGTTCACTACAATGGATCTTGCTAGTGGCTACAATCAAGTCCCTGTGGCTGAAAAGGACAGGATGAAGACTGCCTTCTGCACACCTTTTGGGTTATATGAGTGGAATAGGATGGCCTTCGGCCTGTGCAAAGCACCTAGCACATTTCAGAGACTGATGGAGCGTATGTTTGGCTCGCAACATTTTCAATCATTGTTGCTTTATCTGGACGATGTTATTGTCTTCTCTTCCACAGTGTCTGAGCATTTGCAACGGCTGGAGGTGGTCCTGCAGCGTTTACAACAAGAAGGCTTGAAGGCCAAATTAGAGAAATGTTCGTTCTTTCAGTCTGAGGAGAACTGCTTGGGGCATTTGATTACTGCCCAAGGGGTGGCTACCGATCCAAAGAAAATTGAGGCAGTTGCTAACTGGCAGCCTCCCCAGCAGGTTTCAGAACTTCGGTCATTTCTGGGCTTCGCAAGCTATTACAGGAGGTTCGTGGAGTCTTTTGCTAAAATGACTGCTCCACTTCATCGCCTGGTAGCTGACCTGACTGGAGCTAAAAGGAAGATCCCAGCCCGGCCCTGCAGGGAGGCCTGGACAGAGGAGTGTCAGCAGAGTTTTGACGCCCTGAAGCAACGGTTGGTGAGTGTTCCATTGCTGGCGTATGGTGACTTCTCTTTGCCATTCATCTTAGAAGTGGATGCCAGTTGTAGCAGTCCTGTCACAGGAACAGGAGGGCCGAGTTCGACCAGTAGCCTATGCCAGTCGTGGTTTAAGGCCTACAGAGAGGACCATGTCCAATTATAGTTCCATGAAACTTGAGTTTCTTGCCCTTAAATGGGCAATGGCCGAGAAATTCCGTGAGTATTTACTTAGACACAAGTGTGTGGTATATACGGACAATAACCCTCTGAGCTACCTCAACACCGCTAAGCTCGGTGCTTTAGAACAGAGATGGGCTGCCCAACTTGCCGCTTTTGACTTCAGTATTAAGTATCGTTCTGGACGTAGTAATCGTAATGCTGATGCACTCTCACGACAGCACCCGGCTGGACCTGTTCTGGAGGCTATGATTCCAGGAAGTTCTCTGCCAGAGCCCCTCCAACAAGTCGCTTCTACTAGACCCATGAGCAGGGTACAAGCATCCATCACTGCTTTCCCTGGCTATTCTTCTGCAGATTTACATGGGCTACAGGAAGCAGATGCAGTGTTGGGAGTATTCCTGAAGTTATGGAGAAGAGGGACATACCCTTCTCATGAAGAGAGGCAGGGGTTGTGTCCAGATGTAGGTAAACTCCTGAAACAGTGGAAACGATTACAGGTGAAGGATGGCGTAATGTACCGTCAGTGCTACCATCCCCAGGGCGGCGAGGCCTTTCTGCAGCTGTTGCTCCCAACATCTTTAAAGACTATGGTGATGCAGCAGCTTCATGATGAGCATGGCCATCAAGGAGTGGAGCGTACGACAGAGCTGGTGAGATAAAGATGTTTCTGGCCAGGTATGGGTGAGGATGTGAAATGTTGGTGCCAACATTGTGAACATTGTACTGTTGCTAAAGATGTCTTCCCTCGAGAGCAGACATATATGGGTCATTTGTTGGCTTCAAGGCCTAAACAAATTCTGGCCATCGACTTTACTTTGATCGAGCCATCACAGAATGGAATGGAGAATGTTCTAGTTTTGACAGATGTGTTTTCTAAATACACCCAGGCCGTGTCGACCCGTGACCAGAGAGCATCTACAGTGGCAAAGGTGTTAGTTAATGAGTGGTTCTACAAGTTTGGCGTTCCTAGTCGCATCCACTCGGACCAGGGGAGGAATTTCGAAAGCACCCTTATTCAACAGTTGTGTGCGTTGTATGGCATTGAACGGAGTCGGACCACCCCAGCCCATCCTACTGGAAATGGTCAATGCGAGCGATTTAATCGCACACTGCACAATCTGCTGCATACTCTGCCCTCGTGCAAGAAGAAGAACTGGGCAGCATATCTCCCTCAAGTGGTATTTTCTTATAACACTACTCCACACCAGTCTACAGGTGAATCCCCATATTTCTTAATGCTTGGGCAAGACCCACAATTGCCGGTTGATTTTCTTTTGGGCAGAATTGATACTCCTACTCGGGGCCGTGTCCATGACTGGATTTATGACCATCAAGCAAGACTTCAAGTGGCCTTTGATGGAGCTAGAAGTCGAATGAAGGCTGCAGCGGACCGTAGGAAAGAGTGACATGATCGGAGAGTACAGGATGAGCCTTTGAGCCAAGGTCAACTGGTGTACCTGCGGGACCTTTGTGTGCGAGGCCGAGCAAAGATCCAAGATCGCTGGAGTTCTGTTCTTTATAAAGTGCTGCGAGCCCCGACACCTGGTGGGTCAGTGTACACCATTGCTCCCGTTGAAGATTTGGAGAAGGTTAGACATGTGCATCGTACTTTGGCCATCGTACATCGTCCAACCGGCTGGCCGGAATCTGGCAGAACCTGTTAACCCTCTCTCTTCAGACTCGGATCAAGCATCGGTGGACTCTGGAGAGGAGGATAGACTGGATGCGTGGCTAGTGGTGCTGCCAGAGCAAGAAGTTCCTCCCCCAGTGACCGTACCAATTGCTGTCCCTTCACCTACACGTCGTGTGCCACTTCTGCCCCAAACCCCTGAGTGTGCCTCCATACCATCTAGTAGAGTTCCTGAGCCTCCGCTGGTCCATGATAATTTTCCTAGTGATCCCTCAGTGGCATCAGAGGGTGCCACCATTACTGAAGGAGCACCACTACGACGGACCACCCGAAAAACCGCAGGCTACCATTCCAATGCCCATCACTTGCCAGCGGCAATGGCTCAAGGGATTTCAATGTGTTGAAATACTGACGTAGCCTAATGTATGTTCGATGGGCTATTAAGTTATAGTAAACTGATATGCTGGTAGCCTGGTCCATTTAAAGCAGTGCAAACAATATCAACATGAGTCTGTGTAATTGAGAAGTGAAATATGATATTACTGTGACTGAGTGGTGTAATTATTTTCTTTTCTGTTAGTTTTTTTGTATTATTAAATCCATTTGCCAGTTATATCCGCTGGTGGCTGGAACTGTGATATTTAGGCTTAACAGAAGGGGGAGTGTATTTGTTTTCTTTTGATATTCTCTTTATTTGGTGTGACACTTGCTTTATGTTTTGTTTACTCACTGATTTGCTGTGTTTTTCCCTTCTGTTAAAGTGGTCAAATTGTGGTCTCTTGTTTCTGTCAGTATTAATTGGTAAGCTGTATTTGAGACCTATTTTGATGTTTTTAAGTGAATGATTTTTTCCCTGTGATAAATAAATTTGGTATACTTTTGGAAAGTCACGTCTCTGTCTTCAGCGCAATCCGAACCAGCAGGGTCCTTCCTTTTGTTGTAATTCTTTTTGGTTTAACTTTCTTTTTGGGTTATACTTTCCTGGGTAGAGAAGGAACCTAGGTGGCGTAGTTGGGTATTTTTATATTTAACCAAAGGTTACACATGCATGCTGCTTCTTCACTGCATGCATACTGCAAATGGATAATGTGTGAAGTGGGTGTAATACATATTTCTGCAGGTTTATGTTCAGTGAATGTCTCAGTAAAAAGGCAGTGAGACTAAACTCCCTTGCAATGTAATGGGAGATTCACTTCTTTCATTAAAATTCATACACAACTGTCCAATGGAGACTGTGGTGGGTTAAGAGCTCCACTCAGTTTTCAGACAAACCAATTCAGTTCAACAGTTGTATTGCCTGCATCAGCAGTCCCAAAATGTCTGTTTGGAGACATGTTACACCACACAGCAAATCTCTTTTATTTATTTTTTACTTTCTCTGAGATAAAGCTTCCCACTGCTCTTGCTTTTTTTCCATCTTTTTCTGTATCTTCCTACTATCCTCCTCTGAGTATCAATATTGAATATTTTGTGTGATCTTCTGGATAGTTCAATATGTCAGCAAGCTCTTTCAGGTCATGCCCCCCTTGGGCCCTACCTCAGCAAATAATATATTGAAGAAGGTACAAATGAAGATGCTGGTGTGTAGACTTTGGTACACTGTTGTATGCTGTTTTTGCACTGGATTCCCCTGTGGGGGTTCATGAACAGACTTTCTGAGACACTGAAAGAAGTCTGAGACATTGTGCCTGATCAAGTCTGGTTCCTCTGAAAGGTAACAAGAGACACACATATGAAGGTCGTCCAAAGAGAGAGCCTTCCTATAGAATCCTGAAGGGAAATGAAAGGCAGTAGCAAATAAACCTACTGTACAGAATTTTTTTTTTTTTTTTTATTGAGGGGAAATTTTAATGGATTTTAAGGGATCTATTCAACACATTTTCATTTATCTATGTCACATAGGATTTGGTGATATTATGTGGCAACAACATTTCTAGTCAAATACTGTACAATATCACATATACTGTATACTTTATATTGTTTAAAAACAAAGTAGTGAGCAGTATATGTAGAGAGTGGGGTAAGACATGCTAATCTAGAAAACTAGGCAGCAATATTTGTGTCAGGATTATGTTTATATTTGTATTTATTTGTATTTTTTATCTATTGTGTGCCATTATGTCTAGTGACTTGACACACGATTTCTGTTTTGTGCTTCAGAACTTTGGTTAATTGAATAGTATAAACATTGATGCTCCCTGGTTTCACTGTGCATTGTGTGTGTTACAGTGGTGTAGTCTACGTGATACGCAGGTTGTAGCGAATACGACTTTGGGTAAATTTGAATTAGCTCAAGAATATAGGGAATTTTGGAAATATTAATAATTATGACTCATGGTCATAATTCATAAGTCGCATGTACATTTATTTTATCAATTATAGAGATTAACTGGTTCTGTAACTGATCTAATCGTTATTCGTCCAGCGAGTAAAGGTGAGATTATCACAGTTAAGAAGGGTTATCTCTTTACAAACTCCAAGAAAGTTTAGGTTCTGGCCACGAACAGTAAACTTTATGAGTTTATTAATTAAAACTACTGAATGTAGTCTAATATCGAGCTTGTAGCTGGATCTTTTGTTTCATTGACTTTAGAATGGTGGGTTTTCAAACACAGAGACAGTGAAAAGTATAAATGGATTTTAATAAATGTGACTAAAGATTATATGAGCTACGAATAGAAACGTACGTAAAAATGCAAACAATAAACACAAACAAACATTTAAACAATAATAACATACGTGATAAGAATAAAATGAAATGAAAGAAAGAAAGAAAGAGAGAAATAGAGAGAAGGGAAAAGCTAGTAATTGTTACATACAGAAACCTAAACGACGGACCCCAGAAAAGCAGCTTTTATCAGATAAATATACTTGCACGTCTGTTCTCTGTTTGGTTGATGCTGAAAGCGCGGACGAGGTCCTGTTTCGACTGCGTCTTCCGGTGTCGCGGGAAGCTTGAAAAGGCTCACTGAAATGTAACGTTACCGAGAAAGTTCGTCTTCATCTTCCGTGAAGGAAGAGGCAAATATAACTTAGTTGCAAAGGAACGGCTGCTACGACTCGAACATGTGTTTGTCCGAGGCCTTCCGGGATGTTCCTCGGGGAAGCGTCGCGCCGGTAGAAGAGGAGGAAGGATGAGAGCGAGGTGAGAGAGAGAGAGGTGAGAGAGCCCGCTGTGTTTTGAAGGAGCTCAAGTCACGCCCCCTTGCATGCGTGACCCAATCGCCTGGGAGGACGTATTGTGGTCATGTCCTTTCATTTGGAAAGGTACACGCCTCTTCTAACTAATGCTGGCGGAATAAACTTCGTTCATAAACATTTATAAAACTGGTATTAATCAAATAATGCATCCTCTAATATTCTGTGCTAAATACTCAACACCGTTGTGTTCTTCTGAACAAAACAATACCGCGAATGACAATTCTGTTAGTCAACAACACAAAGAAACAGGATTTCTCGTGATTACATGCATATTAAACTGATTACATATCAATAAAGCTTATAGATATCGTATTTTGGGTATAAGGATCATAAGCACAGCAAGAATTACATTTTAAACATTTTAAAAAGGTAATTTTGACCACAAGTGGTCGGGCATGATAAGGAGTCTGTGTTTTGTGTGTGTGTATGCAGAGTCGTGCACACGTGGAACCGCGTGGCGAACTTTGTCCTTCCTTTTCAGGGTGAATATCTTCTTGAGTTGATGAGATTAACTCAGGGGACCTGACCGAGCATCTGCTAACACTGTTGTTTTGTTTTGAGGGGTTAATCAGTACCTTTTGTTTGTTGATTAGATTTGATTAATCAACACAAAGGCAGACCTGATCATCTGCTTTCCGTTACAAGGTATACGCTGTATACCCACAAGGAAAGGCCAAGGATTTCCATATACGCACTTAAAGGTGCTCTAAGTGATGTCATGCGTTTTTTTGGCCAAAATTTTCCGTCGCAACGATCATTTGTTATTAAATTAAGGGCCACTAAGACGACACCATTCCCTCTACACAGACTTTAAACGCAAACCTGTGAGAAACGCTGATGGTGTTCACATGCGCATTGAGAACTGGTTCTATAGTTATGTGCGTTTGAAAATACGCAGGTTTGGAATTCCCTACAAGCCAAGCTTAAACAAAGTACTTGTCTTTCCTTATAAATTTTGATAAAGAATTTTATTTTATTTTGTTGCTTTGGGGTAGGAACAAGAAACGAATTTTCCCGACAACGCCTTATCTGTATAGTGGTAGAGGAATCCTCCATAGGGAGAGACTAGTTGGCACTTCAGCACTGCGTTGTCATCGGTCCAGGCGAAGGTCCTTCATCAGATCTGGATACGGCCTGGATCCGGCAGGCTGCAGGAAAACCTCGGGATAAACACAGACACTAAAATTAGCGTAGATGCCATTCTTCTCATGATATAACGAGTACATCAGGATTTATGGGAAGTTTTCCCGGTTCCGGCTGACCTAATCTATGCAGCCTAACATTAAATTATAGAAGTCTATAATGTATTATGTGAATGCTAGGTCAAAGAGATGTGTCTTTAATCTGGCTTTGAACTGACAGAGTGTGTCTGCTTCCCGGACAATGGTAGGAAGACTGTTCCAGAGTTTTGGTGCTAAATAGGAAAAGGAATTACCGCCAGCAGTCGATTTTGATATTCTAGGTATTAGTAACTGGCCGGAATTTTGAGATCGCAATAGACGTGACGGACTATAATGCGTTAAGAGCTCGCTCAAGTACTGCGGAGCTAAACCATTTAGTGCTTTGTAAGTAATCAGCAATATTTTAAAATTTATGCGATGTTTAATAGGGAGCCAATGCAGTTTTGACAGAACTGGGCTAATATGGTCATACTTCCTGGTTCTAGTAAGAACTCGAGCTGCTGCGTTTTGAACCAGCTGTAGTTTGTTTATTAAGCCTGCAGGACAACCACCCAGTAGAGCATTACAATAATCTAGCCTTGAGGTCATGAACGCATAATTGTTCCGCATTTGTCAATGAGAGCATATGGCGTAATTTAGATATATTTTTAAGATGGAAAAATGCAGTTTTACAGATACTAGACACGTGACTTTCAAATGAAAGATTGGTATCAAAGAGCACACCCAGGTTCCTAACCGACGACGAAGACTTAACAGAGCAGCCATCGAGTGTTAGACAGTATTCTAGGTTATTACGTGAGGAAGTTTTTTGTCCAATAATTAGAAACTCTGTTTTTTTCCGAATTTAGAAGTAGGAAATTACGAGTCATCCAATTTTTTATATGAGCAATGCATTCCGTTAATTTTGTGAATTGGTAAGTTTCGTTAGGTTTTGAAGAAATATACAGCTGAGTATCGTCAGCATAACAGTGAAAGCTAATTCCATGTTTCCTAATGATATTTCCTAATGGTAGCATGTACAGAGTGAACAGCAGCGGTCCTAGTACTGAGCCTTGTGGTACGCCACACTGAACTTGTGATCGATGAGACATCTCATCATTTACTGCTACAAACTGATAACGGTCAGATAAGTATGATTTAAACCATGCTAGTGCATTTCCCGTAATGCCAACATAATCTGTAATCTATCTAATCTATTTAAAAGAACGTTGTGGTCAATGGTGTCAAATGCAGCACTAAGATCGAGTAACGGGTTTAATCATAGCCAGCTTAAAGTTTTTTGGTACGTATCCTAGAGACAAAGATGAATTAATGATATTAAGAAGAGGATCTAGGACCTCTGGAAGCATCTCTTTCAGTAGCTTAGTTGGTATAGGGTCTAACATACATGTTGTAGATTTAGATGATTTAACGAGTTTAGTAAATTCTTCCTCTCCTATAGCAACGAATGAATCAAATTTTCCCTCAGGGAGACTACAATGCACTGCCTGATGCGATACTTTAGTGGACGGTTGCATAGTTATAACATTCTCCCTGATATTATCAATCTTATAAGTGAAGAAGTTCATAAAGTCATTACTGCTGTGTTGCTTGGAAACTTCTGGGCTTGAAGCTTTATTTTTCGTTAGTTTAGCCACCGTTTCAAATAAATACCTAGGATTATGTTTATTTTCTTCTAATAGGGTTGAAAAATAAGCAGATCTAGCAGCTTTTAAAGCCTCTCTGTAAGTAATTGAGCTCTCCTTCCATGAAATGCGAAATACCTCTAGTTTTGTTTTCTTCCAGTTGCGCTCCATTTTTCTGGCTGCTCTCTTAAGGGCCCGAGTGTGCTCGTTGTACCACGGCGTTGGACTATTTTCTTTAATCTTCTTTAAGCGCAACGGAGCAACTGTGTCTAAAGTGCTGGAAAAGAGAGAGTTAAACGTTTCTGTTGTAATATCTAGTTCTTCTAAGCTATCTGGGATGCTGAGATGATGAAACTGATCAGGAAGATTATTAATAAAGCAATCTTTAGTAGCAGAAGTGATAGGTCTCACATATTTGAAACACAGAGTCGGCTTTGCAGCCTTGGCTAAATGCAAATTACACGAGACTAGGTAATGATCTGAGATGTCATCGCTTTGCTGCAGAATTTCAACGGCATCAACATCTATTCCGTGTGATAATATTAGATCTAGAGTATGATTACGACGATGAGTAGGTCCTGACACGTGTTGTCTAACTCCAATAGAGTTTACAATGTCTTTAAATGCCAATCCCAATGCATCTTTTTCATTATCGATGTGTATATTAAAATCACCAACAATTAGTACTTTATCTGCAGTCAATATTAATTCTGATAGAAAGTCCGCAAATTCTTTGATAAAGTCTGTATGGTGCCCTGGTGGCCTGTATACAGTAGCCAGCACAAATCTCAAACGTGATTTATCGTTTACACTATATATTTGTACATTAAGCACCAATGCTTCAAAAGAATTATATTTAAAACTTGATTTCTTAGTGGTTTTGAAACTATTACTATAACTTACAGCAACACCACCCCCTTTGCGTTTCAGACGAGGCTCATGTTTATAACAGTAATCTTGCAGGGTTGATTCATTTAAAGTAATGTAATCGTTTGGTTTTAGCCAGGTTTCTGTCAAACACAGCACATCTAGGTTATTATCTGAAATCATATCATTAACAACGAGTGCTTTTGAAGTAAGCGATCGAATATTCAGCACCCCAAGCTTTAGCATTTGCTCATCTGTATTATAGCTGTTTTTTATTTGTTGAACATCAATTAAATTTTTAACCTTAGATGGGTTTAAACGTTTTTTGGATTTCCAAGTTCGGGGAACAGACACAGTCTCTATATGATGATAGCTAGGTGAAAGAGGCTCTATGTGATGTGTTTTATCTGACCTTGGTGACGCGAGGCCGCTAGCAGACGGTCGGTTTAGCCAGTCTGTCTGCTTCCTGACCTGAGCCCCAGATTGTCATGTTTGAGCTCTAAGACTATGAGCCATATTACTAGAGAGAAGAGCAGCACCATTCCAGGAGGGATGAATACCATCTCTTTTCAACAGGTCAGGTTTGCCCCAAAAACTTTTCCAATTGTCTATGAATTCTATATTATTAAGCGGACACCACTTAGACAGCCAACCGTTAAGCGAACACAATCTACTAACTATCTCATCACTCCTGCGAACAGGAAGGGGGCCAGAGCAAATTACAGTCCTTGACATCGTACTTGCAAGTTCACACACCTCTTTAATATTCATTTTGGTGATCTCCGACTGGCGGAGTCGAACATCATTAGTGCCGACGTGAATAATGATCTTAGAGAATTTACGATTAGCATTAGCCAGCACTTTTAAATTTGCTTTGATGTCAGGCGCTCTGGCTCCCGGCAAACATGTGACTATGGTGGTTGGTGTCTCTATTTTCACGTTCCGTGTGATCAAATCGCCTATAACTAGGGCGCAATCATTCTCAGTGGGTGTTTCACTGAGCGGGGCAAATCGATTTGTTATGGTAATCGGAACGGAAGAGTGGTTTTTAGATCCGCGACTAGAGCGATCCCTCACTGTCACCCATTTGCCCGGCTGCACAGGCTCTACTTCAGCCGGAACCGACTCATGTAAAGAGTTCACTATGCTATGCGCATCCAAAACATCTAAAGCACTAGCACTCTTACTATCCTCAATTAAAGTTTGGATGCGTGTTTCTAATTCTGAAATCTTCTCTGTCAACCTAACTGTCTCCTTACATTTATCACATATAAATCCTATATTGCCGACAGAGAAGTCTATGCTAAACATGTGACATGAAGTGCAGGTGACAATAACAGGACAAGACATTACTCACCGTGTTTGTTGACTGATTCTTTTTTTGGACGTTTTGACTTTTCTCTCTCGTACCGTCCCGGGTCCAAAAACATCAAACCCGACTCTTTGTCACACATTTATTATCCTTCCGAACGCCTGATTACTCCCGAGTGCATTTTGCCTGAGAAGTTAGTTATCTCCACACTCACATGGGAGGTCGAATCGAAGGTCAAATCGGCCTTAGAAGGGGTAACGCCTCCGCCCGATTGCCCACCGAGCCGATTGTTTGTTCCGGAGAAGTTACGGTCCGAAGTCATACGATGGGGTCACTGCTCCAACATTGCCTGTCATCCAGGAGTAAACAGAACTAACTGTTTAATAAAGCAACGATTCTGGTGGCCATTAATGGCTCGCGACGTCCGCAGTTTTGTTTTGGCTTGCTCAGTTTGTGCCATGGGTAAGACGTCTAACCGACCTCCTGATGGGTTACTCCATCCACTGTCTGTCCCTTCGAGACCCTGGTCCCACATCACGCTAGATTTCGTTACCACCCTCCCGCCCTCTAATGGCATGACAGTTGTTTTAACTGTAGTGGACCGGTTCTCGAAGGCGGCACATTTCATTCACTTGCCCAAATTACCTTCAGCCAAAGAGACAGCGGTGATGGTCGTAGATCACGTCTTTCGGTTACATGGCCTCCCGATGTACGTGGTCTCCGACAGGGGGTCCCAATTCGTGTCCAAATTCTGGCAAGAGTTCTGTAAGCTACTAGGAGCCACGGTCAGTCTGTCTTTGGGTTATCATCCCCAGAGTAATGGTCAGACTGAGAGACCCAACTAGGATTTGGAGAGAGTGTTACGATGTTTGGTGTCCAAGAATCCTTCATCCTGGAGCCAACAGCTTTCTATGGTTGAGTAATAACATATAACTCGTAGCACATAACTCGTTACCAGTGTCATCCACGGGCCTCTCTCCATTTGAGTGTAGTCTAGGGTACCAGCCACCAGTTTTTCCAAGTCTGGATTCCGAAGTCGCGGTTCCCTCCGCTCACGCCTTTGTCCAGAATTGCCACCGCACATGGACCAGAGTCCGGGAGACTTTGCTCCAGGTGAGAGCGCGCACCAAAGCTAAGGCCGATCGCCACCGGTCAAAGCCTCCTGTATACGTCGTGGGTCAAAAAGTGTGGCTTTCTACTAAGAATATTCCGCTCCATGGCTAATAAGTTAGCTCCCAAATTCATCGGCCCGTTTACTGTCACCAAGATCATTAGCCCGGTGACAGTCCGCCTCAAACTTCCTCCGGCGTATTACAATCAACAGGTAGGTTCCGCTGGGGAGGAAGGGTACTGTCACGGTTCATGAATTCGCCGTCTCTCTCTTGTCTGTGTTTGTGTGTGGTTGGAGCCGCTGTGTGTGTGTGTGTGGTTGGAGCCAGCACCCCAATCATGATTGATCAGCATGCCAGCTGCAGATGATCAGCGCTGCCTATTTAGTCCCTCTGTTTTCACCTTGTCTTTTGTCAGATCGTTGTTGGATGTTTCTGTCTGTTCCTGCCTGACCAGTTTTCTGTCGGTGCCTGTTTCGTTTGTTCTGCACGTCCGCCTTCCCTCCATCATCATCTCTCGGATTATTGCCGCCGTCATCTTCCGGATCTTTGCCATCTTCACTCGTCTCACGGGATCTTCATGTCTGGGCTGGGCTGTACCACAGCGTCCCTGTGTCACTAAGTGTTTGCTTCCCCGGACATTGTTTCATCCCATCTTCATCATCTCTGTTCCTGTGTTACTAATAAACTCACTTTTACTTGCAATTGAATCAATCTCATCATTTCATCACAGAAAACTGATGACCAAGGTTAGGGTTCGGATTCTTGTTATAAAATAAAAATTTTGATTCCTCTTATTGATTTATTCGTGCTTATTTTCGTCTAAATCAGAACTTTCTTTTACACGTCCGTGAGGACCTGACCTGGCGATCTGCCAGGACCTTGTGCAGTTGCGCCACTTATTTACCTCAGTCTATGTTCATTCATACACTTTTGTTACAAATTGATTTATTTTTGCATAAGTGATGGTTTAGAGCTCATCCCCTATTGTGATGTGACTTATTACAGATGGTGCTACATATTGTGATCACTCTTGATTCAGTTGGAAAATATTTTTTATTTTTTTGTATTTACAGGTTTCTTGTCAGGATAAATCCTGAAAATTTGAAATGCACATCACAGTTCCAGGTGAGCAGAAAGAGTGGGAAGGTTATTCGGAGGAAGACCATGGCCTTGAATCCATACGTTGCATCTTTCATCAGGGACTTTGCAGAATATGATTTGGCAAAATCATTAAGGTAAGAGTAATATTAGGGATGTGCAGCGGAGCCCATATCTGTAGAAATGATTTGTGTCTGAATCTTGTAACGCAAAGAAGATGATCAGATTACCAGCTCTCTCTCTATATATATTTAAAATTACTGAAATTACCAACAAACGGACTTTGTTCCTCTGGAACTGTCTACAAGCAACAAATGGTCATTTGGCTCACATGATCGGAATCTTCCTCTGATTAGTCTTATGTTCAAAAAAAGACCCGGCATGTGCGTGGCTTTCAGCGAGCGCAAATTGTGCTGAGCCCAATTCAGGAGGCGTTCCGTCAGCCTGTGAATGGTTCTGGATCTGACGCCTCCTTGGCGATTTATATAAGCCACCACTGACATGTTGTCCGAGCAGACCAGAACGTGGTGATCATTTATCTGGGGATAAAAACGCCTGAGCGCGTTGATGACTGCCAGCATTTCCAGGCAGTTTATGTGCAGAAGCTTTTCCCGTTCTGACCACTGGCCAAAGAACGGTCTGCCCTCGAGCAGCGCTCCCCATCCCGAAGCCGAACGGTAGGACTGTGTACAGATATGCCTGGCCCTCGAAGGCGAATCTCAAATGTCGCCCGTGACGTGACGCTATCTGTATTTGAAAATACGCGTCCTTCAGATCTATTGACATAAATCAGTCTCCTCTGCGAATTTGCACAAGGATTTTCTGGTTGTGAGCATTCTGAACTGTCGCTTCACAAGCACTTTGTTCAGCTGTCTTAGATCTAGTATGGGTCTGAGACCCCCGTCTTTTTTTTTTTTTTTTTTTGGTACCAGGAAGTATCTGCTGTATAGCCCGCCTTTCGCTCTGAGCTTGAGATAAAGGCTCTATGGCCCCTTTGCTCAACAGTTTCGATATTTCGGCTCAAAGTAGGTGTGCTACTTCTGTTTTTACCGTAATTTTGACGCGCGTCGCACAGCAGCCCCCGTCGACAAAACTGTAGCGAATAGCCTCTTTATAATGTCTAGCACCCACTCTGAAAACCCCGGGAAGCATTGCCCATTCATCTGCATGAATGACTAGGGGCCGAATGCGGAGCGCGCTCTGGTCGCTTAGCGACAGAGGAGCTTCGGTGTGCTGCAACATAAGCGTCGCGCTTATGACATTTGAGGCATAACTTTCACTGCTGGTAGACCTGGGATCGAACACGGGTCTCTCGCGTGAAAGACTAAGAATCTGCCACTGACTCAGGGAACTGAGAAATGTGTGAGAAATTGAGGTCAGTCCAGCCTAGGCGAGACTAAAAACACTCTTTTCTCCTTTCGCCGGTGAGTGACGCGTGAATGTGAACGGCGCAGTTTGCGCGGCTTGAACAGAGGGAGAGAGAACGCTAGCCCCGTGACCGTCCGCTCCTGACATCCCCTGTGAACGGCGCGGTTTGCGCGGCTCGAACAGAGGGAGAGCAGGTATCATCCCCCACGGCTTCTGGCCGATATCCACGACGGAAATGGCGGCAGACGGCGGCCGCTGTCCATCAGGAAGAGACTCTAGCGAAGCAGGCAAGGCAAGCGGGCGCACCGGCGAGCCTTGCGGGTTGGGGGAGGTAAAGGGAAGGGCGTCTTGAAAAAGACGCCCGGCTCTTTTAGTGCAATGAGAGTGTGTGTCGCGGCGGCGAGCACACACACATACACAAAACACATAGCAGAGAAAGGATATTGGCGCCGGATAGCGCAGCGGGAATGGCGATAGAAGGCAGCACGGCCAGCGACTTCAGAGAATGGCTCGTCCCACTGAAAAGGCTTTTTCAGACGGCGCGGCTTCTCTCTCCGTATCCAGCGATGCATGAGCTTCGCTGAAGAGATGAAAAATCAGCTAACCAGCCGATTGCTATATTTATAGCCCAAGGCCCCACCCGTTTCGGCGGGACGTGACGTAGTGGGCGCGAAGCGCCCTCATTGGATCAGTCGTCACGAGGGGCCTTGCCGCAGAGCAGCCAATGGGCGCGCAAGCTGTCTTGCCCATGTCTTTATGGCGTTTTACATTAATACAAAATTAAGGATAATTTTTTGGCTTCAGTGTCTCGAGGAAAAGAGTGTTTCCCCGTAGCGTAAGCTATTACGCAGTACGGGAGAACCTCTCGTAAGAGAACCGCTTGCGTGTCCATGTTGAACGTGTTTCTTGAATGTAAAAACTAAAGTAGCCGACCTGTAAATGGAAAGATCACAAGAAAAGCTTGACGTGTGCTCGACTAACTAAACTAAACATTATTTAAAATTATTTTATATTTGTTAAGATATTGATATGAACTTATGTACACTCTAAAAACGAATTCAGAGGACCTTTATTCCTTCAGGTCATTACTTAAATATATATATTGTTGTGAAATAAAAAAAATCAAGTTCTGAGATACTGTTAGCCTTTTTACTTGTAATTGTTATTTTATTGAGCTTGGATGACACACAAATTATGCCTATTGATTAAATATACTATCATGACTTGTCAGAGTTTAACCCTTCAAGGTCTAAGGGGTTTTAAGTCCGCCAGGCACTGTTAATATTTCGGCTTCTGGAAGGGTCAATTTTCATAGCAGACTGAAGAGAGTCATATTTCTGGATTCTATAGACTCTCAGCTATAAGGTGGATGCATTGACAATACACTTCTTGAGACACTTGTATGGGTTCTGATGTGATATATCACCAAGAAATACAAAAAACGGAAGTTCAAATTTTTGTTTTTTATTATATAAAAATAGTAAACCATAATGAATAAGGGATTTTACATCAAATATTGATTCCTCAAAGGGTTTAGAACACCTGTAAAAAATAGGGTGAAAAAATATAAAGAAACAAAATACATATTTACATTTCTGTGACTGTAGTCACCATACGTTTTTTGGGGAAAAACACAGAATATTAGGTTAGGTTAGATTAGGTTTGGTATACTTTATTGTCCCAATGGGACATTTGTTTTGGGCTCACGAATACAGCCACTGCATCGCCAAACATATAAAACAAACACATTACATAATAACAGAGAAGAAAGATACAAATTTACAATCAAGAAATTGGCCTCACGCTACTGTATACACTGGAAAGTAATTGGCATCACGCCACTCTGTACACTGGAAAGCAATTGGCATCACGCCACTCTGTACACTGGAAAGCAATTGGCATCACACCACTCTGTACACTGGAAAGCAATTGGTATCACACCACTCTGTACACTGGAAAGTAATTGGAGACCTGGATCTGTGGGCTGCTGGAGGAGCAGAAGCGGTGCTGTGTAGAAAAGGGCGACGGTCTGGGTCCTGGGTTCAGCAGAAGATGTACTCGGCTGCTCTGGGGTTTCCTGATTTAGACTAAAACACACAGATTTTTTAATTAGTTTACATTCCCACATATCAAAAGTTGTACAGCCTTTATTACAATGTGGTAAATAAAGATTAGCTATTCATCATCATGTGTGTATTTTTTACATCAAGTAAAGAGTTATAGAACTTCTAACTACAAAATTATTATTACTATTATTGATTACTATTATGTCATTGACAAAATGCGCAACCAGATGTTCGAATAGTTCGAATAGGCTATAAGCTATGTGTTTTTTTTAGAGGGAATATTCTAAGGTCATTTTTGAGCAATTTTGACAGCCCTAATGAATATTGTCGCTAGTGACAGACAACAAAGAACCTGCTGGAGTTATGTCGTATGCCGGTGGAGCAATGTGGCGACATAATACATAATACATATTTTTATTTTAAAAAAGGAGCTTTACACACAACCTTATCAGAGCTAATGATAATGACCTGTATTGTTACACTGTAAAAAATGTATTGTCAAATTAACAGTAACTTACTGGCAACAATTATCCAGTAGTTGCTGTATTTCATTCAACAGTAAAATTACTGTAACACTAAATACAGTACTGTTAAGCATACTGTAAAATTAAATACATTATTTTACTGTAATTTTTACCACATTAAAGCACAGTATTACACTGTTGATTTTTAATAATACTGTATAGTATTATACAGTTATGAAATGTTATTTTATTTACTTTTATAGTGCTACCGTGTTACCTGTAGAATATGTAGAAAATCTGTAGGAATATTATTTTAACTGTTAATGGGAAATAACAAATAACAATTGAAGATTTAACTGCACAACAAGGTTTATTGTGTATTTTTAAACAATACATTAGTAATAATAATGTAATATAATACAACAATAAAAATCTGTTTTAAAAGAAGACTAATGAACAATATATATTTAATAATTAAGATCAGTGAAGAATTAATGTATTTCAATTCATGCAAAAATGATCCTGAACAGGTAAAAAAGAAACTTAGAAAGAAAGCAAGACAGGTGAGGATGAAGGCCAGGTGAGGAGGGTAGTGATGGTGTCAAGTGGAAGAAGAGAGACAGCACTTCTGATAATCCTGCAAGGAATGATAAGCACAAATCAATCAGAGGCAAAACATACAACTAATAATAATTAAAAAAAAACTAACTCACATTATCAACACCTTTTTAGAAGAATTTGTTTTGCCTATGGTATCCACATTATTTTTCACGGAAGAGTGGGTACAGCCATTTATAAATGAAATGTGTCTGGCTTCCGGTGTCATCCGCTTACAGTTATTTCTAGCAGTACAAAAAAACTTGTTATGCTTCTTGATATTTTGATGTATTGAATTTGTCATAATTGTAAACAACAATTAATGGCCTTCTTTCAATTAATTAAACAAATATTTTTATCATTTACAGCATTTTGTTATTCATCTCATTATTTCCATATAGCGGCTAATGAACCGGAAGTCTCGCACATTCACAGAAAATAGCTTAGGTAGGCTACTTCAGTTTTTACATTGAAGAAACACGTTCAACATGGATACGCAAACGGTTTTCTGTGGTAACGAACAAATACCCGCCTATAAAAGAGAATGAACATGTCTTGTATCAGAAGCTGAAGTAATAAATATTGAGAAGGCAATGGCCCGTATTCTATATTTCTGACTCCAAACAATTGGCCACTGATCAGGGCTGCGTTTCCCCAAAGCATTGTAACCTTAAATTGATTATAGACAATTACCACCAATGGTCTCTATGATCAATTTAGGCTTACGATGCTTACGATAGTCAGTTCCTTTCATAGATATGTCTGTCGACTTAATGCTTACTAATTTTAATGATGAAAAAGACGTGCGTGAGTTCACGCCGTGAGAGGTGAATGTGAATGCTGAGTGGCAGCGGGATAGATTAAATTAACGCAGATATGAGGTGTGTATAATTTAAACTAAATAACTCCCACTCGATAAGGACTAACAGTAGCTGCTGATCATTTGTCTTGTGTTCGATTCTCGATTTTGAATCAAATTTCATTTAGATATATGCATAGATTTGATTTTAGATTTTAAATCTATTCAATGCATATATCAAATTGAAATTTGATTCAAAAGAGAATTCCCAATTTCAAAAGTACCGCTTTTGAATCAAATCGTGACCCAAAGAATCGATTTGAATCGAATCGTTGAATCAAAAAGATTCCCACCCCTATTATATTTCATTATATTTTTACTTTACCTGTTGTCTTCATTATTTAATTTATGTTTGAGAACATTTAAAACTTAAATAAATATTTGATATTGATTGTAATAATTATCAATACTAACTGATATGAAACATTTTATCAAGATGATTTTGACCATATCACTCAACCCTATTTTTTTTACAATTATAATATATAAAAATACAAATTATTTGACTTATACAAGGCATATTTGTTAAATGGAAACTGTGAAGGGAACATAATTACATTTTAAAACAGACTATCAATTTGAAAAATGTATGGTTTAAGTCATTTCCACCCTTTCTGGATTTTTCTAAATACAGATTCAGACACAAATCATTTCTACAGATATGGGCTCCACTGCACATCCCTAATATTACTCTTACCTTAATGATTTTGCCAATCATATTCTGCAATGTCCCTGATGTAGGATGCAACGTGTGGATTCAAGGCCATGGTCTTCCTCCGAACAACCTTCCCACTCTTTCTGCTCACCTGGAACTGTGATGTTCATTTCGAATTTTCAGGATTTATCCTGACAAGAAACCTGTAAATACAAAAAAATATATATATATTTTCCAACTGAATCAAGAGTGATCACAATATGTAGCATAATCTGTAATAAGTCACATCACAATAGGGGATATAAGCTCTAAACCATCACTAAAAAGCCATTGGTGTTTCTAAAAGAAATCAATTTGTAACAAAAGTGTATGAATGAACCATACTGTCTATGGAATGAACACTGACTGAGGTAACTGCACAAGGTCCTGGCAGATCGCCAGGTCAGGTCCTCACAGACGTGTAAAAGAAAATTCTGATTTAGCCGAAAATAAGCGCGAATAAATCAATAAGAGGAATCGAAAATGTAATTTTATAACAAGAATCCGAGTCCTTGGGTATCCAATTTCAGGATACATTGATCGATTTTCAATTCCCAACCGTATGATATGTAAAATAATAAACGCGCAGGCGCTTCCACCGACTTAAAATGGTAAATAACAAAATTATTAGATCATTCTGACCTTATAAGAGGCTACATGTGCAATCTATGTTCATAAAATCACATTTATTAATCAAGTAGGCTAGCTATCAACATAAAGGAAATCCGCTTATGTTCTTTAATGCCTGTAACGTTAAGTCAGAAGCCGCGGGCAGTTCTTCTAAACTAACGTTAACCTGCCACTACTTAGTTTGCATAAAAACATATAAATATTCATCACTAACCAGATATTTATGGCGAACACTTCGCCGACCGACACAGCGACGGGATGCAAAGGCCTGCGCTCTCAAAGTTACTCAGGGAACTGAAGATTCATAAAACGGCAGCTTGTGGTTATTTTTCGCGGTCATTTCGTACTACTGTATTTAAATTTACAGTAACATGTTCCAAACTACATTGAAACCTATCATATTGTACACAGCTTATAGTAAAATGTTGAGAATAAATATCGAACTCGTGGTCAGCCATTCTCTAAATAACTTTAAACTTTAACTTTAACTTTTCTAGAATCCATGCATATAGCCTAAATATTAAGATTTATTACTTACCATATGACGAAGTTCCAGGTCGGCAGAAACGACAGCTCTGATGCACTGACTCAACAGAAAAACTCATTCAAATGCGCTCTCATGCCCCCCACTGACAGAAATGAAGACTGTTAATGGTCAACCAGTCCTTCAAATGTTTTATGTAAGGATAATGTTAACAAGCTAGCAATTTTACTTGTGGAATTGTGTGTGGTGTTTTTCGCGGCCACTTTGCACTGCTGTATTTAGCTTTACAGTAACTAATAATTTCCCAGAATGCATTGAAAATCTACAGTAAAATACTGTCAACTGTGTGCACAGTACATAACTGTTGAAAATACACAATAATACTGTGAAAGCAACAAAATCTACAGTAACATAATGTACATAGGTTATACAGCAAGAAACTGTTGAGAAAAACAGTATAATGCTGTGAAAACAACAGAAATCATTTACAGTGTATATATTTATGTAGTCTTGATTTGGGTGTATACAGTGGTTTTACATTTAAATAGTTCTAGTAAAAATCTAGTTCAAGTACATTTTAGCACGCCATAGTCAACTTTTATCAGGTAATTTCACAACAACAAAAATGTGGCTAGTAAAAATGCTGTGTGGCTAGTAACTTCGGAAAACCACTAGCCACATTGGCTAGTGAGCAAAAAAGTTAATGTCAAGCCCTGACTATTATCATAGTAATGATGTAAAGTATGATATTAGTATCATGTAAATGATACTACTTTATCATAGTAAAAATGATGTAAATGAGAAAATATGAGTAAATACAATGTCTAAACCACCAAACCCCCTCCCCATTTCAGCTTTATGTAGACAAATAGTACAGGCCTTAGATAAGGCTTACTGCACCATTATTTCTGAAAAGCTACAATAAAATTTCCCTAAAAGCATTACAATAAAATAGACAAGCAAAGTAAACGAAATATAGCTTATTACTATGCAAAAAATGAAGATGGACTACATGCGGCCTAATCTGCAATCTCATTTTGGCTATAGGCTAACTTACTGTACTACCGTTTATGTAGCAGACAAAGGCCCATGAATTTTTAATAGGGCTGTCAAAGTTAGCGCGTTAATAACGCGTTAACGCAAAATCATATTAACGGCACTAATTTTTTTAACGTGCGATTAACGCAGCGCGTATTTTCTGTTTGACCCGTGGCCCAACCCCTAGTTGGAGAAATGGAGATACACAGTGTTGCTAACTTAGCGACACTGCAGACCCCTTTAGCGATTTTTTCCCTTCAACAAAGCGCCCAAACCTTATTTAGTTTCTGAGAATCTACCGGTACCGCCGGTACTGCTCTCTCAGCACGCGCGCGCGCGCACCTCTCTCTCTCTCTCTCTCTCTCTCTCTCTCTCTCTCTCTCTCTCTCTCTCTCTCTCTCTCTCTCTCTCTCTCTCTCTCTCTCGCTCGCTCGCTCGCTCTCTCTCTCTCTCTCTCTCTCTGCGTCTCGCGCGGAGGAGCAGCGCTTTAACTCAGTTAAGCACAGATATTATGTTGCTTCTCTATTTTTACAAGTATAGCCGAAATCAGAGCACAGATATTGTCTTTATCTTATGTGAATTTGATTTCACCAGACGACGAATTTTTGTGCAGATTAACATCTTGGAAGGGAGAGCTGGTTATGTCTTAATGGGTCGCGTTTCAGTCACCATTTCAAATTCATTCTGTTGTTTGACAACAGAAACAGTAAAATATACCAATGAAAACAGTTTTATTGAGAATTTAGCTTCATCAAAATGGGCACAGAGAGAGATAAACTACAATGTAATAGGCTAATAAATAATAAATGTACATTTAGCATTTTCAGAAGAGCTGCCCTGTCATGCAAAAATCTAAACATGTTTGTGTTAGTAAATTGCTCAGTGCAAAGAAAGAGAAGTAATGGTAACCTGCCATTTTTTTGTTCTTTCTACGTGTCTAATAGACATGAACAAGTTCTTTGAAAAACATCTGTGACCTTTGAAACATATCCTTATGCTCTATATTGTATATGGTTTCAATAATAAACATACATTTGCATAAAGCATCTATATTTATCCATGCCCACGTTGATTAGAGTATTACAAACTTGAAAAGTATTAATTTAAGGTACATTTAGAACAATTAAAAAAATGTGTGATTAAATGCGATTAATCGCGAGTTAACTCATGACAATATGCGATTAATCGCGATTAAAAAAATTAATCGATTGACAGCCCTAATTTTTAATTCTACTTACTAATAGTAATGGCGCACATTTTTTGATTACTGCACCGTTATTTCTGACAATAAAATAATTTAACAAAAAAAAAAAAAAATAACACAATACATATTAGACAATATATTATCAGCAATATTGCCTTCATACTTATTCCTCAAATGGATCGATTCCGTCCAGAATTTGATCCTCTTCATCTGAATCAAATCGGTCTGGATCAGATCCGTTATCACTCTCATCGCTCTAAAAAAAAAATCATTGCAGCAGCTTGCTCGGCACGAGTCGGCAGTGAATCTTCGTTTGGCCATGTTGATTTTCTGTAAAATCTAACCAGTACAAAAACGTCTATCTCCACAGTGATCCAAATTTATCGTGTCCAAAAACCGTGTATAAAAGATTGTGTCTGAGAAGACGCGCGAGATTTATTACAAACTCCTCCATTTTTTACGTTCCTAAGACACCTGATAATGTCCTTGTTTGTTTTATATTGGTCTGTGATTCGTTCACACACGAACAGCATTATATATCATTTGATAGGATAAAGTACCAGTTCTCTGTTTTGCGGTAAAATGCTATAGATTTGCACTCAAATGCGGAAGGCTTAATTTTTTTTTATTTTTTTTTTATTAAATGCTTGTAGAAGATCGGAAGACTTTTCATTTGCGGAAGTCAACACAGTCTACTCATTATTAGGCAGACGAATGTCGGCTTTTTCATAAAAAAAAAAAAAGTTAGTTAATACATTAATCCATTTCGAAGCTATTAATAGATATGTCAGGCGTGCGCACTTTGACGCTCTAGAGCGTCAGTCGACTTTGAAGGGTTAACATTTTTGTCATGGAATAGTTGAACGTAAGACGAGGATTCAAATGCAGAGGAAATTTATTAGTAACTTGCAGACAAGGTACAAAACTAAAAAATTTAGATTTTTGGAAGGAAAGGAAACACCAGGAACAGGTAACTTGGACAACGAACCAGCACAGGACTACAAACACAGGGAGGCTAAATAGGGGAACAAACAAAGGAGGGTAATGAGAAAGACCGGTGGGACAAATTAACCAATAATCAGATAACAAGATGGGAGGGGCTAGACAATAGACAGGAGAGCACATGGCCCAAAATAACAAAACACCCATGTGCAGCACAAGACAGGACAGGCATGTGACAATTTTCAGTTAATCAAAAAATAATTTAATTTTAAGTTCTGTTACTGTAAAAAACAATTTGATGATGTGAAACTCGTTGAAGCGTAAATGGTAAGTAATGATGTGAAACTCGTTGAAGCGTGAATGGTAAGTAATTTTATGCTTAATTACACATATTCGCATTCGCTCAGGATTCTGTTGGTGATAGCCTACTGTAACCGAATACCGAAATCTGGAAGTCCTTACTCTGAAATTTGAGCAGTGTTGATAGTTTAGTCTGTGTGCCAAGTTAAAGTTAGCTAGTAGCTGTAGCCTGTCACTGATTGAGTAGCTACACTATTTGTTCAGATACTTTGCTCAAAACCAGTCGGAGTTATGTAGGGCCCTATGAATTCCGTTTTATTTTTTCCTAAATTTCGTTTTATTTATTTTTCCAAATTTAGTTTTTTTCCTTTTAAATTTTTTGTAATTCCATTTTTTACTTTTGGTCGTATTTTACCACGTTTGTTTTTAATGTTTATGAATAAAATGTAACGTTACACAAATTAAATAAAAATGACCAGCGTCTGTCTCCTAGCGAGCAGCTGCTCTCTCCCCGGGTCTCAGTGCTTGTTTTCAACAGAAACAGCCTGCTCTCATTGTCTGTTGAGAATTTATTTTGAAGAACCATATTTCATTTATAAGGGTTAATATTCATGTTAAGAGAACATGTTCTCTCATGTTACTGAGAGAACGAGCAGAGAGAGAGAGAGAGAGCCCCTTTACTGCCCCCTTGCGCACTCTCACAGTCTTCAAACTGTCTTGCTCTCCCTCCCTCACGCATATTAATCAAAATTTAAAATGTCTTTATTATAGGACAGGGCTCAAATTAACTCTTGCAGAGATCAACTTAGTTATTAAGTTCATGTTACTTAGAAATGTGTTTTATTGTGGCCAAAAAACTGCTTCATCTTACATAAAACATTATGTTGGATCAGGTTAAATACTTGCATTCATGTTGAAAATTATTAAGTTCATGTTACTTAGAAATGCATTTTATTGTGGCCTAATGTTTTATTTTTAAGCTTCATTCATAATGCTTCCTCTGTTGCAAGCTTGTGCACTCTCTAAACTGTCCTTCTTTGAAACAACATCATCACATTATTAAACATTTAGATTGATTTTTGAAATATGTGAATCGGTTTGAATCCGCAGAAGATGGACTCGTAATTCATATGTGAATCGATTTTTTCCCCCACCCCTAATATAGTCCACATTTGCATATCCATTTATGTCACACAACATGCAAGTAGTATATCCACCTTATTTTTCTACTTCGAAGCGAAGTAAGCTATTTTCTGTGAATGTGCGAGACTTCCGGTTCATTAGCCGCTATAGGGAAATAATGAGATGAATAACTAAGTGCTGTAAATGATAAAAATATTTGTGCTACAAACTAGTGTTTACAATTATGACAAATTCAATACATCAAAATAATAGGGTAAGAAATACCAGTTTGCTATATCAAGAAGCATAACAAGCTTTTTTGTACAGCAAGGAATAACTGTAAGCGGATGACACCGGAAGCCAGACACATTTCATTTAATGGCCTTGCCCATTCTTCCGTGAAAAATAAGGTGTTGATAATGTGAGTTAGGTTTTTTTACTTTTATTATTATTGTTAGTTGTATGTTTTGCCTGATTGATTTGTGCTTATCATTTCTTGCAGGATTATGAGAAGTGCTGTCGCTCTTCTTCCACTTGACACCATCACTGCCCTCCTCACCTGGCATTTATCCTCACCTGTCTTGCTTTCTTTCTAAGTTTCTTTTTTACCTGTTCAGGACAATTTTTGCATGAATTGAAATACATGAATTGTTCACTGATTTTAATTATGAATTATATATAATTATAAAGATTTTTATTGTTGTATTATATTACATTATTATTACTAATGTATTGTTTAAAAATACACAATAAACCTTGTTGTGCAGCTAAAGCTTCAATTGTTCTTTTTTCTATTTCCCATTAACGGTTAAAATAATATTCCTACAGATTTTCTACATATTCTACAGGTTACACAGTAGCACTATAAAATAAATAAAATAACATTTCATTACTGTATAATACTATACAGTATTATTAAAAATCAGTGGTGTAATACTGTACTTCAACATGGTAAAACATTACAGTAAAATAATGTATTTAACTTTACAGTATGCTTAACACTACTGTAGTTAGTGTTACGGTAATTGTACTATACGGTTATCCGGACCACACGTGACCACACCGGACCACACGTGACCACACGTAAATAATTTATCCGGACCACACGTGACCACACATAAATAATTTATCCGGACCACACGTGACCACACGTAAATAATTATCAAAATGCCGCCAAAAACATTTTTAAATTCCCTCCAACACTTTTTCATGCTCATGCGATCTCCTTGCCTCTCATCTCCCTCAATACCACACAGCTCCCCATCACTCACAACAAGAAGATGAATCTCTGGAGCCTACCAACAACCGAAGAGGAAGCCGTGGAATTCTTCATGGATCGAGGCCTGCTGCACATGGAACGACGATGCCGCAACAACCACTTGATGGCGCTCTATTTTGGGACCGACTCAACCTTCTGGAAGTGCAATACGAGGCCCTGCTTGCAGAAGATCAATATCCGTAGTGGCAACTGGTTCTCCAATTCTTGCCTTCCAATTGTGACCATCGCGCATTTCATCTACCTCTGGGCTTGGGAAATGACATCAGGCAAACTGTGCAAACGAGAGATGGACATTGACAAGGAGACCACCGTCGACTGGAGCAATTACATGAGGCAAGCGTGCGTGGAGGCTCTTCTGGCGCGGAACCAAGGACAAATCGGCGACGAGGGCATGATAGTAAAAATTGACGAGTCCCTCTTTACCAAGCGCAAGAACAACGCCGGCCGGGTACTACCTCAACAGTGGATCTTCGGAGGGATTTGCCGCGTGACCAAGGAGTGTTTTCTGGTGGAGGTGCCGAACAGGAACGCTGCAACTCTGCTGGCCGCCATTCAAGAGAACATTGCAGAGGGGACCACCATCTACTCGGACAGCTGGAGAGGCTACAAGACGCGTGAGCTGGAGGCGGCAGGATTTGAGCACTTCAAGGTCAATCATCACTACAACTTTGTGGATCCAGAAACCGGCGCTCAAACCCAAACCGTGGAAAGGATGTGGGGATCGGCAAAGTGGCGGAACAAGAACCGGGGCACCGATTGGCAGTTTCTCAAGTCGTACCTGGCTGAGTATCATGTGGAGGAGCACTATTGGCGAAGAGGATCCGTTCGATGCTATTCTGAGGGAAGTGAAGACACGCTGGCCGCCTACTGTTCGAGGATGCCGGAACAAGAGTTTTGAATAAACTTTGTTTAAAAAATTCAGAAATAGTTGTGGTTGCCGGAACAAGAGTTTTGAATAAACTTTGTTTAAAAAATTCTGAAATAGGTGTGGTTTTTGAATAAAGAAATAGGTGTGGTCCGAATAACCGAATAAAGAAATAGGGGTGTGGTCACGTGTGGTCCGGATAAATTATTTACGTGTGGTCCGGTGTGGTCACGTGTGGTCCGGATAACCGTATAGTACCACGGTAATTTTACTGTGAATGAAATACAGCAACTATTGGATAATTGTTGCCAGTAAGTTAGTTAATGTGACAATTATTTTTTACAGTGTACTCATTCTCAATCACCCTGAAACAGGTGCAATCGCCTATGAAGAAAATGGAGAAGTGTGCATGGCCTAAACACACAACACTCCCTGCCTGCTGTGTTATGGCCATGAAGGCCATTACTAAATTCTCGGCCTGTCACAGAAAGCGCACTTATTGTTAGAAGGGTCTCAGAGACCACCGGACTTGGGACTATCTGGCCTTTGCCCCGTGATCCATCTATCATAGAGTGCTGTTTTGGCTGCGCTGTCATGTGATTCGCATAACGTGTCGCCATGGAAATGGCCTGAGTGACGCCTTCTAAAATAATGGTCGCCTTAAACAACTCACTCTGGGGGGTCCACTAGAATATTTTAAACTTACGTGAGCTAGTCACCTATGGTAAAAAAAAAATTCAGCTATCCCTCTCCCCCCCAAAAAATGCTTAAACGAAAGGTGGACTTTGAAAACAAGCGTTTTCAAGACAGGTGGGAAGCAGAGAATAAGTTTGCGGATATAAAGGGTAAACCTGTTTGTCTTGTGTGCGGAGACGGTGTGGCTGTAATGAACGAATATAACATAAGACAACACTATGAAACGAAACACCACGACAGGTACATGCATCTGGACATGAAACAGAGGCTCCAGAAGGTAGAAGAGTTAAAAAAGGAGTCTGCGATTACAGCAGGCTATGTTCAAAAAAGCCAAATCACAAAGTGAGGCAGTAAAGGCTAGTTTTATTGTGGCAGCAGAGGTTGCTAAATCAAGCCGGCCCTTTACTGAGGGAGAATTCATCAAAAACTGCATGATGAAAGTTTGTGACGTCATGTGCCCTGATAAAAGGCAAGCATTTTTATTTATATATTGATATAAATTGAATGTGAGTCTGAGCAGAAACACCATTGATGATCGTGCATGTGAGCTTGCCAACAATCTACAACATACTCACTTGCTGTAGATGAGAGCAGCGACACTTCTGATTATGCTCAGCTGTCAATTTTCATCCGTGGAGTGGACTCAAGTCTGTGCGTAACAGAGGAACTTTTGGGATTAAGATCAATGGATGGCACAACTACGGGAAAAGATCTCTTTGAAGAGGTATCCAGATGCGTTAATGAAATGGGGCTGCCTTGGGATAAACTTGTGGGACAGACGACAGATGAACACCCGCTATGTGCGATCAAAAGAGTGGATTAGTTGGCAGGATCGGGAGGAAAACGGCGCAGGTGAACTGACAGCTTATCACTGCATCATACACCAGGAATCGTTGTGTGGTTAAGCCTTGAAAATGGAACATGTCATGAACACCATAACACGAGCCGTTAACTTCATAAGAGCCAAAGGTTTAAATCACCGCCAGTTTAAGTCTTTTCTGGAGGAGTTGGGTTCAGAATATGGTGACTTGCCCTATCACAAAGCGGTGTGATGGCTAAGCCTAGGAAAAGTGCTGAAAATATGTTTTGAGTTGCGTGAGGAGATCTGTCAGTTCATGGAAAGCAAAAAGAAAGACACAACAGAGCTGCGGGATAAAAAGTTGCTGTGTGAAGTGGCGTTTCTGTGTGACATCACAAGCCATCTCAATGCGCTCAACCTCCAGCTACAGGGCGGGGCCGTGTGGTCACAGACATGTACTTTATGCTGCAGTGAGTGCTTTTAAAATCAAATGGGAGATGCATATGCTCCAAGAAAACTTGAGCCATTTTCTGTGCTGTCAAACTACAAGAGAGCAGGGGCCTCATTTATAAAACTTTGTGTAGGATTTGCGTCAGAAGTGGCGTACGGATGAAACATAGGACGTGCGTACGCACAGAAATATTTGGATTTATAAAACCGTGCGCATGCATATCCAACGCAGATTTCCCTTAATAAATCACAAATAGTTCTAAATGTAGCGCAGCTTTTGCAGCTTCATGTCACGCCCATAGTTGCCCATAAATAGTCTGTGAAACGCCCACAAGTTAATATTCAGAAATCATGGCAAACACAGAGAGGAAAACCAAGAAACGTAACTTCACTCACGCGCAAGCGTGAAGCGCAAGATCAGCCATTGTGCGTCATTACGCATTGTGATGGCATCATGGCATTTTATTACCATCCATTTGATTGCATCTGACAAGCTACAGATGTGTTATGAGGATGAATTGCATAACATGCCAATATTATTGCAGAACATATTTCACTTTTCTTTTTGCAAATATATGTTAATTTGCATTTCTGTTGTAATCTTCATTTGATTTTGTTTGTTTTACACTGCAGATCGATCAAACGGGTGTTCGTGTAGGCTGTTAATTGTAAGACTTGCTTTGTGAAGTCTTCATGTTATTTATGAAAGGCAGTATTGCCATTTCTTTTACACAACGGTCTACAGTTTCACACACCAATTATTGCGTAGAGAGCGGCGTACACCTTCTTTTGTGCGTACGCAACGTTTATAAATGAGGCCCCAGGTCTCTACCGCCGTGTTCCAAACTGAACAGTTTGCTGAAAAACTCAACATACTTGGTGCCGACCTCACTCAGCGATTTGCCGACTTTGAAGCCCAAAAATGCAGGTTTGCATTGTTCAGTAATCCATTTGCAGCTGACGTGGAAAGTGCACCTACCAACCTCCAAATGGAGCTGATCATACTCCAATGTAGTGACACACTCAAGGCAAAGTATGACTCTGTGGCAGTGCACAACTGCACAACTGTGTGAACAACTTTTCTCTTTGATGAAGATGAACAAAAAAATCACACAGGAGTTGTCTTACTGATGAACACCTTCACTCAATCCTGAGGATTTCCTCAGCTCAGAGCCTGACCCCAAACATTGATGAACTTGCATCCAAGATGAGATACCAAGTATCTGGCTTAGACTAGTGTGCATCACAGAGCAGCAAACTGAGCTTAAATGTATGTTTCCCTTTTGCACTTTTTTTCTTGCTACTGCATGGCATGTTTGGTTTTTCATTGAAGGAAATTGTTTTTTTCTGTTGTTGGCCTGTGGAAAATGTAATCACAAAAAATGACTCCGGAAAAGCTGCAGATAGAGCCATAAGAAATGAATGCAAGTTTTGCAATAAACTTTTAACCAGTCCGGCTCCGCCTCGACTTGTACATATTTTTACATTTTGGCCCACTGTGTATTTGAGTTTGACACCCCTGACCTGGATGATGCAATGGCAGCCATATTGCGCCAAAAAGCCCACACACTAACTTATTGGTTGAGAGGAGACAGAGTGATAAAGCCAAACAGTGTATGTGGGGATGATTAGGAGGCCATGATGGACAGAGGCCAATGGGCAAATTTGGCCAGGATGCCGGGGTTAAAAACCTACTCTTTTTCCAAAGGACATCCTGGGATTTTTAAAGACCACAGAGAGTCAGGACCTCGGTTTAACATCTTGACCAAAGTATGGTGCTCTTTGACTGTATAATGTCCCCTTCACAAGAGCTGTGTCCCAATTCAGGGGCTGCATCCTCCGAAGGTCTCATTTGAAGGCTGATTGCATCACAGCGGCGCGACAAAGGCTGTGCCAAGTCGAAGGATCCTTCTAATGCGACCTAGCATCAATGTTGCCATGTCCGGGGTTTTCCAGTGGAATTGGGATACTTTTAATTTTTTGCCGCAGGTAAAAAAAAATTTCCACGGGTTGATTTCCACCCCCGGAAGTATTATTTCGACACTCCAACACCCCCAAAACATCCCTCAGACTCACAAATCCAGTAGGGAATTTGGCTTTTTGGGCTTATTTTGTTGCACAGAACTGGCAACCCTGCCTACCGTTCTTCTTTCCCCGGACCGCGAAGGATAAAACGAGGAACCAGCAGCAGCCAAGAGAAAACGAGACCGAGAGGATGAGCTGATCAAGATATTTAGGGAGGAGGACATGAAGTTTCAGAGAGAGATACAGAGAGGAGATCACAGGACAGCAGGGAGAGAATGAACAGATTGTTTTCTCTTCTTGACAGATTGGTAGAGAAATAAACTTTTGGTTATGTGAATTAAAATTTGTAAATGAAACAATTGTATATATTACTTTTATGTAAGTTATATTTGTAAATGAAAAAAATAATTTATGTGTATTGTTTATTTTTGTAATGCAAGTTTATGTGTATTTACAAATGCAACTTGTAAATGTAATAAAGAAATTATTCTGTACAATTATTCTTTCATGTCAATTAATTTGTAAATGAAACAATAAATTGTTCTATAGGCTACATTTTTACAAGTATTTACAAGATAAGTTACGTTAAAGATAAGAAAAACAAAATACAAGTTCAAATTAACAGTATACATAAAACAGATTGGAAGAAAACATTTTTCTGTAGACTTTTATTGAGCTAAGCAGGATATTCTGGTGGTGCTGAAAATGAAACTAACAAAATGTATTGTCACATTAACAAATTCTTGCAAGCTGTGTCCCTGGAGTTGTTCAATTTGTCTGGTTTTATTTATATATATATATATATATATATATATATATATATATATATATATATATATATATATATATATATATATATATATATATAGCTATAACTGCCTTAAAAAAATCTTAAATCTTAAAATGCTCACCATGGTCAATTTATGTACAAAATAAAGTCTAAAGTGTATAAACTAGCCTATGTAAAATCACATACTATAACATATAAGTCAACATTTAAACCTTTATTGTATTTATTATTATTTTTTATTTTTCATTTTAATCATTAGATACATTCGATTATTCGATTAAATTGAAACCCAATACTTACATTTAAAAGTGTAATCTGGCAATTTCATCTCCAGCGCACAATGAATTCTGGGGTAGGCAAGGCTGCGAAGGATCCTTCTGATGTCTCCTGCATTCACGGGAAAAGAAGGACGCATTTGCAGGCCACATATAGGAGGATCTTTGTTGACATCTTTGTACGCATGCGCGAGTGGTTGTGTGGCAACAAATCAAACAGTATTGCGGGCTGTAAAGACGCGACGAGCACTTTCAAGAGAGTTAGCGGGCAAAATCCACAATATATAAGCACTTTAACATCTGAAGACCGGAGGAGGTTTGGAGAGAAGCTCAAAATTTGTATTGGTGACAAAATCGAAGTTATTCAAAGCCCACATGAGATCTCCGCTGACTGTGCGTGCAACTCCCCAAACAGACGAGGCATTTATACTTGACGCAACTGTTTTGTTTTAGACTGAACACCAGACCATACAACTGATTTAGACGCGCAAACTGGGTGATGATGAGATGTACTTATATCCGTCTGCTCGGGCAGATTCGGCTCAAAGTCGTGCATCTGCGGATGCGGAGGCGCGCGCGCTGTTAAGCCGAATCTGCCCGAGCAGACGGATTTTAGTTTTTTTATTACCTTCGCGCTCATGCGGACGCGTTGAGTATAAACAAGGTTTTAAAGCTCAGCCACTTGTTTTTTTCATATTTTTTTGCAAGTGGAAGATCTTGGTTTACATTTGGACTTGGATGTGATCTTATAGGCTTGAAAAGGTTGGTGACCACTGCATAACGCAAACCCAGTCAAACGTTTGACTGCAGTATCTTCTATTCTATGCGCCTTATAATCCGGTGCGCCCTATAACGTTATATGAAAACAGTTATAAAATAGGCCATTTATTGAAGGTGCGCCTCTGCTTATAGTGCGGAAAATACGGTAACGTTAGTCTGGGTGCTGTGGATCGCGGTTTGGGAAACCTGAATCAGAACGCGAAAACATATGACTCGGTTGATTTGACTCAGTTTTATTATATTTTATTTTATTCAATCTTCTATAAATACATAGTCACTAAGACTTAGGCCTACCATGAACAAAATGAGCCTCACAAACTCGATCAGTAACGTTAGGAATCCAGGCTTCGGAGCGTCCAGGTTCAATCGCCTAATTGCACGCAACCATTTCTTTCGTTTTTCGCGATCCTTTTCGGAGGGAATTCGAAAAAACTTTTTATCAGGCCCCCAACGAGCCGTACAATCGACCACACAGCAAGAGTGAACCATCCTCTTCTCTAAATCCTCCTCCAAACGTGCAAAACAGTCAAATTACAGGTATCTAGCGGTGTTTCCTGCCACACGATTCCCGTGATGCAACGCGGCAAACATAAACAATGACGTCACAAAAGATCCGCCTATTGAAGGAGCCTCCGAAGGACCTTCAAATTGAGACAGCCTTCGTCACGCCGCGGTGACACAATCGGCTATACTTTCGCCTTTAAACGAGTCTCGGTGCGTCCTCCAAAGACTGCGTCAGTAGCACCTCCTCCAGCAGCAACCTAGTTTTCCCAAGAGGTCTCCTATACAGGTACTGACCAGGCTCAACCCTGCTTAGCTTCCTAAAAATCATGAAATATAACTACGCATATGACTTTTATCTCATTTATCTAGAGGACAACTTAAGTAAAAAATGGCACAGCTTACCCCATATACCCCTACACTACAAACTGATTAGTATTCTATTATTCTAGTAATGTTAATCTCCATCAAAATTCTTAACACTTATTAATATTCTCTGTGGTAGATTTTGCTGGCATATTGGCTGGTCTGTTTGGGCAGGCAAGGACTTTTTTGTGCCTGATTCCTTGTTTCCTGTAGCCTGTGTGAGGACTTTTAGACAGATCCCATTATGAGGACATTTCATTTGACATTTGCTGTACCAGACATGTTTATCAGTACACTATCCTGTCTCTCACATTGTAGTGCAAGGCACATGCATTATTGATGTTTGGAGGGATCGTTCTCATCAGAAGGCTCTTTAGCTTGATACAGAATGACGGCCTCTCAGTTTGCCTTTGAAAGGGTCAGGGTTCAAGGTTTTATGCGTCGATATGCCAAGAAGACAATCTTAAATCTTAAAAGCGTGCAGAGTATGTTTGGTTTGCACGAATTGTGAATAATAAAATTCCTTCAGACAACTTGAAAGCCTGCGTTGAAAACGCATATCCATTAAGTATTCAACATATATAATTCAATAGTTTCAGCTTATACTTTCTTAGTTCTACCAGAAAGACTCGGGAGAATAAATACTGTGACAATTATACATTTATTAACAGCCCAGCAAGCAATAAAGTTCTTTGGCTTAGGCCCCGTCCATAGCTTGCAATCTGAGGGTCCGGACTCTGCATATCCTGCCTGAAGACAAATGCAGGGGCGCAGCCGACCCCCTGTGAGGTATGGGAAGGGACCATCCTGGTGGTGGTGGTGGTGGTGGTGGTGGGGAGGATGGAGGGAAGGATCCATCTTGGAGGTGGTGGGGAGGATGGTGGTGAATGGAAGCGTCAGCATCTGTGAACTCAAACGTGTGTAAGTACCAATCTTTTATACCATGAGTATTAGAATGTGATTGGATAGATGAGAAGGTAAAGTGATGTAACAATTGAGTCTTCCCGGCCGAACTTATGCTAAAGCTTTCATTTTGTGTATTTTATATTCTCCTATAATCACCTTGGATGTGAAAGGCTCCTCTGGGCACATAATTACATATGATTTCATTGGGGATGTACTCATGCGATGTAACAAGATAAATGTATCACATTTTCGACTAATTTATTTGCCAATATTCCAAGGATACTCTTCAGAGCTCCCAGGTCTGACGTTCTATTATTTTAATGGAAGCTCTCAGCACTGTAGTTTTGATGTACTATTTTGTTTACAGTGGTACTGGATCTCTCGATATTTTAATAGAGGAAGGTGAGGCAAGAAAAAAAAAAAAACGACAGTCTCACAAAATCCAAACCTCTGAAATGAAAGGGGTGGTATATAATGCCCTTTTCACAAGATGTAAAATTGTATGTCCCCATAAGAGTGTGTATGTGAATTTTTAGCTCAAAACACCCCACAGATATTGTTATAGCATGTTAAAAATTTTGAGGGTGAGCAAAAACGCACCGTTTTTGTGTCTGTCCCTTTAAATGGAAATGAGTTGCTGCTCCTGGCACATAGGGCAGAGCTACAACGGCTTGCACACACACAGACATGCACTGAAAATTTCTAAAAACTTTTAGCCTTTTATGTTCAAACCGGATTCAGACAATGATGGAGAGACTCAAGAAGTGACAACATGTAGAATGCAACAGGACGTTTCTGAATGGTTAGTTGATGAATTTATGTAGCTTATTTGTAGTTATCTCTAGTCATTTAGCATATTCTGTCTTGATAATCTATAAACTGTGTTCCCGGGAGTGGGGTTTATGTACATTTTAGGGTTGTTGATGTCACTAACCCAGGATGAATGTTGTGTAGTCCCTACCAGCCGTTTGTTGTAGTCCTTAAAAAAAACGATTTCTTTAAAAGCAAATGTTTCAGCATGCAAATTACTTTTGACATCATCTTTACAAAGTGTAGGCTACTATACGTAGGCCTATCTCAGACTACTGGGTGGCACAAAAGTCTTAGAATTTTGCTTATACTTTCTAATGGCACCTAGACTTATAACACCAACAATAACACCAAGCACCAAATTATGGCTTTTCCTTTCCTTTTTTTTTTTTTTTTTTTTCTCTATTCAATGCTCAAAGGATTTTTTTTTTATTTTTTTTTTTGTCTGCACACAGCTTGAGTCTATAATCTGCTTCCTGGCACTCAAACATGACTCATCAATTATAAGGAGCTTGACGCTTGTCTTCAGTGCGACGGACATGCGACGGTTCCTCTCTTCTGTGAAGAGGCTGTAATGAATGTATTTTAAAAATTCTACTTACCAATAGAGGAACACCAATGTGCAGGGAACGCTGTCACCGGCAGCGTGAACTGAGGGAGGCAGGCAGCCGTGTGACAGCAAGATGATAATGGCTGATGATCGAATCCTCATCTCTGTCACTGAGTTGTACCTGTCTAACATGGCTGCCAGTCACTGTGTCAAAAATTTGCCTCTCAGTTTTTGAGTGTTTTATCAAGATGTCTGCATCCTTGTGTCATTTGTATTATTATTCCGAAGGGTATTGAATGTGTATTAGAAAAATACATTGTACAAAGTTCTGCAAATACAATAAATGACAACAAACTGATGCTAACATTTTAGTTAATTACACTACAAGTGATTAACACTTTTCTACTCTGAACTGTGGATTAACAACACTCAAAAAATGTGATTATCATTAAGTCGAAGTTAGATGTTCGGATAAAAAAAAAAAAATAATAAAAAAAAAAAATTATATATATATATATATAAACTTTGACCATAACTATTCCCATAAATTTATATCTTCTGCAGTCCTACGGCTTGGAAGATGATGTATAGGGACCAAAATTGTTACGTTTGAATAAACAGAAGATTCAATTGCAAGTGAATATACACACTTATTGCTGAACACAAGTGAGAGTAGTGAAACAGAGTCAGATGTTGGTGAGATGTCTGGAACAGTCTGGCCTTGGCAGCGCAGGGACTGAATGGACAACCCAGATCCTCCTTGAAGATATGTGGAGCGAAAGTGAATCCAAACCTCCGCAGGATGATGAAGGAACAACAGCATACGATCCTCAGGGGAGAAAAGCAGAGCGATCGCGAACACACCAGGTAATCCACAGGAAACAAGATGAACGGCCAGGGGAACAGACAAACTCACAGGAAACAAACCCAACGATCTGACAAACACAAGACTAAAGACAATGAGTGTAAATAGCCACAGATGATGAACGGCAGCTGGCGCTGATAATCAGCTGAGTGATAATCAGCGGCACATACACACACAGCGAGCCAGTGAATTCATGAACCATGACAAAATAGCAACCATCTCAAGAGTTTGATTGTATAAATAAATAAATAAACACATACAGAAACCCTGTATAACAGTGTTAAGACTAAATACACCATGATAGTGCTTTTTCCAACATTTTTGCCCCATTTTGCAGCCTGTATCCAGTACTGCTCTACTACCTATGCGTGTATGCAGCATTAGGAAAGTCCAATAAACTGCACTTAAAATTTAACTTAGAAACTTAAGGCGGGCATACACTGTGCGATGTCTGTGCGATTTCAGCAAGGTACCTACTCACACCACACTGAACGAGTAGATTGCATGCGATGTAAAGCCAAAGCTCAGGAATTATGTGCTCACAGTATACGGACCGAACGTCGAGCTGCAACTTCACTGCTCACACTGTAAGACCTTAAGCGCCAGAGAAACGAGGGCGCAGCAATCTTTAGAATATTGTCTTTGAACTTTTGCGGACGCTCTGTATATTTCTATGGCATTGCTGTCCAGGAGCAATTAGATTTTGAAGTGGATTTACTTAATGTAAAGTTAACGAAAGTTATCATGAGGATTGTAATGTTTAAAGCAGATGTCTTAACAAATGTCAGTAGACCGGGAAGATTATAAAACGAGCCGTTCATTCATAAATGTGAAAATACAGACCGGTCAAAAGAGAGCAAAAGTCAAAAGACAACGAGCGTAGCGCTGAAAAGGGGCGGGGCTACATAAGGTCTATAGGCCTACGTGTGAAATGCGCGAATCAGTAAACCCTCGTGCCGGGTTGCGTCTATAGGCAATATGTATCCAGAGATAGTGTCAAAACAAGCATCAGCTATCAATATCAAGATGATATAGCATTCCCAATTTATGTATTAAATTATGATTAGTATTATTATTATTATTAGGGAAGGCCTAGGCTACTTTTATTATTAAATTGATAGGCTATTATATAATAATTTCATAACGCATCCACGCATAACCAACGCGCTGTGAGGATAATAAAATATTACATAGAAGCTTACTCCTCCTCATTGAAAATTGTCTAAAAACATAATTAATTATTAACAGTCTATAATCTGTCCGAACACTGCAATAATTCATCAATGAAAATTAAAAACAGCTTTATTTCAAAAACATTGTTTTACAAATTAATAAAAGAGGCAAAGTATAGGCTACATTGCAGGTGGCGTGGAAGACCTGGGTAATGGTTAATCCATTTTGCAACAGAACTGGAGGTAAGCAACAGTAATTTGTTGCTAGTTTGAACTACAGAACTTAAAGATCTACCTCTTTTTTTTTTTTTTTTGTTTGTTTGTTTTTGCTGCAGATAAACTTCTGTTTTCGCGCAGGCGCAGTGAGGGAAAAACACTGAGTTTAGGGCAATTGGTTCGTAGCTCTGCTTCAACTGTGTGATATAGCCAATAAACTATACCCAAAAAAAGAGTCGCACAAGTCAGAATTTGCCTCAAAATCGGACGAAAATCGCACAGTGTATGCCCGCCTTAAGTAGGAAGTTGGAAAAAAGGCTCCCCTCTATTGAATGAGTATCCTCATAGGTGGCTTATATTGTGTTACAGTATATTGTTTTATTAAAATGCATGCACATATATTTATTAGAGCTGGATTTGTTTTTTCAAATCCGGTCATTAGCTGTTTGCACTGTCATTTTGTAAGTGCTGAAAGTAATGTATATGACAATATTTGGGCAATATACAAATATTTGAAAATCTGGAATCTGAGGGTGCAAACAAATCGAAACATTGAGGAAATGTTTCTGCGATTTTGCTGCATCCACTCACAAAACTAAATGTTTTATATATTTACGGTAGGAAATTTACAAAATACATTCTTGGAACATGATTACTTCATATTCGAATGATTTTTGGCATAAAATAAAATCAATAATTTTGACACATACAATGAATTGTTGGCTATTGCCACAAATATACCTGTGCTACTTGTGACTGGTTTTGTGATCTAGAGTCAGTGATACTTCGGCTGAAGCCTTTGTCACTGGTGATATAGCCTCAATTAGCAGTCCCCTACCTGATGTTTACCCCCTCACCACACTGAGGTGCAGGTTGGGGTTTGAGATATAATAATTATTATTGTTTTATAATATAATATAATATAATATAATATAATATAATATAATATAATATAATATAATATAATATAATATAATATAATAACACTGATCTGATTTTAGAGTTAAACTCATTTCCAAAAATTTGACTTTAATGCATTTTTAAACAAATAATAAATGTATTTATTTATTCTCTTACTCCTGCTCATATGCCAATAGTGTCAAATATCTTCTCTCCATCAGTTCACATACATTCACTAACCTTACCTGAGTGTCAAGTGATAATTCCATACCAGACCTAGCCTATCTGCATGTAACAATAACAACAAAAAAGCATAATTCAACAGCTATCATGACACTTAGAGCATATAGGTGTGTAGCATTGTAAGATTGCATTGCATTACAGATCACATTGTGGTGATTATAATTAAGACAGATGATTTTCCATTTGAATGGGGTAATTTCATTCCAGTGTAAAAATCTGAAAACACTCAAAGAAACCAGCCACATTAAATGCTGGAAAACCAGAGGACCATAACTATTTGCTTCTTTTGTTGACAGCTATGTTGGCTTAACAGTGAAGGCCAGTGGTAGATGTGGCTATTGAAAACAGGTTTTGAGCTTATGTGACTGGACGTTCATCAAGAGACCATCACCATCGTTATCTACACCACAGCAGGCAATCTATTGCGCACTGTATAGAGCTCATCTCACAGAGTCAATCTACAGAGTGGAGGGCAGCACTTAAACTATTCTTCAACCAAATAGCCAAACCATTGTGTGAGAGAAAATGGCAAAGGTCTTTACCGTTGCTGAAACAGAAACATAAACAGCGTTAGAGGTGTTTCAAAGCCACAACCACTATGAATCTGTTGACAGTTTCTTTAAAATATTTGCTCCAAAGTTTACCTACAGAGTTTTGAAAGGGCACTTAAACTTGGGATTCATATAAATAAATATAAAGTATAGAATTTAAAGGGATAGTTCACTTTGAAATTAAATTTTGGTATGTTTTAGCTTACCTCAAGGGCATCCAAGATGTAGGTGTCTTTTTTTCTGCAGTAGTTTCAATTTTGATATTTTTAGGTCAAACCGTTCTTGTCTGTCAGTCATATAATGCAGGTCTATGGTTACTGTCTCAAAGAGCATGCACAGAGTCCAAATTAAAACAATTCCCCGTCGTCCAAATTAAACAATTCCCCATCGTAAGTACACATTGATGGCGTAAGTCACGAAACGAGCGGTTTGTGTGAGAAAACGAACAGTATTTATATCGTTGTTACCTCTTGAACACAGCCGCGTCCAAGTGATCTGAGGGCGCGGGCGGGTATAGATATATACACTAGATGTCGCCTTGGCTACTGCAGTTCATTGGAACGAAACCGTAGCCAAGGCGACATCTAGTGTATATATCTATACCCGCCCGTGAAAAATCCATTAAATCCAAATTTAATTTCAAAGTGAACTATCCCTTTAAGAGCACATGCATAACTAAAATCATTTTGGCCTGTAATGATTATTTAATATGCATTTCTTTATTACTAATTAAAGACACAAATGAACTTCTTATCGTTGGTCCTCTAAATATGGTGAATTTTAAATGTCAATTATATTTAAATTGTATCACCTTAGTTTTTCTTTCTGTTTCATGGTGGTAAAGTGGAGGAATAGGCAGTTAACAATTGATTTAGTATCATATAAATTCTCTGTAACACTTTATAATAAGTATACAGTAATAAAGTACTTGTAGATCATTTACAAACTATTAGATTATAGTTAATTCATAGTTTATATATTGTAGTCTCTACATTGTTAGTACTGTATATTAACACTAGAACCACCATTGTATACCTAAAACTGTCAGCAGGTAAAATTTATCCTTGCACATGACTACTGTTTTGATATGGCTAAACATATTATGTCACTGTATTATGCCACTGTCTTCACAAAATAATGTCTAGAGTCATAAAATTATTATTTTTTAGTCATTAACTATGTTTTTGTCTTGTTATTTTATGACCAAGGCTATTTAAAGCAGACTACACTAATCACTTATCTTATTTTCTGTAATATAGTCCACTGAAGGCAAGTTGCAGAACCCAAGTGCAGTTTTATTCAAAACATGATCAGACATAAAACAAAAGCATGGCATGGCATGAAACTTACCAACAGTGGTTACACAAAACAATACTTGGCAAGGACACTCTTCCTCCTCTTCCTCTTTTAGTTTTATGGCAGATTGCATCCACGAATTATCAGGTGCATACCGCTACCTACTGTACTGTATCCTCTACCCCTTCTCCTGTTGTTTCCAATACACCCTCAAGGTTCCATTTTCTTCTTGCCCTGACTTATCTTTTGTTTTAAATCTAATCATCTCTTCTCTATATTTCTTACAATGTAACAGTATATGCTCTGCATTTTCTGTAATTTTGCATGCCAAACATTCATCTGATTGACTTTTAACTAACATAGCCAATGTTTTATTTAACCCTATGTGGTCAAACCTCAGTCTGGTTATAACTATTCCATCCCTTCTGTTCCTTCTGATCACACCCTGTGTATTGATAGATTCCTGTATACTATAATCTTTCCTTCCACTATTTGTCACGAAACAGTTAACATGAGATGAGGATACAGATGCAAAGGAAATTTATTAGTAACATGCAGACAAGGTACAAAAACTCAAAAACTCAGGACTCCAGGAACGGGAAACTCGGACAATGAACCTGCACCAGACTACAAACACAAGGAGGCTAAATAGGGGAACAAACAAAGGAGGGTAATGAGACAGACAGGTGGGACAAATTAACCAATAATCAGATAACAAGATGGGAGGGGCTAGACAATAGACACAAGCACATGGCCCAAAATAACAAAACACCCATGTGCAGCACAAGACAGGACAGGCATGTGACATTATCCCCTCCCTACGGAGCGGCTACCAGACGCTCCATAAGACCAGGGCGGGATGGGAGGGCCAGACCAGGGCGGGACGGGAGGGACAGACCAGGGCGGGAAGGGAGGGACAGACCTGGGCGGGACGGGAGGGACAGACCAGGGTGGGACGGGAGGGACAGACCAGGGCGGGACAAGGGGAATGGACAGTTCAGAAGGCCAGGGAGGCACACAAAGTTCGGGAGTCCAGGGCGGAGCAGACAGTCCATTTGGCGGCCAGGGCGGAGACGACAGTCCATCGGGCGACCAGGGCGGAGACGACAGTCCATCGGGGGACCAGGGCGGAGACGACAGTCCATCGACCGGTCAGGGCGGAGACTCTCCCTCGGGCGGCCAGGGCGGAGACTCTCCCTCGGGCGGCCACGGCGGAGACTCTCCCTCGGGCGGCTCAGGAACAGGAACAGACACCACCTGCTCAGGAACAGGAACAGACACCACTGGCTCAGGAACAGACACCACTGGCTCAGGAACAGACACAGGCTCGGCGGCGGCCATCTTGTTCGAAGACACAGGCTTGGCAGACGTGACGTGAACAGTCTCTGTGGCGGCCATCTTGTCCGAAGACACAGGCTCGGCGTCAGCCATCTTGTCTGAAGACACAGGCTCGGCAGATGTGACGTGAACAGTCTCTGTGGCGGCCATCTTGTCTGAAGACACAGGCTCGGCAGACGTGACGTGAACAGTCTCTGTGGTGGCCATCTTGTCCGAAGACACAGACTCTGCGTCAGCCATCTTGTCTGAAGACACAGGCTCGGCAGATGTGACGTGAACAGTCTCTGTGGCGGCCATCTTGTTCGAAGACACAGGCTCGGCAGACGTGACGTGAACAGTCTCTGTGGCGGCCATCTTGTCTGAAGACACAGGCTCGGCAGATGTGACGTGAACAGTCTCTGTGGCGGCCATCTTGTCTGAAGACACAGGCTCGGCAGACGTGACGTGAACAGTCTCTGTGGCGGCCATCTTGTCCGAAGACACAGGCCCGGTAGACGTGACATGAACAGTCTCTTTGGCGGCCATCTTGTCCAAAGACACAGGCCCGGCAGACGTGACGGATCGCTGGGGTGGTGCAGGCAGTGCGAGCAGCTCGGGCGGGACCAGTAGAGCATGACACCTGGGCGGCGCGGGCAGAGCAAGACGCCTGGGCGGTGCGTCAGGGACGGCAGTCACCTCCGGGATGGTCTCCGTGTTAGGAGCCACCGGACTCGGGACCACCGGAAAAGTTACGGAGGGAGCCTTTCTCCTCCTCCTGTGTTTCTGGACCACCGGAACTGGGACCACCGGAACTGGGACCATCAGACTCTGGACCACCGTAACTGGGACCACCGGACTCGGGACCACCGGACTCGGGACCACCGGAACAGGAACCACCGGAACAGGCATGGAGGAAGTCTTCCTTCTCCTCCTCCGTTTCGGGGTCACCGGAACTGGGACCACTGGAACTGGGACCACCGAACCCAGGTCCACCGTAACTGGGTCCACCGGAACTGTCACGGAGGGGTTCTTCCCTCTCCTCCGTTTCGGAACCAGCGGTGAAGGCTTTCCTTTCCGCTGACTGCCGTCTGCCGTGGTCCTCTCCTCCTCCATAGTCCTTTGAGATCACCTGGCGAAATACTCCAGCAAAGAAATAGAGGATCCTTTCTCCTCTCCTTGAGGAAAAATCTCACTCCACTGTATCCACATTTAGGCTGGTTCGTTCTGTCACGAAACAGTTAACGTGAGACGAGGATACAGATGTAGAGGAAATTTATTAGCAACATGCAGACAAGGTACAAAAACTAAAAAACTCAGGACTCCAGGAATGGGAAACTCGGACAACGAACCAGCACCAGACTACAAACACAAGGAGGCTAAATAGGGGAACAAACAAAGGAGGGTAACGAGACAGACAGGTGGGACAAATTAATAATAATTACCAATAATCAGATAACAAGATGGGAGGGGCTAGACAATAGACACGAGCACATGGCCCAAAATAACAAAACACCCATGTGCAGCACAAGACAGGACAGGCATGTGACACTATTATACATGTTCCTATGGTGACGCATTGCTGCCACATACATATTTTTTCCACTCAATTATGTCGTAATAACGAGATCTTATGTCGTTAAAACGACATATTGTAATAACGAGATCTTATGTTGTAATAACGAGATGTTATGTTGTTAAAACGACATATTTTCTCGTAATAACGAGATCTTATGTCATTAAAACGACATATTGTATTGGCCTTATAAGGACATGTGCAGTCATGTACAAAATATGCCTTTATACACATAAAATTGGTAGCCAATCATGTCTTTATCATACTTCTACGTTCAAAAAGCTAAAGCAATAGCAGTCCCCAATGGACATTCATGTTAAAAGATCAAATTCTGTACACACCTTATTAATAAAGCATGTATAGCCTACAGATTAGCAGATGAGCCCAGAATCCGAACATTGTGTTTAATTGCACATTAGGCCAAGCATTGTCCTCCCATAGAACACCCTTATAATAAAGAAAAAGCTTAATGTGGCTTAATAGGCTACTTCAGTGATAAAGATCAAATGCTGTATACACCTTAATAATAAACCATACTATCCTACAGAAAAGCATATGAGCCCAGAATATGAAAGCAAAGCATTTAATTACACGTTAAGCGTTTTCCTCCCATTGAAACCCTTTATTATAAAGAAAATAAAGGTGGCTCTTAACGTGTCTTTCTGTGGGAGAATGGCATTGCGGTGCACAGAAAATCCTTTAAATGGCATTCAATGAAAAACAAAAATGAAAAATATAAGTAGCCAATAAAATAAACAAATTATTGTGCCATTAATTAGCCCACAAACAATATTTATTTTAAAGCCTAAACAAATTTATTTTAAAACACCAGTGTTGGGCGTTTATCTGTATAGGCTAAGTGTTTCAGCCGTGCTTTTCAAACTGGCGCAAGAAAATGTAACAGAATTTGATTTGTTAAAGCTACACTGTGTAACTGTTTAAGTTGATTTTTAGCAAAAAACACTTTGTTCTATCAAAATTATATGTACTCATTCATGTGTAATTACTTCCACCAACTAATAAAGTATTCTCGTAAGCGTAAAATCTGCCATTTATAATACATACGAGCGAGTCGCTCGAAAATACATTCGCCAAAGAGGGACATACCTGGAAATTCAAGCTTCGCCTTTCGCATTTTACACTCAGTGACACCGTGAAGAATATGAGGGGGAGATTACTCGCGACTGCCGGCAGATTTGAAAGATTGCTGAAGATGGAGGATCACGCCTATTTTTGAGGACATGTAGCAGAGTCGCCAAGGAAGCAAAAGAGAGAATAAAAATGTCAACGCGACAGGCAAATCAACAAGGCCAAAGTCAATATTGGAGTAACTTTAGATGGAAAGAGCTCATGAGGAGCAAAGATTTTAAAATGGACGCCGAAGTTGCCTGCTTTCTTCTCGATAGGTAATTCAGCCTATTTGTGTAAATTTGAAGTTTTATAGTTGCTTGTCTAACCATAGCATGGTTGGTTGTGCATAACACCAGAACGGCCTCTAGTATAACTTGCGTTACTTTTCCTCGCGTCAATGGTGAAAACGTATTTGTAACCGTGCTACACTCTAAGCGTGAACTAACACTGTGATAGGTTCGGAAGGAGCTAAGTGATATAAACTGTACCCATAAAAGGAAGTATCAAGCCAGGTAAGTTGTAACCTGTAACGTTTACTCACAATACTTTGCAAATAACAGTTGAAAACAATTACATAACATGCATGAAAAATAAAAAAAAATGGGCCTGTAGCCACATTGGCTATGAATCATGGCTCATTGAATCAGAACATAACTGCACATTCCTTCTTGCTGTCCCACTCTGAACCCCCGAAGGTAAATCAGTTGTGTTGGCTCCAGCTAGTCGGCAACAAATGGACTTTTACGACATAAATTGCACCTTGGAGGATAAAAAGTCAACACATTCTCTTTACTTTGCAAAGTTCTGCATTCCAAACCCCCTTCCCCTCTCTGGACCACAGAGAGATAACAAAACTTTCTGTGTGACACACACACACACACATACATACACACACACACACACACAAACATCCGTTGTGTTTACCTTAATATCCTTTTAATGTATGTAACTCAGACTTGTATCTGAACTTCCTGTATGTATGTGTGATTAATGTTGTTGTGATCATATAGTTATGATCTTCGAGTGTTGGCTCTGAAATGTATTTTTCTCTGAAGAATGTTCTCCCAGTAGAATCGCATCCTGTAACCCGATCTCATTGATAACGGGGGCGCAACATTCCAATGCACACACATTCCAAAACTCACAGATACACACAGACACGCACATTACCATATATGGACTTCCACTAGTAAAAATTTCATTTTACCAACTATTACAACTGTATGAAGAGTGTTCTGGGTGATTTGCATGTTCCCCAGAATGATATTAGAGTAGTTGTGTTTTTGAATTACAGTAATGTAATCTTAAAGTGCCTTTATGTCAACAAAATAATGTATCTCTATGTTGCTATCTTTGCCAATATTCGTCCTTAGTATTGTTTTGATCCCCTTTGCATGACGAAGAAGATTTTTGATAAGAGACTGTGATAAACGTTATGGTTCCATGCGTTTTAATTCCCCGAGCATAATATCACATTTTACCCCCTCGTGATTCCACACGAGGGTCGGGCAGCATTAACACACCAGGACAATCTTCCTGCTCTAAACTGATTCGTCATCCACGAAAAAGGAGGCGTACACAGGACACTGATAAAAAGTCCAAACCCTCAATTCTCGCTCTCTTCTTCCTCCTCCAAAAACCCAAGTCCGGACCGGCTTCGGCCTGCTTCTCTTTTCTTCTCTTTTATTTCTTTTTTATGTTTTTCTATAGTCTAGTTTCGTTTTCCTATTCGCCTCTGCTCATTCACGAGCTGAATGAACTTAGCCTGAATCATTCCTGGCAACTTCACCTCAAAGAAAGAGACTCTTTGAAGCTCCCGCGCTCGCACGCGCGCCGGAAGACACAGCATGCGCACGCCTCCCCTCAGACGACTCACGCCGCTTTAAAGACACGCAGAACCCTGCCTTCCTCCCTCATACAAAGAGAACCATGTGCCATGCAAGTATCGATTATTGAATTGAACTTACAATGTGATTTCTTTGTTGTCTCTTAAGGGTTACTGTCTGTGATTTTGCCATGCTGAGATCATCTCGGTGATCTCTCTCGTCCTGAACTTTAGTTTCACTTTCTCCCTTTCATCCTCTCCCTCTCTCATCTGTTATCCGTTTAGTCTTGTATTTGTCTTTTACTGTTTGTATTGTTATATGCATACTCATGTAAATTGTAGAACTTGTATTCCTTAGTTCGATGTAGTATTAGTCCAATTATTAAAAACCCATTATATCCTCGATTGTCTCTGTATAAGTGTTCATTTTACAAGTCAATGAAACGACGGTCAAGCTACGCTTTATAAATGCGCTACTGTTAAGTAACCTACATTTTATAAGAACAAGAAAGTAATTTTCATGGCCAGAAAATAGCTTTCTTTGAATTATAAAAAAAAGAGATAATTTTTGTTGAGAAATTGTTAAGTTAATCTTACGGCCGTTTTGCTGGACAAACACCGTTTGATGATTACCTTAATTTCCATTAAGGGTTATCTCATAATCGATCTGAAATAGGATTATTGATATATGAATGATGAATTATAATTCGTTGTGATTGATTATTCATATATACAAATCAATCTATATTCAAACTCGAATAAATTAATGTAACTGTAGTATGCAAAATATTAATCATATTCATGATTAATTATTAAAATCCCCTATAATCATTTGAGCTAAGTCATATTCGTTACAGGCCCTTTAAAGTAATTGAGTCTTTGTTTTTTTCCTTTTTGTGGTCGTTAAAGTCTGTGTTTGTGATCACTTTCTGTATTAGTCAATCCACTGTCAATAGTTCTCTGCTAAAGTGTGTGTCACCAGTTCTGTGACAGTGTAAGAGGAAAGTTGTCACTTTTGGATGAAGAGTGTGTACCAGCTCAGGCGTCTGATACTTTCCTACCACCAAAAGAAATGTTCGATGAGTTGATCTGCGTCTCTTTGGATCACACTGGGAAGCTCGCCACTGATAAAAGGGATCTTCCAAGTAGTTCTCACTCTGTCCATAAGACCTGACCTGTTTGATTTTTTACAAACAGGAACTTTAAAATGATGTTCTATATATCTATATGATGTACAACAATCATACTAAAGCATAACAACCATGTAACATTAAGCATCACATGCTGCATAATACTAAATGATCACATGTTCAGGCCTATTTGTCACACTTCAGTTCAAACTACAGTAATCAGCATGTAACAACTACGAGAATGACCCAAACACAATTGATGCTTTTAGGTGATTTTGTTCATACATAATCCCACAAAGAGTCTTCACAAACCCAGAGCTATAAATCACCCAGGCTCCAGAGAGTCTGCAACCAAAGACTTTTATTGGTTAACTTTAAGGAAGAACGTTGTCAACGTGTGATAGTTTTGCAAGACGGATCGGTTCAGAAGATGGTACTGCTCAGGGCCCTAACAAGAGGTCACATGACCCCTGCGACTAACAGACCCCGTCTTTCTTAAGGACCAAGGAGATGAACAAAACAGACGTCAGCAGGAACTATACATGACCTCAGATTGGAATTTCTTAAATCCCATAACTTTACACACCAACACACTTTACATATCAAAATGCTTAAAACTCATCCCAGAACAATTCTTGACTGACCTATAATCAGACTGTCGTACATAATTCTTTGTTGTCTACAACCTAGTATATGTGTATATGTGTCTACACTTTGTTAAATCCCATGTAAGTCATTTAATGGTTATAACTGTTAGATGTTGAATGAAAGTGTGTTGTGTTTCATATCAGTATGATCGTATGCTCGTGATTCAAAAGATGGCTTGATTGAAATCTGTGTAAAATGTTTCGTATTCTTATAATAGTAATGATGTCTAAACTGTGGCCTCTGTACTCTCTGCTAGAGCTTGGAAAGTAAGGAGATCCCAGATAATGCATGATTTACGATGAGACAAACAAAGCCAGTGTCTAATTGGTCTGATCTCTTCAGGAGGGGGGACAAACTTTGAGTTTAAAATCTTAGACACGAAACAAAGCTCTCTCTCTCTCTGTGCTCTCTATCTCTGTGCTCTCGCTCTCTGTGTTCACCCTCAAGAAACGCTCTGCTATCACTCCCAAGAGAGATGGGCAGAAAAAGATGAAGATCTAAATCAGACCAGTAACCATGTAACAAACGCGAAGACGAAGGAACCCAAATTAAGATCAGAAGAACGGGTTCAACAGCTTTATTCAAGCCATCTTACTACTCTCGTCTAAATTTTCCTTTCTTTTCTAAGTTTTCCTTTATTTTCCGCTGTGAGTCTCGGTTCTAAGTTAAGTTTTGCAACAAGATTTTGAGCCACGTTTCTTCTGCAAAGCCAGCTTCAAACAAAGACTTTCATTCCGCCAGCACACCACGTGACTGGCCGCCCCAGACATCAGGCACGAGGAGACCAGCCAACGAACCCGGGAAACTCCCTTTTACACAACGAAGGGAATCCCCAAAAAGGAAAGACAAGCAAGTAGCCTACCTCCAGACTAAAAGCTGAACTGGTGTATTGATATAAATTTAATAACCTGTCTAAGAAACGATAGAAGGGTTAAATTAATGATTGATGGTTCGTTCCAGGTCATGTCTTATAAGTGCATATAGAAACTTGGGATGTCATCATCTCACTCTTAAAACTCACTCTTTCCTCTCTCTCTCTTTCTTTCTGCAACTCGTGTGTATGCGTGTGCGTGTGTTTGTGTTAGATGTTAGCTTTATGTGTTAGTATATAATCAATAAAGTATTGTTTGTATTTGAAAAGAGAAGTATTACTTGTTATGTGCTTACGAATTTATTGTCTTGAACTTCGATCTAAGTTAGGCTACCTTGCTAACTATAGTGTTTCACTATAGTTCGGATATTTATATCCGTTGCAGAGTTGATAGTTACAGCCAGTTCAAATGAACCGCGAACGAGTCATTTGCTCGGTTGTAATAAGTGACTCTTTCGAATTCCCTATAAATGAATTAATAATTCCTTTGAGCTAAATTGACGAATCACTACAAATACAAATATCTTACAAGCATATAACATGTACAACCTTATACTTAATCAATAACAGCTTATAATAAATCAACAGAAATTACATCAAGCTACTCTTATCCCTGTATTAGAAAAACTGCAGGCAGTACAGGATCTTTAAGTTGCAACACATAACTGTAGTTGCAATGCTAATACTCTAATTAGAGTACCCTTATCATAACAAAATGTTTTATCTACCCACAGCAGAATTTAAACATTAAAGTTTAACATTTCCACACACCACTTTAAAATAAAATCATCATAGAAACCATATAGTATTTTTTATAACCTTTCATTCAATAGCAATGCTGTGTAATTCACTCAGCTACTCCTTAAAACAAAGCAAATGAACATAAAAACAGCAGTGTTCAGTTAACTTAAATATCAGCTTACTATTTCAGTTGCTAATTAAAATTAAAACTTTGTATCCCTGTTAGCAATCAATTGCTACGGCGCTAGGCAGTGAAAACCCCTTAACTCTTAATACACAGTTAGCAATAGTAACATCATGCAGTTCACCCCATACAGAAATGTAATATATGTCAATATATGTAAATTACATATATAATGTCAGTGCCCATGTATGTCTGCTGCATATATGAGAATATATGCAAAATTCATATATGTAAAACACATAGACATATATGAAACATATATTTCAAAATTGAGCAAAAATGGCCGTTTTCATGTAAGTGCCATATATTTTTCCTGTATATGCACATAAATGTGAAATATATGTGAGAGGCATATATGTATACATGCATATTTGACGCATATATGTATACATGCATATATGACGCATATATGTATACATGCATATATGTACTTATTCCTATAGTACATACTTTCACTTATATTAGGGATACAAATCTTATATCTGAATGCCTTGTAATTAAATGCCTTAATAAATAGTTGGAGATTTTGTGTCTATTGTGTGAATACCAAATATAGTATTTTTAATACAATAATGCAGTGTTTTTGACAAATACATCCACAAAGTACCATAACCATATGCCACAGTTTTAAAAATGCATCAGTATCACATGCATGTATACATTTATTAAATAAGTGGAAAACAAATATGTATGTCACATATTTATACTTAATGTCCTTATACTTAATTTATACTTGTGTTGTCCATATATGCAAGAAACCAATACTATACTGTAATATATGCAGATATATGGTATCATATATGGATGAACTCAAATTTGTTCTTCACATGTTTGGACACATGTTCATATATGTTGCAGGCATATATTGTGTTCTCAGATAAGTCAAATATATGTATAGATATATGTCATGCTATTTAAAATATAAGTACATATATGGCCATATATTACTTTTTTTGTATGGGACTAGCTTACCGAGACAATTAGAGCTAGAAAACGTGATTTTTCCAAACTCCTGGCTGTTCCTCCTTATTCTGTCTTCTGTGTTGGTTCTTTAACTTGTTAATACTCACTTTTATAACTCTGTTAACTTTAAATCTGTAAATTTCCTCTCTTTTCCCCGTCGCCATCAATCTTCTTCTTCTTCTTCTTCTTCTTCTTCTTCTTCTTTAAATTTATTGGCAGTTGGCATACCAATTTGGTGCATTACCGCCACCAACTGTTTGGGGTGTGGAGCTTCAATGCGGATTTATAAGCTGAGAATCAAACAAACGAGATTGTTACGATTAAGCTAAAGCTACATTATATTTTTTGTTTGGTGAGTTTATTTCCTTCTATTATACTCAATGCCACCCAAGAAAAACCAACAGAATGAAGAAGAGATGGAAGAGATCAAACAGTCTCTTAACTTCATGTCTGGTGAGATTAGCAAGGTGGCTAATCAGCAGTCCAAATTGCTGGGACTAATGGAGGAAGTAAGAGAGCTGAAACTAGCGATCAAGGAGAAGGACAAACGAATTGGTGATCTAGAGCGACGCGTCGATGATTTGGAACAATATTCTCGGATGGATGATTTAATCATAACTGGCCTTACAACAAGACATCAAACTTTTGCCGGTGTTGTAACCGGAGAGAAAGAAGAGGATGCCAAAACGAGCGAACAATACTCGCTGGAAAGAGAGGTTGTCCAGTTCTTTCAAAGTAAAAATATGGAAATACAAACCAATGCGATCTCAACCTGTCATAAACTTCCCACAAAGGACAGGAAAACCAAGCCGGTAATTGTCATACATTTCACCAACAGAAAAGCCAAAACAGACTTACTGAGACAAGGAAGGAAACTGCGTGGGTCAGATGTGTACTTGAACGAACACCTAACGGAAAAATGCCGATATAGCAAGGCAGGCACGGATCCTAAAAAAACAGAACAAAATACTAGCTACCTGGACAAGGAATTGCAAGGTATGGATTAAGTTGAATGGATCACCCGAGGAAGCAAGCAACATTATGGTAAGAGAACTCAGTGAATTGGGTAAATATAAATAACGATCATTGCTGGATATGATGATGAATGGGACATACAGTCAAAGGACACGTACACCTGAACATATCCAACCTTTGAACTTTGTATGGATCATGAAAGCCTAGAACTGAGAACATTTAACTATACTGAGCATAAATGACAAGAAATGGAGAAGGAAATTGATCCTGAGAATAACTTTTTCCACAATATACAAATAAATTGTGAATACTATACTAATGAACAATTCAATGTAAAGGTAAAAATGGATGGAGCAATATCCATAATACATTTTAACAGTAGGAGTCTAAATTCAAACTTCTCAAAAATCAAACAGTGTTTACAACAAATTGAACAAAAAATGACAGTTATAGCAATCTCTGAGACTTGGCTCATTGATGATCAAGCTGTGATGTACGAAATAGAAGGATATGAGATGTTGGACCAATAAGGACATACAAGTTCAATTAATAAGACATAAAACCAAGGGTGCAATTAACAATTTCAAAGAAGATCTTATAAAACAAGACTGGAAGGAAGTTTATGTTGAAGATGTAGATGAAGCTTATGATAAATTTATATCTATATTAACAACTTTTTATGACAAAAACGGTCCTTTAGTAAAGAAAATGGGGAAACAGAAATTTGCTGAAAAACCGTGGTTAACAAAGGGAATCCAAAAATCATGTAAACGGAAAAATACATTATATAAGATTTTTATTAAAAAAAGAACTAAAGAAGCAGAGCAAGTATATAAGTTATATAAAAATAAACTGACTAATATTATTAGAAACAGTAAGAGAGAGTACTATAGTAAATCATTGGATCACAACAGAAATAACATAACAAAAACATGGAAAATATTAAATGAAATAGTCAGAAACAACGTTGGAAGGACAGGATGCCCATCCTATGTTATGACAAAGAATAATATAATTATAAGTGATAAGGAACAAATTGCTAATGAATTTAATGATTTCTGTCAATGTTGGTCCCAATCTGGCTGGGGAGATTGCAGGAATTGGTAGTAAAAGTAGAACGGAAAGAGAACCGGGTAATGTAAATAAGCAATCAATGTTTATAAGAGGAACAAGTGGAAAATAAATATTTGATATTGTTAAATCATTTAAAAATAAAAAGTCAACTGACTGGAATGATATGGATATGTCTGTTAAATGATTTTATTATAAAAAACAACAGAAAAGCTAAAACACAACATCGCTTGTCGCTTCTACAACTGAACGGTAAAATGCCGCCAAAGGCGAAACCTGAAGTGAAATCGGATGATGATTATGTGTCACTAACTCATGTAAATGAGCTGATGCAGCAGCAAAAGGAAATGTTTGTGGCGCTGCTGGAACAACAACACGATAACTTCAAAGGCTTTGTTAAAATCATTATGGATTCTACAAACAGCAGACTGGACGCGATAACCAAGGATCTACAGGACATAAAAACAAGCTTACAATTTACTCAAAAAGATGTGTATGACATCAAAAGTGATATCGCTAAGCAATCCGAACGTGGCAATGCGATGCAATCAGACATCTTTAAAGTGTGTGACAACTTACTCGCTGTCACGGACAAAATGGAGTATTTGGAGGGACAATCCAGACGTAACAACCTCGTTTTTGAGGGAATTCAGGAGACACCAGGTGAGACCTGGGCTGAGACGGAGGAAAAAGTGAAGAAAGTACTGGCTGAAAAGTTACAGCTGCAGCGAGATGTTGAAGTGGAGAGGGCACACCGAACATGGAAACCCGGAGGAGAGAGATCAAGGCCAATTGTGGTGAAATTTCTGAGGCAAAAGGATAGATCTGCCATCCTACAGCGTACCAAGTCACTGAAAGGATCCACAATTTTCATCAACGAGGATTTTACGGATATTGTCAGAAGAAAAAGGAAGGAACTGATGCCGGACATGAGAGCTGCGAGAGAAAGGGGGGACATTGCCTATCTACGTCAGGACAAATTGATTATTCATTCTCGATCCAGTACACCAAAATAGTCATGAAATATTGAACTTCAACAGGTAGGCTGTATCGATGTTTACACTATGACATCTCTTACAACTAACACATGTACCGGAGTAAATCAACCACTGCAGAAGACTGTTGATCATGATCAACTAGAGTTGAACATCTTTGAATACACAGAATATCATTCACAGGACCTGGAAAATGATATAGATCCTGTAAACAATTTTTTTCCGCAACACCAACACCAATTGTTTTTATTATACTAATGAACAGTTTAATAGTTCAGTTAAGTCTGAAAATCAATTGTCTATAATCCACTTTAATAGCAGGAGCCTATATGCCAACTTTCAAAACAAACATTATCTAAATCAGTTTAAACAGCCTTTCAATATAATTGCTATATCTGAAACTTGCATTAATAATGATAAAGGCTTAGATTTTGAAATGGAAGGTTATGAAATGTTTTGTATTAACAGAAAACAAGAAGGGTGGTGGTGTGGCTTTGTATGTGGACAAGAAATTGAACTATAGGATGTTGGAAATAATGTCTACAGTGGTGGATGATTTACTTGAATGTGTCACAATAGAAGTATGTAGGTGTCACAGGTCGGGGTGGGCCAAACCAGACTGCACCCACCCCTAAACCACTATCACCCAGAGGAGCGTATCAAAGGAGGAGGCAGGAGGCAGGAGTAAAAGGAATAACAACTTTATTTTGTATTAAAAAGCAATTAAGAAGTCCTAAAATTCCTTGTCCTCTCCTTCCCAGGGACCCAGAGCAGCACCGCCACGGGTATGAACTGGCGAGACTCCCAGTGGGAGAGCGTTGGACAGGGGAGTATCACGGGTGAGTAGAGAGAACGGAGATCACTTCCTTCACAGACTGGCGTCAGACTCACAGTGGGAGAGCGTTGGACAGGTGAATATCACAGGTGAGTAGAGAGAACGGAGATCACTTCCTTCACAGACTGGCGTCAGACTCACAGTGGGAGAGCGTTGGACAGGTGAGTATCACAGGTGAGTAGAGAGAACGGAGATCACTTCCTCCACAGACTGGCGTCAGACTCACAGTGGGAGAGCGTTGGACAGGTGAGTATCACAGGTGAGTAGAGAAATCCCAGCTCGCTCCCTCACAGACGGATGCCAGACTCACGGTGGGAGAGCAGTGGAAGAGCGTTTAAACAGGTGAGTATCTCCGGTGAGTAGAGGGATCAAGGCTCGGCTGCAGCAGACTCCAAGTCGCAAGCGGAACGGGGCTTCACTAGGACAGACAGAATCAACTTCAACAGCAGTGTACAGTTCTCACGTGTGTTGCAGGGGACAGATAACTTCACACCATGCAGGTAGGCTTAGGGCTGCAGCAGACTCAGTCGCAGGCTGAACGGGGCTTCTCTAGGACAGACAGAATCAACTTCAACAGCAGTGTACAGTTCTCACGTGTGTTGCAGGGGACAGATCTGCAGACAGTGAGCATCTGGGACATTGACATAAACAGCACTTTCCAACAACTTAAAAAATTGGGTGACAAATCATTTTGATTTTTGTGCTTTTGGAGTTCTTCTTGTTTTTTAGTGTTTTTTTTTTTTTAGACAAACTTAGATTCACTGTAATGCAAGCATTTGGTCCTGTTTAATGTTGGTGCTGGTAAAGGTTTAAAGGGATACTCCACTTTAAAATGAAAATTCTGTCATCATATACTCACCCTCATGTTGTTTCAAACCTGTATGAATTTCTTTCTTCTGCTGAACACCCCTTTAAGAGCTAAATAACAAGGTTCTGTAACTTTTAATTAGGTCTCATTTGTTAATATTAGTTTATTTTATAGCCAACATGATATAACCAAGACTAATATTATCTTACTTAGACTAATAAATGCTTAAAGTATTATTCATTCTTAGTTCATGTTAACTGAAGTAGGTAACTAGTATATTTTTGTAAAGCATTACCCAAAGGTCTCTTTCCAAAACTGTTTGTGTTTATGCATAGTGTTTCTTGGGGTTTTCTTGTGCATCAACAGAAAGGTTTTTATGTACTTCTTTTAGAGATTATTTTGTCAGTAAATTTAGAGGGTTTTACATTTAGTTTTGTTGATTGTAACCTTGCATTTAATTCACACTTAAGTGTATTGTTAACTGACATTAAAGTATATTTTAAATCACATTAATTGCATGTCATTATATTGTGTAGTGCACTTTAACTATATTTTGAAGATATTAGAAGCAATTATGAAAGTAGATATAAAGTTGTATTAAAGTACCAATTAAGTTGTTCCAAAAAATTACTCTTAATGGCAACTAATTGCATTTTATTTCAACTTAATATGTGATATATTTGAAATTAATTGCAATTAATGTGCATTCAGTGTGTCGAAAACATTGCATTTAATTCACACTTAAGTGTATTGTTAACTGACATTAAAGTATATTTTAAATCACATTAATTGCGTGTCATTACATTTTGTAGTGCACTTTAAGTATATTTTAAAAACACTAGAAGGAATTACGAAAGTATATATAAAGTTGTAATAAAGTACCAATTAAGTTGTTCCAAAAAATCACTCTTAATGGCAACTTATTACATTTTATTTCAACTTAATATATGATATATTTGAAATTAATTACACTTAATGTGCATTAAGTGCGCCGAAAAGATGGCATTTAATTCACACTTAAGTGTATATATTTAAAGTATATTATTTATGTAATAAGTACACTTTATAAAAGTACACTTAAGTGCACTTTTTTTTCACAAGGGTCTATTTTGATAGATACACACTGACACTGCTGCACGCTCGCTCACTCGTTTAAAGTTGTGATTGGGCCAGCCCAGTGTCAATCAAGAAAAGAGCCAATGGGCCGCTGATCTACGCGTTTCATGGGCTGGTCTGTCAGAAAACATGAGAAAGTATGAGTAGCCTATGAGATATATCGGCCCAAAAAGCACGTCGGCCCACCGGGCAAATGCCCGGCATGCCCAATGGCCAGTCCAGCCATGGTGGCCGTTAAAGGGGTCATATAATGCCATTTTTGTACAAGCTAATATGATTCTTTAGGGGTCTAAATTAAAAGTTTGTAATATACTTTAATTAAAAATTCTCATTAGTATTGTAAGAAAACACTAATTTTACCTGGTCAAAAACAGCTCTGTTTTCAGCACGCCGTTTCAGTGCATGTGTCTTTAAATGATAATGAGCTTTGCTCACCCCGCCCCTCTGTTCTGTGGGTACACCGTATTAGACATTCTCTGACCGTATCTAACACAATAACCACGTGTTATTCGTTATAAACGTGGGATTATGAATTATATTGAGAACGTCGTACATAGAAAACATGCCGTAATGTACCCTGAGTGTAAACCTTAGACGCATTCATCCTGAAGCCTGCAGCAAGGTTTGCAAATTTCGCAAAGATTAATATAAATACTAATATAAAGGTTAATAAAACATTACACTCACATCTTCTGGAGGTTCAGCAGGAACACGTTGGTACCGATCCGTTTTTTCTCGTTTGTGAAGCTGTCTGGTGTTTGGGCATATCGCTTCAAAAACAAAACTCAGTCACTGCTTCTTCAACGGCTCGGATTTAGGAACATCCAAATGACTGCTGTGTTCCTTATTACATCTAAGAACAGAACACCACAATCGCTTAGACGCCATTCTACTCCAGCATATCAACAATGGCGGACTACTATGACGACGGCTGTCACAGCTTGCTCAGGGCGGGTCTTGTGTTGAAACACGGCTGTCAATCACAATAGCGGGAGGAGCGTACGATCTTATGACGTCACAATATCGAACGGCTTGATTTCAGAGATGGTCAAACATATAAGGAGATTAAAACAAAACCACTGGATGGATTTTTATCATGATAGGATGGTTGTGTACAGGCACTGCCAACAGACATTTCAGTGCAATCAACTTGTAAAAGTGCATGTACCATTATATGACCCCTTTAAGCGCTCATGTACCCGCAGAGAACAGCTTTATCTCAGCCAGTCCTTCGGGAATTTGCCGCTGGCTCTTATGTAGAGAGTGGTTAAACATGATATATAATTAATTTGGGGTATATCAACTGGGTAATCTTTGGTCTTATTAATCTATTACATGTTCTTGAGCAAATCGATTTTGGTAAAGGGGAAAAGTAAGTTTCATAACTGTATATTTAGGCTATAATTAACTTAAGTCCTGTATGGCCTACTAGAGCACTACTTTTGAATGTTTGAGATATAATGAGATATTTGACTGAACTGTTTGACTGAATTGTTTGCTTGTTTCATTATGGCTACTGTTGTTAATTTAAATATTATTGTTCAATAAATATTATTTTATATAAATAATATGCCGTATTTGGTACTGACAAAAGGTCCGTTACTGATTGCAATAGTCGACTTAAGTGATTATTGCATTATTACACCATTAGATGGCGGCAAAGACTGTCTTTATTAATGAAATTTGTAACAAAGAAATTGTTTTAGCATTGTCATTCTTTAAAAAAGACAAAGATATGCTTTCCCCAGCGGACATTCAACCTTTTTTTTTTTTTTATAATGGATATAATTTTATGGACATCGACCAGAAGAATAAAAGCTATATAAGATACTCTTTTAGTCAATCTTTCTCTCACCATAATTATCTAGTCTACATAATACAATAAGCTTCAATGAAGCGACTCAATGTTTCTTCATTACTAGTTCTAATTAATTAATTGTTATTAGAGCTAATTAATCAATTACCATAGTAAAAAATGAAGAGGAGGAAAATGGAACAAAGGAAAACAGGTAACTAAGGAAATACAAACTAAAAGTCAATGAAAATGCAAACAAAGAGGCAAACTGTGATATAATTGGGTCAACATTTCTGGATGCTATATTAATTTTCATTCTTGGGTTTGGTATTCTGTAACATTTTAGTCAAAAAAAAATAAGAATATAGACAAAGTAAATAACAGCGTTGTTTATTAACACTAGAAGTGTCAGAATTCCATAACTACTAGAACTGCCGCAAGCGGTCATTTTGACCGCTAGATTCCAAACTAGGCTATATCTTTAATGATAAATACCCAATTGAGAGATTAATGCATTTATTGTATTAGGATGTCTTTTAAAAACAAAACAAAACCAAACTGTACATTTAAACAAGTTTAATTATACATTTATAAATAAATAATATCCATAGATGTCCTGAACAAAATGACGGAGTATAGCCTATGTTTTCATGTTTCTGTTCGATTGCGCCCGCGCCCGCCGACAGACGCAAACACACACACACACACACACACACACACACACACACACACACACACACACACACACACACACACACACACACACACACACGCACACACACACACACACACACACACACACACACACACACAAACACACACACACACACACACACACACACACACACACCATATTCCAGCATTGCAATCTTGACATTGCAGCCAGTTCATTATGGCCATAATAAAATATAATAATAAAATAGTCAACATAAAATATAAAAATTCCACTGCTCTGTTTGTCAGTAACCTAGTACAATTCGTACCATTTTGTGCATGTGAAGAGGATGATTTTTTCCGTCGATATTGGAACGTGAGTGAAGTACAAAGCCTATAATAAAGAATAGTTTACCATTCAAATACATCGCGAATGTTGGAACATTTTGATTCTAATTAGAGTGTTACGTGAGCCCAACGCCGCTTACTTTCACTTTCGCTTATAAAGTAGCCTATTTTATTTTGGCTTGTTTATAGTTATTTTTTCATTCTTGTTCTGTTCTGAATATCATTACATTTTAATGATTTGTTCTTGAATATGTTTAGTGTATTTTTTACCACATTTTATTGTTGTGTATATTAGTATAGCCTATATAATACCGCGAAATTCAGTGCGGTCAATATGACCGTCTATGGCCGAAATAGGTAAATATGTTAATTTGTTTTTTTGCCTTATGTGTATTTTATATGAAAAACATTTTAAATGAAAATACAGACACTTTTAGGAAAAGTCAGGTACCATCAGGATTGAATTTATTTTTTCAACAAAGTTATTGCAGATATAAAATTCAAAACGGTCAAAATGACCGCCATGGCAGTTCTAGTGTTAACTAAAGCAAAACTCATGTGTGGCAAGCAGGGCGGGGCTGAGAGTTGTGGGAACAGAGCTCCGGAGGGATAAAAGGAGGAGTGATGACAGTGAAGGATGAGAGAGGACCAGGTCTGAAATGTATGTTGTCCAGGCCTGGTTCATGTTTATGTGACTGTAATCACTGGATTTCTAAAACACACTTAGAAGATAAAGATCACCAAAGCAATGATGACAACTAATTTAAAATTTCATCCAGTATTACAAGTAATTTGCAATGTGCCATTTTCTTTCCTGGCAGGTCTCTGAATTAAAATGTCAAAACGTTATCTGTAACTAAAAGAACAGCTAATTCAGGAAGAGGAAACAGATAATCAGACTAATGCAGTGGCACAGCTCGACAGGCAGAGAGCCGCTTCACAAGAGCTCTCAACAGGAAGCAGAGTAAGATGAGGCAGCGCAATAATTGCACTGAGACCATAAATCGGCACACACCTTCAATATTACTGTCTTAAAGGGGTCATATAATGCCATTTTTGTACAAGTTAATATTATTCTTTAGGGTCTAAATGAAAAGTTTGTAATATACTTTAATAAAAAAAAATTTTATTAGTATTGTAAGAAAACACTAATTTTACCTGGTCAAAAACAGCTCTGTTTTCAGCACGCCATTTAAGTGCATGTGTCTTTAAATGATAATGAGATTTGCTCACCCCGCCCCTCTGTTCTGTGGGGCGTTTTGACACAACACAAGTGGAGTGTTGCCTTGACAACAGTTGATGGTATATTTTGGAGAAAGAATGGCAGCGGGAGTCTCTGAGGACATATCTGTGCAACCGTATCAATTTGAACCAGAGTGGGACCCGGAACAAGATGATGTTTTGACAATTAAGGCTCGAACAGGACGTTTCTGAATGGTTGGTTAATGTAATGTCACTTTGATCTATCTTTGTATGTACTGGCAGGGTAGAGTAGTGAGATACGAACGCTATGTGTTTACTGATGTATACATTAGTTCATTGACAGATTGATGTTACAGCTAATGGTCATGAAAAACTTAGACGCCATTCTGCTCCACCGTATCAACAATGGCGGACTATGATGACAGCTCGGTCAGGGCAGGTTTGTGTTGAAACGCTGCTGTCAATTAACAATCGTGGGAGGGGCGTCCGACCGCGTGACGTCACACAGTCAGACGGCTCGATTTGAGACAGGGGAAAACATATAAGGAGATAAAAAAAAAAAAAAAAAAACACTGGATGGATTTTTATCATTATATGATGGTTGATGCCAACACACATTTCAGTACAATCAACTTGTAAAAGTGCATGTACCATTATATGACCCCTTTCAGATTTTTAGACAGCTTCTCTGTTCAGGCATCAAGACCTAGTTACCAGCTGTTTTGATGTGATAACGTAGGCTTATTTACAAGGACAAGGTTCAGTGATGGAAATACCTAATTTGATGTGAGATTTTGTGGTCAGCAGAGTTTGCTCAATAGATCAGAAGCCAAGAACACTATAGCATTAAGTGCAATATGCACATACATACATACATACAAACAAAAAAAATTATAACACCCATTGATGACTATGATCTTAGTCTCCTTATCTCTTTCCCCGCCAGCGTTTTTTCAAAAAACGTTGTCAGCCATCGCCAGCATTTTTGATAATTTTCACAAAAGTTTCATGGCCCCCAGAATATTTAGTTATATGAATTTCTGAACATGCCATATATCAAAAGAAAGAACAGAAACTATCCTAAAAAAAAAAAAAAAAAAAAAAAGTTTTGTTCTAGCTTCATTCTTTTTTTATTAACACTTTAGTATGGGTAAGATTCATAAAAAATGCAAAAATTTTAGCAAAAACCTGACAATTTTTTTTTTGTAAAAAAAACAGTAAAAAAAAAACAAAAACACGGAAACATGGACAATTCTTTTTTTTTTTTTTTTTGTCAAATAATACGTCTGGATCAGATTCAGAACGATGATCAAAACATAGATGGAGTAAATTGAGTCCATCAACACCCCTAATGCTTGCACAGTCCTATAGCTCGTCCTACGTTGCCATTTCATTTGGTAACATAAGGCAGTTTTGTATGCTGTTTAAGGTTGATGATTGCGTTATTTTACACATGAGATTGCTTTTTTCTGCATCTTCTTCACGTGCTTTGATCGGGAGATTCAGTACTTTTTCAGAAGATGTGTCATAGCGCCCCCTAGAGTATAACAGTAAAAAAAAAAAAAAAAACACGGAAACATGGACAATTCTGTGTTTGGCAGGGAAGTGTTTTTTCACAAATAACGAAAAATTCTGTATTTGGCGGGGAAAGAGTTAATAGAAACTCCATTCTCTTTCACATATACTGACCAAATGCAACATGCATTTGCATAAGCTCTAGATCAATGAGGTAATGTAGGCAATACAGAAAAGTGTCTATAATTCATGCCACTTTGCCTCATTCTGCTTATTCTGCAATACACAGCAGTCTCTGTATTCACTCATGGGCCTCGGTATGTCTTTAACCTGCCGCTGTTTATGCAAGTTTATCAAGCTTTCTATTGCCTCCCTATTACACAAACAAAGAGACTGCAAAATTGTGTGCTATTTTCAGCCAATGTACAGGAAAACCTAGATGTCTAACATGAAATGGTGTGATTTCTTGTTTCTGGGGATGAGGCTGAGGCAAGTGGGAGTGCAGTGGTAGTTCTACACGCTAATATTCTTATGAGACCCTTATAAACAGGGGTTAAATTGGGCCGGGACAGATTTAGGGCTCGTGGTAGGTGACAAGTGGATTTTTTAACAAGCATGTTACTTGCCCGACAAGACAAGTTGATTAAAACATCAATAACAAAAAATAACTAGGGGAATCACCAAAACGAGATAATTTTATTCCAATTTTATTCCTATTATTTTATATTATTTTATTACACTTAGTGTAAGTGGCGATTGATAGTGGATAATAATAAATGCATAATGTACTGACAATAACAGGGTTGTAAAGTGTAAGGATTTGAAATAAAACATGAGAATAAATTTAATAAGATTGGGGGGGATTATAAAGATATGCACTTTATTATAAAGAAAACGGGTAAATATCACAAATATGCATATTTAAATATGTAAAATCTGATAGAACACTGATGAGAATATTGCTTCAAAATAAATTATATTACAACACACACACACAAAAAAAAATCCTATTTTTTTCAGACATTATTATTTTATTTTTTACTCGGACAAGTGAATAACTGATTTGATTGTCCAAAGGACAAGCACATGAAAAGGTTTAATGCCGAGCCCTGTATTTTGTATTTAAATTCTCTCTTTTAATGGTAACATAATAGTTTTGTTGTTACGGGACTCATGAAAGATTAAGTGTACATTTTTTTAAAAGTTCTGTTCTATGTTTGTAAAAATGGTGTACCCTCTATTGTCAGGCAGTGGAAATGTCTGTCTGTTTCTTATGGTGTTTCTCAACATAAAATAGATTTCCACCACCTACTGGACTGGGGTGTGAAGCAATGGATGACCCAAAGAAAGTGTGTTCAACTATTTACTGTGTTTTTCATGTGAGCCAAAATTATTATATATTTTTTTTTTTTGCTGACACTCTTGGTGCTTTTTTTAAGCATTTAAAGGTATAGCGGAGGATCTTTCCGAATTTTAGATAAGAACCGCCCTCTCCACTTTTTGAAAAAATGCACATGCGCAACACTCTACCTGCTCCCAAGAGGGAACGCCTATTAAACGTATGCGAGGTTCTCCTCGTGCACGCTCTGTTTACAAGAACTGTCGGCATCGCTCATACAAGATTACTTTCCAAAAGAAGATTTGCACTTTTTCTCCAAATAGCATGCCAAACTTTACCTGTCAAGTAGAAACTTCGCGACTGAGGCATCAGTGGGAAGCCCAACCTGTGTTTTCAGGGCACGCCATCGTGTGAAACAATCTCCCAAAAACAATCTGATCTTGTTTCTCTCTTCTGAGGCCTTTCTCTTCTTCTCATAAAGTTCGTACAAACTTTTTCTCTTGCGACCCTCAGACATTTTCAAAGGACCTGGTGAAACGGCGAGATTCAATGAATGGCTGAGCTCTAGCTCACCACCCTCACCACACATAAACACCTGAAAGTGCGCATGCGCAGAAAGCGAAAACTAAGGGACGAGCACGTACGACGGCTTTACGTAAACATATCACCAGAATGATTGACACTTAGGTGGACCAATAGTTTACACTACCCACCCGGAAAAAGAAAATCCTCCGCTATACCTTTAAATTAGTCAGACTATTCTGCCATTCTACTGAACTCACCCAACTGAATGTTCAATAAATTATGTAATTTTGTTTTGAAGAAGACAGAAAGTCATCTGAAAGGTTTGAAATGGTTTTGGGGAACTGTTAATCCAAATATATTTCCCCCAAAGTTTACCTTCAATAGGAACTGTAGATAAATAAATAAAACAATACATACACATAAAATGTGAATAAAAAAATGTATCCATTCATTAATTGAAAAAAAAAAAAAAAAAAAAAAAAAAGCATACCAAAACAGATTATTTCTCTAGATAAACATTTAAGTTTAAGAGCGTTGAATGCTGATCCAGGGAATGTTATACAGCATGCCTACCCGTGCAAAATGAACAAACACACAAACAGACAAATAAATAAATAAATAAATATAATATGCAGAAAGGCAACAATGCAAACCAAAATTTATCCTGCATCACATAACTTCTAAATTAGTCGATACAGTATGATGAAACAAATAAATGTTTCTCTTTGCAATGTTGATAGGCAATACAAGCCATCCAAATGGGACATATCAAGGACATACCTGTAAGAAAATGTACTTCATTTGTTTGATAAGATTCTCCAGAATCTCCTCTATGGTGCAGTTCTCTATCTATGGTGGTGACTTGCGACACTGGGCACTAGCATAAATGTGGCAAATAATATTTACAGTGCTGAATATTAAGCGTTAGGCTACACTTCTGAACATGTAGCTCAGCAGTTTAGGGGAGATTTATACTGAAAGCAATGTAGATGGCTGAGAGTGAGGGTAGATCAGTATTTCAGCACTGACTCCCTGCCAATGAGCTCAGAGCCTACACTATATTTACAGCTCTGTGCTGAGAAAACTGCACAACATACGTACACACAGAGAGACACTGGCCTTAATATGGGCTTTATTATTAGAGGGTCACTGGCATTAGTCTCTCTTGCAAGACAGATCTTATGCTATGTTTCTGATTCATGTAGTCTCTTATTTATGCCTAAAGTAGTCCATAAAATTCTGGGTAACACCTTATTTCTGACAGTAGATACACCCAAAAGCCCACCATAAATGCCTGAATGGTCTCTTATTCTGTCAGATATATTAATTTGGGGGGCAATTTTGACAGTAATTTTTATTTAGCAGTGCACTTAACTTTATGCTTCTAACTTCACAACATAACATTTTTTATTGACTTTATGTTTATGTTATGCACTCATGTATTGCCTCTAAAGGAAAAATGTTTAAAATTCAACGCAGTTAGCACAAAGTCTGAGCAACCTTGTAAATCTTAATTTGTGAGACTTGCTTTTTCCCTAAGCTTTTTTTTTGTTTGTTTCAAGCTTCTGTGCCACTAGAAGGTCAGATATAGGTGAAATGCCTGCCATTAATTAAATTCCTGCATTACTATGCACCAAATACATTAACTGCTATGTATATTAACCAAACAACTTTATGTTCTGTACCCTCATGTAGGTCATATTTTAAAGATGCTATTAATCTTCTTTTTAATTATGAATATAATGTTGCAGTATAAATCCAGATTAGATGATTGATCATCCTTTCTCAGTGCCCTGGCAAAGTGCTTGCCTGTATAATTAAAATTACTATGAGAGAGTAGAATAGGGGGGACAGGAAAGCTGGCATCTCTCTCTGTATCTCACCCACTCATTCTCGTTCTGTCTTTAAGGCAGCTGTCTTGCTCAATCTAATCAAGGTTGACAGACTACATGGTTTATGCTGTCTATGTACATGTAGTGTGTGGGTGACGTAGATATCACCCATTGGTTATGTCAAATTAGGAAGCGCGTATTTAAATGCGCTGCGCCAGTTGGGTGACGCGATCGGTTGTAACCACTGATCATATAGAATGACTGGATAGCTCATGACGTCATAAAAAGTGAAGCCACCGCGCCGCCATATTGGTATTCCCTAGTGAGCTCACACGTTCTATTGAATCAATAGGAAATTTTAGGATTTGACTGAAAAAAACATTGCCTAACGAGACACAGTTTTTAAATCTAAAGTCTCCCTGTACATTCTCACAACGCAAACAACCTAAGCATTTAAATGGGTATTTGTTTAAAGTCGGACATTTTTCCTGCTTATTAAAAAACAGCAATTTCTTTGCAAAAGGAGTAAAAAGCTGTACGAGAACACTAGTCGGCCTTCACTGAAGAGCTATCTTCACAGGTAAGAAAAACAGTTTGATACTATTAATAAATAGTGAATGCTAAAGACCTATATTTTTGTGAATATTCAGGTGAATATTGTTTCATGGCCACGAATTAATAATACCTCAGCACGTTATACTAATTTGTTCCCTCGTTTAACTATATTGTGGCCACGTTGTAATTCGTTAAATCAAAATGAGGGAGGGAATTAGTTCAACGTGTCCACGATTTATTAAAACGAGGGAACAAATAAGTTGTCGTAACAATTAATTATTTAGATCAATGGACAGGGCGCATAAGAACAAGCAGAGAGAGAAAGAGCCCCGCCGCGCGCGCACACTCTCAACGCCTTCAAACAACACGAGCGTCGTATTGCTCTCTCTCCCTCGCGCATATCAACATAAATTGACACAATAGTAAAAGGTCGGAAGACCGATTGTGTTTTATAGATTAGTAGTTTGTTCATATAAAGTGTTTGATTAGCAAGTACATGTTCAGGAAATGCATAATACAAATTGTGTTGTAACGGTAAACGGACTCTGCACAAAGCTCTTTTGAAGCTGTCAAATGGTGTCGCTATTGGACACTTAATTGTGATTATTGCTGCTCTGAGGTTTCTTATAGGCTACTGTTGACTGTTTTATCGTTGTTTTTTGAAGAAGCAGCAGCATTACTCTTGCCTCGGAGAAAACAACACGGGCATAGCGACAATTTGGCATATAAATTACTACTTATAGGGCTTGAATTACAACCTGTGGGCAGTTTTTCTACATCCTTTTGTGAACGTCATTTAACACTTGTATGCTGCACATCGGGTCATCTTAAAAGTGCCTTCGGAGCTACCTATCTCTGTATAACGGGCGTTGGAGCCCTGTGCTGGTAGGGAATCGTAAGGTGGCCACTCGAACACTTCCGATGGCTTCACTGCTTACTGGCAGTTTAGAACGTCATGAGCTATCCAGTCATTATATAGATCAGTGGTTGTTGTCGGTACACGATCCGTTCCACCTGCACGATCCATTCTACGCATGCGTAGAAAACGCCATTGTCAGTTTGAAATACTCTATAATGTTTCCCCAGACTTGTTTGTATTTTTTTTCTTCATGTAAGTGCAGATAGTCTAGGCAGAAATGCATATTATGTTCATATTATGTTCATAACATGTCTTCTGTAAACAACATTGAAGGGATTTTCCTCATTTAGATTATATAGATATATATTAGCCTATATAGACCCATACTAATACAAAATTAGTCAACTTAAAAGTTAAGTCAAGTCAAGTTTATTTATATAGTGCTTTTCACAATACAGATTGTATCAAAGCAGCTTCACAGTATTAAATTAAAATAATACATCAATGTTTGTTTCTAGTGGAAAACGTCCACGTTTGGTAATGCTGATCAATAGTATTGTTGATTGATTAATTAAATTAAGTATCCCCAAATATCCCCAACTGAGCAAACCAAAGGCTACCGACAGTTGTAACACCCGCCCTATTCTGTGTCGTCATTCCGGCTTGACGTGCTGCAAGGGAAAAGGTATGTGTAAGTGTTTGCATTTGATATGTTTGCTTGTGATATGACAATTAAATATACTTTGTTGGCGCTGGTATAGACTGGAAGGTAGCATGCAAATCAGTTGGACCATTTGATACAGGAGCAGACAGGTTGAGGTTGGCTGGTTGTTTATTCAGGTGAGTGGCATTCACGTGGGTTCGGGGTTGGTGTATGTGCGCTTATAGTGTGTATCATTGCAGCGTTCTGTGGCGTTGGCCATTTAGTGGCGTCTGTGCACCAGCTGCAGTTCACCTATGTAAGGAAAATCATCATCTTCGGTATGTATTGAGTATTTCTTCCACTAGGATTGATTTGACCACATTATGACTCTTGATATCTTTGTGTTGGATAGGCTTGCCTGGGCGTGACGTGCTGCAATATTTGGCAGTAGCGCGAGTGGCCCGGTCAGCATGGCTGGACTGGCCATTGGGCATACCGGGCATTTTCCCGGTGGGCCGACGTGCTTTTTGGGCCGATACATCTCATACTAATACATACTTTTTATTATATATATATATATATATATTTTTTTAACGGCCCATAAAATTTGTACATCGGCGGCCCATTCGTTTTGTTTTGTTTTGCTTAATTGGCGGCGCTGGGTTTGTGCCGGTGTAATGCATTGGTCAAAAAAAGTCAGTGTACATTTTTTTTCTGACAGACCAGCCCATGAAACACGTAGATCAGCGGCCCATTGGCTCTTTTCTTGATTGACACTGGGCTGGCCCAATCACAACTTTAAACAAGTGAGTGAGCGTGCAGGTGTCAGTGTGTATCTGTTAAAATAGTCAGCGAGATGAATAAGAAACGCAAGGAATGTGCAGAGAAATAGCGTGGAAAAAATAGAACCAGGCCCTTAAAACAGACACTGTAAACTGTGTCAAAATATATGTTTTCTGACCTTCATCAGCTCCAGCGGCAGATGATGATAGTGAGGAGGATCAGGAGAGAGAAGAGAAAGGGTAGAGCCTGCAGTAAGCAGAACTACTTTCAAAACACTTAGGCCATGTCATGAGTGTAGGAACCCATAACCCAGTTACAGATTATTTCCACATGACATCTGCATAGTTGACGATTACCGCAATTCACTAGAAATTTAATGAGAGGCGTTTGCAAACCATGTTTTCCGCCAAAATGAAAGCTTGATGCAGTTTGCGTCAAAATAAAAGATCATGTGCTTATCTCTTTCAAGTATAGAAATTGGTACAACACTAATTATGAAAGTTTCCTTTATTTTTTAGTGCATTTGTTTTACAAAATATGGCTATTACTGTCATTGGATTAATATTATAACTATTATTATGTAGTAGGTGTAATGTAAATAGACACTGTAACTAAAAGAGGTTTGAATTTTTCTTTGTTTAATTTGCATACTGAATATGGGTTGGAGCTTTTAATTTTGAACTCTCAAAGTGCACCAGATTGATGAATTTAACATTAAAATGCACAACATTTTCTCACGGGGGGGCATGACCCCGAACCCCCCTAGAAGGACTGAGGTCCCACCACCATAGTTTTAACAAAAATCCTGTAAGAAACACTTGTATTGCTATGCCAATGCAGCTTATAGCTTGTTTTATGATTCATCACTGTAGAGTATAGTTCAACTGTATTAATAAATGTCAAATATTTACTTATTTCATCTGTTAACTCTCACTCATTCCTATACTCACTCATTACATGGTATTAGTGGTTTTAATGAATAGGAGTTGGTATGCATATAATTAAGAGCGTGCAAAGGTGGGTGGTGTTTATGATCATTAAGTGGGCCGGTCTGGGCCAAAATGCCTGGGCCGATTTTTTGTCCCAGTCCAGCCCTGCCGGTCGGCGCTGTTGTCTCGCTCAGATTTTATGATTTTTTTTTTCTTCTTTTTTTTTTCTTTTTCCAGTCAACCTGGTTTGTGTTTGTTTCTCTAAAAGTGCAATGGTGAAAGTTGAACTAGTTTCTTTTTTTCACTGATTCTTAGTTTTGTTGTTATTTGATGTGTTCATGATTTAAGTAGATTTTTTGAATATTTTGACTCATTTTCCTTTTTTTTTTTTTTTTTTTTTGTGTGTGATTAGTGAAAAAAAAGGAGTTTGTCTCCTGTGTTTGCAGATTAAGTGTTGTGATTTATTATTGTCCTTTGTTTGATTTTGTTAATATTATTGGGATGCTGGGTTTTGGGGCGCGGAAGTCCAGCTGACTGTCCCATCTTACCCCAATTTATTCTTGTCTCGTATTACTTTGCCAGTGTGTGAAGTTGTTTATCGTATTGTATTTATTTATTTTTGTATTTCCATGCAGGAGCTGAGGGCCACTTACGCGGGTGTCCTGGGGCTGTGTTAGCGGGGTCTCCCGGTCACTTGAGAGTGCTTTATTTCACCTGTGTGGTGGGGTGTGAGTATTGATTGAGCTTTTTTTTGTTTTCCTTGTAGGTCACTTCCAGCCGAGGGTGCCCAAAGTAGATGTCCTTCAGCCCTGTATGGTCGTGTTGATGAATGTGTTTGGAATTTGTGTTATTTTGGTAGTTTTTGAACCAATCATCTGAGCTGTGTATGTCAGTGAAGCTGAATTTTCAGCATCATTGCTCCAGTCTTCAGTGTCATATGATCCTTCAGAAATTGTTTAAATATGCTTATTTAGTGCTCAAGTAACATTTATGATTATTACATATATTTAACATTTATTGATTTTTTTCAGGATTATCTGATGAAAATAAAGTTCAAACAGCATTGATTTGAAATAGAAATTATTTTGTAACATTAAACAGTAAATATGTTTTGTCCCTTTTAATCAATTTAATATGTCCTTGCTGAATTAAAAAAAAAAAAAAAACCTAACTCCAAACTTTTAAATGGTTGTGAAAATGCTGTTTTGCAAAAAAAAATAAAAAATGAAAATTCAGAAGAGGCTAAATTATAGAATAATGGCTAACATAGCCTTGATCACAAACCACACATTGACAGATAATTGTAGTTCAGCATAACTCAACATTTCTCTTAACAGTGTAATGGCACAGCACCTTTTCTCATGGATACAAATTGTTGGAAATTCAGAAGACAGTCAAATGCATATTTTGAAAATGTAAAAGAGCTGGGGTCAGTTACTGATGGTCTTAGAACCAAATATCCTGAGCAGTGGGGTGGTTAATGCCTTGACATATAAACGTTTAATAGACATTCTGATTGCAGAGTCTTTGCCTGAGAAATTGTTTCTGCTTGAGAAAGAGGAGACAATGGCTGTTTCCAAGGAAACAGAGACTCTTAGTATGTCCATCAAACTTTATGATTTACTATTTTCACTAGCAGGGATGTGAGTTTGGAGTTTGGTAAAAGGCTGTACTTTGATCTGCTGTTTTCTAACAGTTTTTTTATTTTTTATTATTTTTTTGACTGCTGTAAAAGAGTAAAAAAATAAAATAATGTGATGACAACTTGCTCTTTTAAACCTTCTTCAGAACAGTGCATGAGTGGACTATGTATGACAGGTAAAATAAAAAGCTGTCGTGCTGTGTTGTGTGTTGCATTCAAAAAGCGAAAAAATTAAAGGGTTCTACATAAATTCTCTAAAATATTTGCCAAACAAATGTACAGTGTACAGAGTCCTCAATCGTTTTTGCAGACATGGGACCCCCAATCAGCCTTTACATCAAAAAGATGCATAATAAATCAAATTAAAGAACAGAACACAGTCAACCACAGTATGGCACACTTCTGGAGGTTGCTGGCAAAATGCTGTCAACTGTATGTCAGGCACTGTAAAGCTAAATTAAAAATTAACACTTGCAAGTGATAAAGCACTAGGCTAATACTTGTCAAAAATCAAACATTAGATAAAGTTTTTTTTTATTATTATTATTATGACATGTAGGGGAGGATTCAAAGTGAAATAACCTCAGATATCAGGAAAAGTATAGATCAGCAGTCATATTTTGTCTTATAGCGGGGCAGAGAAAGATAAACAAAACGTCTTAGTTACTGTTGTAACCCCCATTCCCTGAACGAGGGAACAGAGACTTTACATCAAAAGACTGACATTGTGGGATCTCACTTGGGAGCCCGATCACCTTCAAGTGGTCAAAAAACAAGCCAATTGACATTGGACATACAGGTATATGAGCTTGTCGGCAACTCACACATTCAGTTTTGTGCTGAGAAGCCGAGACGGAGGTTCCGGCTATTCAGCGGTGGTACATGGTTGTGGCAGGTGGGAAGTAACATCTCCATTCCCCCCTTCAGGGAAGGAGGGTTAAAACAGTGACAGAGACATTCCCTATCAGTCAGTCACATTCAACATTACGTCGAAAGATTGACGTTGTGGGGTCCTTATGGAAAGCGCCCCAATCACTGACCCTTTCCAGCATCCCGTGTTGAATGCCGTGTTGTACATGGTGGGACGGAAGGACATGATTTTTTTGGGAAGGTTGATAGCTGCTGTTCCTATTTGATTCAACCTATTCAGCCATGAATGGTTGGATAACACTGGGGTAGTGTGCCAAGTCCAGATGGAAAGGGACGCTAGGTAGACCACATCCTACCTATAGGGAGATCATTTGTGGAAGAGACGCATATGGACTGACCCATGGAGCAGTGCTACATATGGAAGATCTCTGCAGTAGGTCCTGACTAGATGGGAATGGAACCATTACTGATGCAGGAATGGGGCAGAGTGGAACCTGCCCAGGGAAAGGCATGGGTTTACCTTAATATCCCCCAAGCAAACCAAGCCTACATTATTGACTTTTCCACACAACACACCACCAAGTTCTCACTCCCAACTCGACACATTTTGAAGCTTGATCAGGACCCCTCTGCGTTACTTTTTAACGCAAAGGGTACCCCTTTAGCATAATTTTTCGACGTGCAGTGTACTCCATTGATTTCAATAAGAAACCTTTGGCGTCATACACAGATGCATTAGGCATGGGAATGTTATCGTCATGATGAAATGATAAATTCGGTTATAATTTTGCCATTATGACACGTTGGAGTATCATTCTCAATTTAATCAGCCAGCATAATTTTATTTACTTTTATTTACGCTATTTAGATACGTTTGAACACATAACCCAACCCCACCCCTGTAACGGATGTGCAAGAATCATGATTCTGTTTTTCCCTGCACACAAAATTCCAGAAGCCTTGTCATTATAAATTTTGGGAAAACTTTTAAAGTTTAACCTGTTAATGTAACTCATAGCCCCAGAGATGCCAGGTCTGCGCCTGTGGCAACTTTTACAGCTCTCCCAACACTTATTGCATCTCAGAGACACTCCAGAACCTGAAACCAACATTCTTCTTCCCCTGTGGGGAGCTTCAAAGAGACCCACAGAGAGATAACGAAACTTTTTGTCCACACACCCACCCACACACACACACACACACACACATACTCACACTCACACACACACACACACACACACACACACACACACACACACACACACACACACACACACACACACACACACACACACACACACACACACACAACCTGTGTGTTTAACTTAGGATAGTACAATTAGGTATGTACAATTCCATTATGCATGTGTGGTTAGTTTTCTTTATAATAGAGGTGTGGTTTGCTAGTGTATAGCTTTGAATTCTAAGTGTTCATTGAAAGAGTGTTCCCCAATATTGTCTTGTAACCCGACCTCGGGACTAGGTTATAAAATGTATGACTTCCAAGCTGCAGCTCATCCAGCTTCTCTCTAAGAGAGATAACGGGGAGCCAACATTCCAACACACACATTTGAACATTAAACTTAGAATATAAGTGTCACAGGTCGGGGTGGAGCGCCAGCGGGCCGCCCACCCCTCCGCCCGCGTGCCGCCCCTGAGGAGCTGACCGTGAGCACAAAGGAGGCAGACACAGAATTAAAAATAAATATTCTTTATTTAATAATAAAAACAATATAAAGTCCCTTCCACATCCTCTTTTCTTTGGGAGCAGGTTCTTCCAGCATCAGCAGGCTCTTCCAGCATCAGCCGGCTCTTCACTAGCCTCAGGCTCTTCCAGCATTAACAGGCTCTTCCAACATCAGCAGGCTCTTCCAGCATTAGCAGGCCCTTCCGGCATTAGCCGGCTCTAGCATCAGCAGGCTCTTCCAGTATTAGCAGGCCCTTCCGGCATTAGCCGGCTCTTCACTAGCCTCAGGCTCTTCCAGCATTAACGGGCTCTTCCAGCATCAGCAGGCTCTTCCAGCATTAGCAGGCCCTTCCGGCATTAGCCGGTTCTTCACTAGCCTCAGGCTCTTCCAGCATTAACGGGCTCTTTCAGCATCAACAGGCCTCTTCCAGCATTAGCAGGCCCTTCCGGCATTAGCCGGTTCTTCACTAGCCTCAGGCTCTTCCAGCATTAACGGGCTCTTTCAGCATCAACAGGCCTCTCCAGCATTAGCCGGCTCTTCACTAGCCTCAGGCTCTTCCAGCATTAACGGGCTCTTTCAGCATCAACAGGCCTCTCCAGCATTAGCCGGCTCTTCAAGCGTTAGCAGGCTCTTCCAGCATTAGCAGGCTCTTCCAGCATTAGCAGGCTCTTCCAGCATTAGCAGGCTCTTCAAGCGTTAGCAGGCTCTTCCAACATCAGCAGGCTCTTCCAGCATTAGCAGGCCCTTCCGGCATTAGCCGGCTCTAGCATCAGCAGGCTCTTCCAGTATTAGCAGGCCCTTCCGGCATTAGCCGGCTCTTCACTAGCCTCAGGCTCTTCCAGCATTAACGGGCTCTTCCAGCATCAGCAGGCTCTTCCAGCATTAGCAGGCCCTTCCGGCATTAGCCGGTTCTTCACTAGCCTCAGGCTCTTCCAGCATTAACGGGCTCTTTCAGCATCAACAGGCCTCTTCCAGCATTAGCAGGCCCTTCCGGCATTAGCCGGTTCTTCACTAGCCTCAGGCTCTTCCAGCATTAACGGGCTCTTTCAGCATCAACAGGCCTCTCCAGCATTAGCCGGCTCTTCACTAGCCTCAGGCTCTTCCAGCATTAACGGGCTCTTTCAGCATCAACAGGCCTCTCCAGCATTAGCCGGCTCTTCAAGCGTTAGCAGGCTCTTCCAGCATTAGCAGGCTCTTCCAGCATTAGCAGGCTCTTCCAGCGTTAGCAGGCTCTTCAAGCGTTAGCAGGCTCTTCCAGCATTAGCAAGCTCTTCCAGCATTAGCAGGCTCTTCCAGCATTAGCAGGCTCTTCCAGCATTAGCAGGCTCTTCAAGCGTTAGCAGGCTCTTCGCTGGACTCAGACAGAGGGAGGAATAGACACGTGTAACTCACAGCATTAGCAGGCTCTTCAAGCGTTAGTAGGCTCTTCACTGGACTCAGACAGAGGGAGGAATAGACACGTGTAACTCCTTCAAGCATTAGCAGGCTCTTCACTGGACTCAGACAGAGGGAGGAATAGACACGTGTAACTCACAGCATTAGCAGGCTCTTCAAGCGTTAGCAGGCTCTTCAAGCATTAGCAGGCTCTTCACTGGACTCAGACAGAGGGAGGAATAGACACGTGTAACTCACAGCATTAGCAGGCTCTTCAAGCATTAGCAGGCTCTTCACTGGACTCAGACAGAGGGAGGAATAGACACGTGTAACTCACAGCATTAGCAGGCTCTTCAAGCGTTAGCAGGCTCTTCAAGCATTAGCAGGCTCTTCACTGGACTCAGACAGAGGGAGGAATAGACACGTGTAACTCACAGCATTAGCAGGCTCTTCAAGCATTAGCAGGCTCTTCATTGGACTCAGACAGAGGGAGGAATAGACACGTGTAACTCACAGCATTAGCAGGCTCTTCAAGCATTAGCAGGCTCTTCACTGGACTCAGACAGAGGGAGGAATAGACACGTGTAACTCACAGCATTAGCAGGCTCTTCACTGGACTCAGACAGAGGGAGGAATAGACACGTGTAACTCACAGCATTAGCAGGCTCTTCACTGGACTCAGACAGAGGGAGGAATAGACACGTGTAACTCACAGCGTTAGCAGGCTCTTCAAGCATTAGCAGGCTCTTCACTGGACTCAGACAGAGGGAGGAATAGACACGTGTAACTCACAGCATTAGCAGGCTCTTCACTGGACTCAGACAGAGGGAGGAATAGACACGTGTAACTCACAGCATTAGCAGGCTCTTCACTGGACTCAGACAGAGGGAGGAATAGACACGTGTAACTCACAGCATTAGCAGGCTCTTCAAGCATTAGCAGGCTCTTCACTGGACTCAGACAGAGGGAGGAATAGACACGTGTAACTCACAGCATTAGCAGGCTCTTCAAGCATTAGCAGGCTTTTCACTGGACTCAGACAGAGGGAGGAATAGACACGTGTAACTCACAGCATTAGCAGGCTCTTCACTGGACTCAGACAGAGGGAGGAATAGACACGTGTAACTCACAGCATTAGCAGGCTCTTCACTGGACTCAGACAGAGGGAGGAATAGACACGTGTAACTCACAGCGTTAGCAGGCTCTTCAAGCATTAGCAGGCTCTTCACTGGACTCAGACAGAGGGAGGAATAGACAGCTGTGATTGCGAGTGAACAGCAGAAATAATTCCCACACTCACATTTCCACCACACACTGTAAGGTTTCACTCGTGCTCATTTCCACAATAAAACTGCAATTCAACAGACTCAGTGTACCAAGGCTTCCGCCCGCAATCCAGCCGAAGTTTTCTCTGGCTCTCTCATCTGTCTCTCTCATCTGTCTCTCTCATCTGTCTCTCTCATCTGTCTCTCTCATCTGTCTCTCTCGTCCTCTCTCTCCCGCGGCCTCCCGCCGCGACCACGGCCACGGCCGCTCACGTGCTGCGCGCTTCACCTCTCATTCTCGTCGTGTCCCCCTCTGCTCGTGCCTCTCTCTCCCGCGGCCTCCCGCCGCGACCGCGGCCACGGCCGCTCACGTGCTGCCCCCTCCTCTCATTCTCCTTGTGTGTTTTATCCTCTCAAAAAGCGGGAGTGGCCTCAATCAGACGCTCAAAGTGAAGTCCCTACACCTGTCGCCAATCTGCCGTTTAGTTGTCATGACGACAAACATTCATACAGATCTGGAGCTGTTTGTCACCCCGTGACATAAGCATGTCATATTTCATATACTCCTGTGTGTTTCCCAGTTTATATTCACTTCGTTTATGACGTTTATTTGAAGGAACAAACCTTAAAATGCTTGTAATATGCATGTCTTATGTAAATTTGTATTCCTATGTATGCAGGGCCGGATTAACCATTAGGGCAACTGGGCACTTGCCCAGGGGCCCATGACATCTAGGGGGCCCTGACAGGTAGGAAATACACAGAAATTTAATAAAGTTATCAAACTCTTTACGATCTTCTTCACTGCATAAAGTGCATCTACGCGGGTTCACGCAACTTTCCTCCCTCCCCGCTGAACGCCAGCGATTACTAATTCGTGAAATGCACTCCCGCTGGTTGAGCGCGGTAAAGTTCCTTTCAGTTTCGATATTAGCCGGACATTTGTTCTATAGGGTCGGTAGTCTAACAAAGATATCAATAGCAAGATTAGTTTTAACATTATGTGACCATTGTATATCGACATGATGAAATATTCGTTCAAAATCATTTGTGCATTAATGCTGCATAATTATACCTGAGAATGTTTTGACGCGTTTCCACAGCGCACGATGCTTAAGGGAACGTCTGCCAATTCCACCAACTGCGTTAAACGTAGTCTATAATTTGTAAAATTACTTTTAACATTTAAAAACAGACGTTTTCAAATTCCAAAGCTTGCAGAAGGTTCCTAATGTCAATACTGACTTTACAGCTATACAGCTTTCCTGGTAGCCTTGAGTAAATTAACATGTCTAAGAAAATGATTCATAAAACGTATAAATATCAGTTGAGCCTATGTTTATTTTCGTCACTGACACAGACGAAAATGAAAAGACTCAGTCAAAGTTCAGCTTTAGGAGAGGTAGAAATAGGCCAGTATAAGAATACTGAGAGAATAAGAAATATGAAGATGAGGAGAGAGCAGACAAATAATCTAATGACAATGTTTTAAAGCTAGCCTATTTCTTATAATTTTTTGGCCTTCAAAAGTCCTAAATTGCACATATGTAGGTCAGAGAAATCCAAATTTTCTCGGGGGAGCATGCCCCCGAACCCCCCTAACTACGGGGGCCTTGAGTCTTGTTGCCCAGGGCACAGGAAATTGTTAAACCGGCCCTGTATGTATTGTATCCCTATCTTCATATGACGTGTGTGATATCTTTGAAATTCTCTCAATCTAACGAAGTCGAATTCCGATAGCAGAATGCAGTAATGTGCATTATTTTACACTTTTCATATTTCTGGAAGCCGAACGGCTTAATTTCATCTCCTCATGACTTATTCAATGGGGCGTGTCTAACCGGACAAAGGAAAAATCTTCCCGCCCGAGATGCTCTAAGATGATTAGTCCGCGTACGCAGAGTAGGCGTGAACCCATCTTCTCCATAAGAGACTGACACCGAAGTTTCTCGGAGAGCACTTTTTCTGTGAGAGGTTTTCAAGATTCATGGCTCCTTCGGGAGCTTTTCTCCGTTTCTCTTTTATTTTTCTTTAAGTCTTTTCTTTATTTTTGTCTTCGGACTCTCTCTACATTCAGTGAAGCGAACGTAGAGAACTTCCAGTTCCATGGCTCCTGAGGGATTTTTCATCTTCGTTTTTCTTTTCTTTACTAAGTTTTATTTTCATATTCGCCTCTCCCTCCACGAGGGAGATTAACTCTGAATTGTTTCGTTGGTAACTTCACGTTCGGTGAACCTTTAAATCTTCCTGCGAGTCTGCTTGCCCCAGAAGACACGATGGAACACGCACGCTGCTCTTAAGGACACACGCACGAGCACGACTCTGCGTTCTTCAGCAACAAAGAGAACCATTTTGCAAGTATAGTTTTATGGAACTTTTAATGTGATTTGATTTCTTGTTGTCTCTCTCAAAGGTTACCTGGTCTGTGATTTCTGCCATACTGTGATCTCTCTCAGATCGCACATTTTGCTTTCACTTTCTCTTGCTCACCCTTTCATCCTCTCTCTCTCTCATCTGTTATCCATTTTGTCTTGTATTGTGTTTACCGTTTGTATTGTTATATGCATACTCGTGTAAATTGTAGAATTTGCTTTCCTTAGTTCGATGTAGTAATTAGTTCAATTATTAAAACCATTATATGCTTGATTGTTTCTGTCTAAAATGCTCATATAACCAAGTCAATGAGATGTTTTGATCTTAAGCTATAAGCTTTACGATTTGTTAAGTTTATAAGGACAGGAGAATAGTTTTATGGCCAGAACTATAATTCCTGAAATTATAAGCAGTGATAACTTTATCAAGAAGTTGATAAGTTATTCTTACGGCCGTTTGCGGGACAAACCACTGTTTGATAATTACATTAAAGGGCACCTATTATGCAAAATTCACTTTTACATGGTGTTTGAACATAAATGTGTGTTGGCAGTGTGTGAGCAAAACCACCCTAGAATGATAAAAATCCACCCAGTAGTTTTTTTACTATCTCAATAAATCATAAGCACTGTCTCAGAACGCCCTGTTCTAGATTTCCCTCACTGTGACGTAGAAATGAGCTAAGCCCCACCGACGTGATTTGATTGACATCTGGTTTTGGCATAGACCCCGCCCTCGGTGATCTGCATCCTCCATTGTTTCAACGACAGCCGGTAATGTCTCCTAAGAAGTGTAGGTGTTCTGTTGTGGGATGTAAGAATGGACATACTAGTCTTCACTGACATCAGAGCCACTGAAAACGCAGCGGATGGATTTTATTTATGAAGAAAAGGCACCACTTAAACTTCCTAAATACGAGATTCATTTTCTGACTGACTGTTTAGTGAACGAGGGTCAAAGTTAATCCTCAAGTGTGGATCGTTGCCTACTGTTCGCGATCCAACGTCACCTCCAGAAGAAGTAAGTGTATTTTATGATTTATGAGCAAATAGTCATTTCAATCGATGTCAGCCAGTTCAACAACAAATGCGTCTAAAGCTATTTATTGTCATCGTCATAGGATGTCTCAACAAACAACGTCAGACAGTTTTATGTCATGTAGGCATTTTTTTTGCAGCATTTACAAATGTAAATAAATTAAGGTCTGCTCTATCTCCATAGACAGTAGGCTATATAAACGTCTATTTCCCTCCCCTTAAGAAAAAAATAAATAAATCGTTTGTACTTAGCAAACGTTATCACAGTAGTGTGTGTGTGTGTAGTTTCAAAAAATTGCGCGAACGTTATCACAGTTCGTGTGTGTGTGTGTGTGTGTGTGTGTGTTGCACATCCATAATGGCAAAGGGGATGCGATTAAAACTTTGTAAGTAAATAAATGTATCAAATAACCATTCCGAGACGTTTAGTCCATTCTCATTCGTGTTTATTCTGTGCCGGAGTCTCTTCATCATCTGGGTCCAGCAGCAGGGCGGGGATATGCAGCCCATTTACATTTAAAGTGGTAGACGCCAAAACAGCTCTTTTTAAAACAGGCCCCAAAAATGACATTTTCAAATGGTTATAATAAATTAACTGTGGGGTATTTTGTGCTGAAACTTCACAAATGCATTCTGGGGACACCCAAGACCAATATTACATCTTCTAAAAAGGGCATAATAGGTGCCCTTTAATTTCCATTAAGGGTTATTTCATATAATGATCTGAAATAGACTATTGATATCTGAATGAGGAATTATAATTCGTTGTGACTGGTTATTCATATATACAATCGATCTATTTTCAGTTTTGATAATTTAATGTAACTGTAATATGCAATATATATATTAATCATATTCCTGATTAATTATTAAAATTCCCTACATATAATTTGAGCTAATACTCATGTACGTACCCAGTGCACTTACACCCCTAAACCTACCCATTTTCGTATTATATGAAAAACCAAAAACAGTTTATCTCTGGAACAATTTAAAAGGTTATGATATTATGATGTTCAGGCTGAAGTATTCAATGTTTTATACATGTCAAGTCAAGTCACATTTATTTATATAGCGCTTTTTACAACCCATATGAAAAAAAACCTGCATGCTTCATATACAGCAACCATATATCTTCCTTACTTAAATCGGCCAGAATTACCTTTTGTGTTTCATGTAAGGCCAATACATGTCCTATACAAAATCAGACAGATTATGGTCCATTTCATACTAAATAGCACACATACAACTTGTAGGGGATATTTCCATTATATATGAATGCTGTAAAAAGTCTTATATGAGTTTTACATGACAAAAGTATGCAAATGTGTATGGTATTAGTAGAAAATAACTGATATTCATATATAAATCATTTAAAGTTCTTATATTGAATCATAGCTAGTCAAATTAAAGTCATATAGAATTTATACACATTTTGTGTAATTTGTTTATGTGTTTCATACAGATTTCATGTTTTGATTACCAACATCTGATTCACTTATATGCAGTTGGCAAATTTTTAAATTGTACAGTGCATAAGCTGGTTCGAGGATTACTGTCAGAAAATCACTGACCTTTATGAGGACTGTTCATTTTCCTGCAGGATTTGAAAGAGCAGTTGAAAAGCAATGACATAGTAAGACTGTGTATTTACATTAATTGTGAACTGTCTGGGCCTGTTGTTTGTGAACAAATCATAACATATTATTGCAACTGCACAAAGTTGAGTCAAATATGTTTCTAGAACAGTGATTAAAATGTTGAAAATTGGCTGGAATATGTTTTTGGATATGTGACATGAACTCTGGTGGTGATGCACTCTAAAAACTTTTAATATGATTTACTCAATTTTTTTGGTGAAACATTTTTACACTTAGAATATTGATTACATTTTTAAGCAGTGAAATCAATTACATACACTGTATTAACTGAGTAAATGTAAGTAAAACAAATGAAATAGATCTGAGTAACTGCATTTTGTACATTAACAAATAAACTTGAGTAGAAATAATTGGGGGGGAAACATTTAAAAATAAATATTTGTGAGTAATATTAGCTGTGTTTATATGCAAGTAATATTAACTTTTTTATTTCCTCTCAACCTTTGTAAAAATATTCCATACAACCACCGGTATAACTACATGACATTGGCCTTTATTGACGATGAGTAGCCTACAGCAATACAGCATATTTTATACTATTTTAACACGTATACAATATTGCCTACATTTAAACTCATGTAACAAACATTTTCGAAGTAAAAATTAAACATTTAGGCCTAAACATTCAAGTAATTCAAGTGTAATCAACCGGTCTGTTATCCAGTATCCACCGGATCAGCGCTGGTTCCCGTGCTGGAGATGGGCTCGCCTTCTGCGGGTGAACTTCTAAGTTTAGACCGCCGTGCCTGCGTCACTCACAGCCGAAAGATGCTGCGACGTGACTGAATCCATAACCTGCCAATAAAACCAGAACAGTGCACAGTTCTGAGGACATTTTATCATCCAAATTAGTTATATTCATTATCTTTAGGAATATAGTCGTGTGTTTTTTATGCACTCGTTTAACTCGTTTAAGGTGAGTAACATTGCATCTCTGTATGTTCTTTATCATTAAATACAATTATTTAAAGGGCACCTATTATGCAAAATTCACTTTTACATGGTGTTTGAACATAAATGTGTGTTGGCAGTGTATGAGCAAAACCGCCCTAGAATGATAAAAATCCACCCAGTGTTTTTTTTACAATCTCAATAAATCATAAGCACTGTCTCAGAACGCCCTGTTCTGAGATTGCTCTCACTGTGACGTAGAATTGCGCTAAGCCCCACCGACGTGATTTGATTGACACTGTGGTTACCCCGCCCTCAGTGATCTGTACACCATCGCCATTGTTTCAACGACAGCCGGTAATGTCTCCTAAGAAGTGTAGGTGTTCTGTTGTGGGATGTAAGAATGGACATAGTAGTCTTCACTAGGGCTGTCACTTTACGTTCGAAAATCGATTGCACAGTCGATCGGACCAACCAACGCAAGTTTCGAAAACGAAAAAAGGGAATCGATTTTAACGGCCTTCTCCCGGAGCGCGTCCAGCTCGTCACGATACGACCGCAGCGAACGCGCGTCACACAGCAACTGCAGGTTCTGACAAACACACATAAAAGCAAATTATACTTCTGCATAATGTTTCTCTTTTTACTACAAAACTGTGAATTCTGCCGGTATTCAGACAGTCTCATGCAAACAGATACAGATTTGGGCTACGGTCTACAATCGCCTAAGTAGGTGAAATTTGTTTGACATTTCTAATCGTAAACACAGCCATGTTGAAGACTGAGGTAATGTTTTTCATTGATGCTATGGCAGTCCACTCTGGTTATTGTTTTTCGAGAATGTTGCACTCCTGTTTGTCATTGTGCACGAAACTTCACGCCAATAAATCATCAGAAATATTACTGACTTGTGCGCATCTCAAGCGCCCTCTTTATGTTCGTCCTAATGCCTGTTAGTTGTCCGTGGATTTGCCCATATTTGGCGTTTAATAACGAAACGTCTTTAGACATGGAAAATCGATTTTACAATCGATTCAATGAACACTTATGTCTCAAAAATCGAACAGGATTTTTTCACAAAAGTGACAGCCCTAGTCTTCACTGATCAGAGCCACTGAAAACGCAGCGGATGGATTTTATTTATGAAGAAAAGGCGCCACTTAAACTTCCTTAAATGCGTTTATGATTGCGCGAATCATTTTCTGACTGACTGTTTAGTGAACGAGGGTCAAAGTTAATCCTCAAGTGTGGATCGTTGCCTACTGTTTGCGATCCAACGTCACCTCCAGAAGAAGTAAGTGTATTTTATGATTTTTGAGCAAATAGTCATTTCAATAGATATCAGCCAGTTCAACAACAAATCTGCATCTAAAGCTATTTATTATCGTCGTCATACGATGTCTCAACAAACAACGTCAGACAGTTTTATGTCACGTATTAGTTTTTGCAGCAATTACAAATATAAATAAATTACAGTTTTTCTCGATTGCTTAAACACATTTCTTGAAACTATGCCTCGTATTCTCAAAACTATAAACACAAATCCATAACGTCTCACCCAATTCCCCAAACATCCTATTTTCAGGTCAAAATGAAGCTCTACACTCAAAACCATTCACTCTCGCTGAAAAACCAAACTTTGCCCTCAGACAGGACACACAAGCCATCAAAATCACACACACTACAACATAGTCTAAGACACTGGTGCAATAAATTCAAAACAACATTTCCAAAACTGGAAAGTTTCACATGATGAACACAAAAGACACAACCAGTGGATACATTGGCACATTTTTATTCATACACAGAAAACACACACACACAAAAATATTTTTTTTTCCTGTTTTACTCTTTTTTTTTTTTACTCTCTCCTCAAAATTTATTTTTTTATATTTACTTACAGTAAGATGTGTGTGACCAACATATGACAGTAAAAGAGCACACGCAAACCATATTCTAATATGGAATTCGAATTGTATTGGAATGGTAAAGAGTGTTGGGACGTGACAGGAGGGTCTCCACTCAAGGATACAATATGATGGACACGTCTAAGAATGTTCCACATATGGTTGAAATACCATCATTTGCCTAGAAAAGATAACATTCTGGGAGTCCAGACTATAAAGGAGAAAGGATGCCCTCCCTTCACTGTCACACTCTGTGTTACTCTGTGTGACTGTACGACTGCTGGCCTTTTCTTGCAAGAAAATAAACCTCATCAAAGACTATTGGAAATGTTTGTCTCTTATTCAGTGATAGAATTTTGTTTGTCACCACACCTCCCTGAAGGCTCTCGAGGCGACGGTAAAGCGACTCAAATTTGGCCTTACTCGTAGCCCAGCCTCCCTCATAATCACACCATTGACTAACACATGGGCAACTAGAGTGGCTTGAATTTCATCTGAGACTGCTTGTCTTCTTATCCTTGCCCTTCCTCCTCCTCATTCTTATCCCTCCTCGATCTCTTCCTTCATGTCTTTCTGGATCCATTGTTCCAAAACGCAATAAACTGATTTGGGCCCTTTTATATATCTATTGAAGGTTCTGATTGATGTGTGTTAAATTTTGACTCTTAGTGTTTCCACCTGGATAATTGTGTGCTAACTGAGCTGAAGCTGTGCTGATTGAGTGAACAATTTTGAATGCTAGTGCTTTCTATATGACAACATGGTCTAAGCAATGAGAAATGAAGGGATTTGTGTGTAGAGTTTTGCAGTGACAGTTCAACAAATCTGACTCATGTGTCAAAACAGGGAATAGTGTTTATAGTTTAGTGAAATGGGTGTGCTTTTTGATAAATGGCATTATGGTTTTGAAATTTTAGTTCAAAAGCCTGGTTATAGTGTTTAAGCAATCGAGAAAAACTGTAATACATGCTCTATCTCCATATAGACAGTAAAGTTATATAAACGTCTATCTCCCTGCAGCATGTTTTCTGGTTCTGTATAGCCATCTTCTCACATTTGCCACATAAGCACCTGTACGACAAGTAATGTCAACATGACGCAACACCCCTCGCATAAATATAATTTCGTTTGTACAAAAAAAAAATTAGTTTGTACTTAGCAAACATTATCACAGTATTTGTGTGTATGTAGTTTCAAAAAATTGCGTGAACGTTATCACAATTTGTGTGTGTGTGTGTGTTGCACATCCATAATTGCAAAGGGGACGCGATTAAAACTTTGTAAGTACATAAATGTATCAAATAACCATTCCGAGACGTCTTGGTCCATTCTCATTTCGTGTTTCTTCTGCCGGAGTCTCTTCATCATCTGGGTCCAGCAGGGCGGGGATATGCAGCTCATTTACATTTAAGGTGGTACACACCAAAACAGCTCTTTTTAAAACAGGCCCCAAAAATGACATTTTCAAATGGTTATAACAAATTAACTGTGGGGTATTTTGTGCTAAAACTTCACAAATACATTCTGGGGACACCCAAGATCAATATTACAATTTTGTAAAAATGGGCATAATAGGTGCCCTTTAAAACACATTAATGATTATACAGATAAAATAAAACATACACACACCTGAATTTCACATAGGAAATGCACCAATTCTGCGACGCTGAGAAGAGAAGAGGAGAACTGTTCTGGACAGTGCCGTCGCAGGTGAGGTGCGAGGCCCTGTGCGAACTTGAAATGCGAGGCCCTGCTCTTTGATGTGGATGCTCAATTGCGCATGAATAACAGTCACACGGACATAGCTGTTCTAGTTCTATTGCACGCATAATCCAACCTGCAATACATTTTTATCAAGTAGAATAATACAGCATAATCATGCACATAGTCTCAGCTATGACTTTTTGCTATTTATTTCAGAGGAAAAAAAATCAACTGTGCAACTAGTGGCTTTACATCAAGTCAGCTCAAGAATTTTCGTGTGAATACATACATAGATCCGTCTATAACTATTGTGTATCTTAATGGTCCAGTGGTAGATCTTTCGCCAAGCGTATCAGAGGTTCTGGGTTGATTCTAATCCCCTCTCGTATATTTATTTTTTTTATTTTTATTTTTTTTCAAAACCGGTTGTTCATCAGTGGTTGTATATCAAGCAGGGACATGTTTGTGTGCATTGTTTTGTGATTTCACCAGAACGAATAGAATATCCGCAACCGATTGAAGCGCGCGTCCAAGTGAAGACGTGCGAGTGCAGCGTGTGCGCGAGCCACACGAGAAAACACTGTATCCGCGCCACTGATCACAGCGGCAACGAGCACTTTGATCACTTGATTTAAAAAACACATTTCAGCGCTAGATCGTCTTTTATTTAAAAAACGAACGAAATGAATGCGCTGCCAATTAATTGGAGATGTTTTATTTATTTGTAGAATTGGTACATTCGTGTCGCGAGATGTTTTAAAAAGTGGTGGGGACAAAAAAACAAATATTATTTTTTTTTCCCCTAGTGGCGTGAGGCCCTGTGCGGTTGCACAGTTCGCACAGTCTATGTGACGGCTCTGGTTCTGGACTGGAGAGAGTTCAAACAGCACGCGCTCAATCAACCGTTGAGTTGTCGTCACGTCAGAGGGTGGGGGAGGGGTGCGTTGTTTTAATTGAGTAAACTTAATCAATTTCTTATACGTGTTAAATATTAATAATATTGATTTTATTTAAGTCATATTTGTGGTTCTTGAAACAGATTAGTTTAACTATCCATTCTCAAATATTGTGATGGAAATTTCACAAATATATTAGGTAAGTGTATTTTGAATAAATAATTGGTTAGTCAAATACTAGATTATTTTAGTGAAAAACTTCAAACTTAGATATAACTGTAAATACCAGACATAATTGATTGTTGGAGTTTTAGTCAATTATTCCGGTATGTTCAACTCAAACTAGTAAATGATATTCAGAGATTTTATTAAGTTAATAAAGTTAATTATTACTGTGATATTTAACTAAGCCACTGAATTATTTTTTAGAGTGATAAGCATAAGAATCACTTCGACATTTAGGAAAGTTTTATGTTTGTAGGTCAAGAATAGAACTGTTGTATACCATAGTAGTACTGTGATAAAGTAAATAATTTGTAATTAAAATGTGTGCTTGTGTGTGTAGTTTAAATGTTGTGTTTCATCTAAGGCTGATTATACAGTATATAACCATGATTGACTAAAGGCATAGGTTCAACTAAGGACAATATAAAAACAAGCATGAGTGAAGTACAACCTTATACTGATTGGTAAACTGCACTGTGTTTTATGCACGTCCATGCTGGAAATTCATATTAAATTAGCATTATTTTCCTATGTTTTTACATCATGAAAATCTATATGGCTTTAGTTGTATGTAGGACATATGACATAATATGATTAAAAATACATTAATATTATGCAATTTACTGTTTGTTGAGGATCAGTGTCGATGGCTGTCGTGTCAATGAGGCCTTCACAGGAGAGAGTCTAGTTGACAATCTCTGCTGACACTTCAGGGATGCGTTGTGGCATTGTGTCTAGGTGCAGGTCCTCCATCTGGTCTAGATACGGCCCGGCTCTGGCTGACTATATCATGCATTGTGGTCGTATCTAGGCATAGGTCCATCATCTGATCTGGATACAGCCCGGATCCAGCTGATTACAGTAAACCTCGGAATAAGCAGAAAGACTAACATTAGCGTAGATGCCATTCTTCTTATGATGTAACAAGTACTTCATATGCTATAGGAAATGTTCCTGGTTCCGGCTGACCTAATTTATGCAGCCTAATAATCATTTAACTGATTTAAATAATAAGAATACATACTTTTCTATGCCAGGTTAAAGAGATGTGTTTTTAGTCTAGATTTAAAGTGACAGAGTGTGTCTGCTTCCTGGACAATGTTAGGAAGACTGTTCCAGAGATTAGGTGCTAAATAGGAAAAGGATCTACCGCCAGTAGGGCTGGGCGATATGGCCAAAATTTCATATCCCGATATAGCTCATTTGATATCCCGATAACGATATACATAACGATATAGCAATTTTTCTGTTAATTCAGTTCATGAATAGTCTACCGTAAATCCTCTAATATTGGCCTGTATTCCATTACCGGCCGGGTCTCTAACATTGGCCGGTCTCGCTGTTGGCGGAGGTAAATAATTATTAGAACCAATGTTTTTCTGGGCAGGCCACAACATTATGCTTGTGATAGTAACATGCAAATACCACAGGGGGGCAATGTTTGCTAACGAATCCAAGCCATAGCTACAGTAGCCTGGTCATGTCAATCACTTCGCTCTTGACTCGCACGTGACGTGAGACTTCAGTCACCGGCAGGCTAACGTTGTTTACCATGGCAGCCGCGGAGCCAAAGAGGATTTTTGGCGAAAATCTATTTTTTAACCCCCTGGGTTCGACAATCGCGCCGGCGCGATAGTTTTTTTTTTTTCTTATAAGTGCAAAAGAGATTCAAAATATTCTGTTGACTTTGATCTTAATTACGGAGAGCGCGCGCTATTCAAAAGCAAATAATCTGAGGCAATCCACGCAAACCTGTGACAGTGAACACCCACAATCAGTTGGATATGTTCACTTTCAGGTTCACCTCGTTTTCATTTCGAGGAGCAACGGATCCGGTTGAGGAATAGGTCAGTTCTATATTTGCTTTGTTCTAATCGCAATCTGTACACGCAAAAAGACTGTTTAAATATGAATCGCGTTTCTCTCTCTCTCTCTGTGTGTGTGTGTGTGTGTGTGTGTGTGTGTGTGTGTGAATGAATGAATGCACAGATGCGCGCTGTTGTGGAGCTACTAACGGGTTGGGTTGGCTGGTCATCTAGTTGAGAATTAACTTACCCTGGTCTGAACCGCGTTTACTACCGTCTTCCTCCATGTTTGTTTATGTATTGCAGCGTGCATGGGCATGCCGTGAGGTTAATTCTGCCGTAAAACGCCTTATCGTGGCGTAAACGATAGAGCCTTATATAAAACGATAGACATTTTCTATCGTCCAGACGATATATTTCGTCATATCGCCCAGCCCTAACCGCCAGCAGTCGATTTTGATATTCTAGGTATTATCAACTGGCCAGAGTTTTGAGATCTCAATAGACGTGAAGGACTATAATGCGTTAAGAGCTCGCTCAAGTACTGGGGAGTTAAACCATTTAGTACTTTGTAAGTAATCAGCAATATTAAAAAATGTGTACAATGTTTAATAGGGTGCCAATGCAGTGTTGACAGAACCAGGCTAATACGGTCATACTTCCTGGTTCTAGTAAGAACTCTAGCTGCTGTGTTTTGGACCAAATGGACTTTGTTTATTTTGCATACAGGGCAACCACCCAGTAGAGCATTACAATAATCTAGCCTTGAGGTCATACGCATGAACTAACTGTTCCGCATTTTTCATTGAAAGCATATGTCGTAATTTAGATATATTTTTAAGATGGAAGAATGCAGTTTTACAGATGCTAGAAATGTGGCTTTCAAATGAAAGATTGGTATCAAAGAGCACACCCAGGTTCATAACCGACGACAAAGATTTGACAGAGCAGTCATCAATTGTTAGACAGTATTCTAGGTTAGTATGTGCGGAGGTTTTTGGTCCAATCATTAGAAACTCTGTTTTTTTTTTTTTTTTCAGAATTAAGTAATAGGAAATGAATAGTCATCCAAATGTGTATATCAGCTTTGCCAGTGGTTCTCAAACTTTTTACACCAAGTACCACCTCAGAAAATATTTGGCTCTCCAAGTACCACCATAATGACCAATATGAAAATACAGTAGTGCACACTGTTAGATTTTTCTGTAATTTCTAGTTATTTATTTTAAATCACCCAGTAGTATACTGCTATTTCTCTTTACAGTAAATATCTGTGATTCCCATTGCATCATGGGAATTTTCTGTCAAACACCACATATGGAGACTTACTGTATTTTTTTTCATTTGCTGCATACTACTGTATTTGAAGTAACAGCCTCTTTGGCACCATTCCATCGTGCTTTTTATTTCCTAATTTTTGCCTTACACCGTGTGTCTACAACACTATAACAGCCAGAGGCTGTCTATATTGAACACATTGAAGCGACAGGACCGTTAATACAAAATGCAAACCTGTTTGTCCCTTGTCAGAAATAGCGCGAGCACTTGGACTACTGTATGTCAGAAATATAACGGGGTATCACTATACACTGTCTGGGATTTGTTGTGTCGCGCGGGAGCATCCAGTGTAATATCACTGGGTTCTGACTGTCTTTTGTTGGATCGCGCCGTTCGTGTCTGGCCCGGGGTAGAGACGGAATTCACTTCACTGAGACCAGCAAGCAAGGTAAAAACATTCTGTGTGTGTTGACAGGTTAGTGCACACCAGTTTATGTCACCATGGCGGTAACAAACTTTACCACGGAAAACTGTGCTAACGTTTCATTTTACAAACTTTGTTAGATTATTGAATTGTCGAGTTAAAATACGCCAACGAGCAACGCTTAGTTTACATTAACAATAAATTAACTATGTGAAATTCTGTTTTGGTTGTAGCTAATGTTGGCCTACTGATGAGAAAATAACATTGTATGTTAGCTAACAAGTTGTATGGCTAGCGGCCACCTTTCTAGTTTTAGCATTAGTTTGCAAGCTATAATATATTATATATATTTCAGACATCCCAACCTGCAAAAGTTCATTTCAGGGAGGTACCCCCCCCCCCCCAACCCTCCACCCACCCACCCACCCCCCACCACCAAAAAAAAAATGGAAGGAGGACAAGGATATGACATTTCACCACAGAGTTGTTGTCCCTAAAATATATAAAAGCATAATACATAATTTCTATAGGCTATAGGCCTATGCATTTTTTTGTTCATAATGTTACAATTTGTAGATTACTTTTACTATTTATAAGCTGCTTATACTAGGCTATTCATGTAAACTGCTTTTATTTATATTCCATTGCAGCTTTAAACAGGTCTAAGGAATAGGCTAATATGCACATGAATGAAATGAAACTTGTTGAACTCACCTCAACATGTCTTTTACAATCATTTAACCCGCCATGGGCAATGCTGAAGTCACTGTTACAAACTTTACAGCGTGCAAGACTATCATTATGTTTTACTCTTATAAGACAGGGGTACACTTTCATGTAGTCTGCCGTAAAATGTATCTTATACTTTCGTTTTTTGCATGTTTTTTTGTGGCACTCTCCCGTTGCCATGGCGCTCCTGTTTCTAGATACACTGAACCGAAACAGGCCAATCAGATGCTCTCTATCTTACGTGCGCACACACGCACACACGCAAGGTCTCTCGCTCCCTCTCCCTCTCTGCTGTGCACGCGCGCTCTGGCTCGCTCGCTCTAGATTCCGGGAGATTTTAACTCATTTGCGGGTATCAGGGAGCCGCTATCAATATGCGGGAGACTCCCGGAACTTCCGGGAGACTTGGGATGTCTGATATTTTATTATTATTATTATTATTATTATTATTATTATTATTATTATTATTTTTATGGAATTTAATATTTACTGCAATTTTTGTATGTGTTTAAAGGCAACTGCAACAAAGCACTGCCAATTCACGCCAGTGACTTGTAGCAAGAATCCTGAGGTAGACCTAAGCTGCCAATTCACGCCAGTGACTTCTAGCAAGATTCCTGAGGTAGGCCTAAGCTGTACATGAAATCTTATTTTTGATATATTTTGACATAAGTTTGCTGAAATGGTTAGTGTGGCGAGTGGGACTAAGAATACTGACTACGCCACCCAGGGAGTTTCACCCTGGGAAATAGAATTAAATTAGTTTGATAATGAAACCTCCAAATTTACAAAAAACACACAGGTTCAATTCATGCACGAAGCCAGAGACGTAGTTCCAGTAAAACAACAATAATTTTATTTATATAATTAAAATGAACATCAAATATAAAGTACCATTCACACTAAATAAAGAAAATAAAAGGAAAAGGGGAGTGCTGAGGCCTTAGCGCTGGAGGAAACCGGGTCAAAGGTTTGGGATCTCAGGGGTTAAGAATTCCCTGATCACACATATGCACACACAAAAATAACCAAACTCAAAATACACCAAAAGAGGGAAAACACAGCACACAGGAGGAGACACCACCACCGAGGACACCGATACCACCACTTCCGGCACTCAGCACTAAAAGAAGAACATTCAATTAATAAAGAAATAATCAAACCATAAATCAATGAAAACAAACACACAAAAAAAACTTATATAAAAAAAAAAGAAATATAAAACTAATCAAGCATCACTTATTCAGTTAATAAGGACAAAAATCAAACAAAAAAACATAAATCAAACCATAAATCAATGGAAACAAACACAAAAAGAAAATCTTCATAAACACTTAAACCAAAAGAAAATATAAACTAATCAAACGTCACTTAATCATAATCAAACAACAAGAACCTCACACACACATTAATAAACACAGGCGGGTCACAGAAAGGCAAAGTTATCGTCTGTGTCACAGTCACTGAAATACAAACTGGTCGAATGCCCAATTGCGCGACGAGTCCCACGCTGTAAAGTGCGTTGAGGCGTTTAGAACCTGGCAGGAGCTCATATAGATTTCCCTGTTAACAGTCCGTTGTTGAATAGAACTCAATTAAGAAAAAACACTCCGTAGCAGCATGGCGGGAAGGAAGAGACTCGTGCAGATACCGGCGCCAACAAGCGCTTCACCGTCCTGGCGTACATAAATCACATTCAATAACAGTGCACAATTAAACATACACGCAATGCCGACTGGCATACATACATACCCGTCAGGGAGCTGCACATCTATATGCACCAATCGTGTCATTAGTACAGCTACACGAAGCCTACAATACAACGGCCCAATACTTTAAACTCAGTCGTGCAAATATTTAAAGAGAAAACAGATTCAACTTACCAGCAGCACAATGCAACCCGGTTCCATTACAGGAAAGATTGAGTTTGTGACAGGAGAAACACTGCAAAAGACATTGCACCTGTAATGCCCATCGCAACACTAACAAGGTCTCTAAGCAGTGAGAAAGTTAGCCACGCTATATTACCTGTCCGATAACCACGACTGCACCACGAACACGAGAGAACCCACAGTGGAAGTGCGCCTCCGACAACAAAACCGTAGTGTCACAAGCGCTCACCCTCTGCCCATATAGCATGCAGTTACGTCCTGATTTGTCCAAAGGGTGTGATTGACACCACCACTATCAATCAACCTGCTACATTAGCAAAATGTGATAAGCTGCTGGTGCAGACTAGGTTGCATACAATATCTTATAAAATCTCTATAAAATTGGCTAACTTTATATCAAATAAGTGACCTTTGCATCATGTCTAACATTATATTTATTACACAGCAAATGAACCAATCAGAAGATCAGTGTCACCAGATTAAATGTATCCAGGTATACTTGGCTTATAAGCACTGCAGTAAAACTCTCACTAATTCATTCATTCCAACAACTTAAGTTTATAGTTTTGCATTATTGCATTATTTTGATACAACCCAAATCAGAAAAAGTTGGGACACTGTACAAATTGTGAATAAAAACAGAATGCAATGATGTGGAAGTTTCAAATTTCAATATTTTATTCAAAATACAACATAGATGACATATCAAATGTTTAAACTGAGAAAATGTATAATTTTAAGGGAAAAATAAGTTGATTTTAAATTTCATGGCATCAACACATCTCTAAAAAGTTGGGACAAGGCCATGTTTACCACTGTGTGGCATCCCCTCTTCTTTTTATAACAGTCTGAAAACGTCTGGGGACTGAGGAGACAAGTTGCTCAAGTTTAGGAATAGGAATGGTGTCCCATTCTTGTCTAATACAGGCTTCTAGTTGCTCAACTGTCTTAGGTCTTCTTTGTTGCATCTTCCTCTTTATGATGCACCACATGTTTTCTATGGGTGAAAGATCTGGACTGCAGGCTGGCCATTTCAGTACCCGGATCCTTCTTCTACGCAGCCATGATATTGTAATTGATGCAGTATATGGTCTGGCATTGTCATGTTGGAAAATGCAAGGTCTTCCCTGAAAGAGACGATGTCTGGATGGGAGCATATGTTGTTCTAGAACTTGGATATACCTTTCAGCATTGATGGTGCCTTTCCAGATGTGTAAGCTGCCCATGCCACGCGCACTCATGCAACCCCATACCATCAGAGATGCAGGCTTCTGAACTGAGCGCTGATAACAACTTGGGTTGTCCTTATCCTCTTTAGTCTGGATGACATGGCGTCCCAGATTTCCAAAAATAACTTCAAATTTTGATTCGTCTGACCACAGAACAGTTTTCCACTTTGCCACAGTCTATTTTAAATGAGCCTTGGCTCAGAGAAAATGCCTGCGCTTCTGGATCCTGTTTAGACATGGCTTCTTTTTTGACCTATAGAGTTTTAGCCGGCAACGGCGAATGGCACGGTGAATTGTGTTCACCGACAGTGTTTTTTTGGAAGTATTCCTGAGCCCATGTTGTGATTTCCATTACAGTAGCATTCCTGTATGTGATGCAGTGCCGTCTAAGGACCCAAAGATCATGGGCATCCAGTATGGTTTTCCGGCCTTGACCCTTACGCACAGCGATTGTTCCAGATTCTCTGAATCTTTGGATGATATTATGCACTGTAGATGATGATAACTTCAAACTCTTTGCGATTTTTCTCTGAGAAACTCCTTTCTGATATTGCTCCACTATTTTTCACCGCAGCATTGGGGGAATTTGTGATCCTCTGCCCATCTTGACTTCTGAGAGACACTGCCACTCTGAGAGGCTCTTTTTATACCCAATCATGTTGCCAATTGACCTGATAAGTTGCAAATTGGTCCTCCAGCTGTTCCTTATATGTACATTTAACTTTTCCGGCCTCTTATTGTTACCTGTCCCAACTTTTTTGGAATGTGTAGCTCTCATGAAATCCAAAATGAGCCAATATTTGGCATGACATTTCAAAATGTCTCACTTTCAACATTTAATATGTTATCTATATTCTATTGTGAATAAAATATAATTTTATGAGATTTGTAAATTATTCCATTTCTTTTTTACTCACAATTTGTACAGTGTTCCAACTTTTTCTGATTTGGGGTTGTATTTTACTAGGCAGAATACTCTCCACCATTGCAGTCCCACCTGACCAGGAAGGTCCTAATATCAGCGCATAGGTGGGTTAACTGCTGTAGGAAGGAGAACGATCATCACACAGTGATTTATTGCATGTGTCTTACTGTGTATTTGTCTCAAACAGGTACCCCTTCACTGCAGACAAGCTGAAATGGGCTAAATCATCGATTTCAGTCTTTCTGTGGATCTCAGCATTTTTGGGCAGAATTTAGGATATGTAAGTATTAAAATTTAATCTGGCATAATTTAGTTCCTTGGCTAAATGGAGTATACACGAGACTAGATACTGATCTGAGATATCATATGCTGCAGAATTTCAACGGCATTAACATTGATTCCATGTGACAATATTAGATCTAAAGTATGATTATGACAGTGAGTGGGTCCTGACATGTGTTGTCTAACTCCAATAGAGTTCAGAATGTCTCTAAATGCCAATCCCAATGCGTCTTTTTCGTTATCTACATGTATATTAAAATTACCAACAATTACACTCTAAAAAGTTTTACAGTGATTTACTCAATTTTTTTTGTGAAACATTTTTACACTTAAAAATATTGATTACATTTTAAAGCAGTGAAATCAATTACAATAACAAAAAATTAAGTAGATCTGAGTAACTGCATCTGGTACATTAACAAATACAATTGAGTAGAAATAATTTGGGAAAAACATAAAAAAAATAGAGAGTAATATTAACTGTTTTTATTTATGAGTAATATTAACTTTATTATTCTCTAAACCTTTGTAAAATAGTATTCCATTCAACCACCGGTATACATGACATTGGCCTTTATTGTCGATGACTAACGTTACATCATTACAGCTTATTTTACACGGTTTTAACATGTATACAGTATTGCCTACATTTAAACTCATGTAACAAACATTTTAGAAGTAATAATTAAACATTTAGACATTCAGGTAGCCTAATTCAAGTGCAATCAACCGGTCTGTTGTCCAATTTCCACCGGATCAGCGCTGGTTCTCGTGCAGGAGATGGACTCATGCTCTGCGGGTGAACTTCGAACTTCAGACCGCCGTCCTGCGTTTCACTCATAGCCAAAAGATCAAGATGCTGCGACTCCATAACCTGCCAATAAACAAACAGTGTACAGTAATGGTTTTATAAAATAAAAGATCAAATAAAACATACACACAATTCTGCACCGCTGAGAAGAGAAGAACTGTTCTGGAGAATTCAAACAGCCCGCGCTCACAAAACCGTTGAGTTGTCATCATGTCGGAGGGTGGGGGAGGGGTGCATTGTTTTAATTGAGCAAACTTACTCAATTTCTTAATAGTGTGTTAAATATATTAATAATATTGATCTGAATTAAGTAATATTTGTGGTTCTTGAAACAGATTAGTTTAATTATCCATTCTCAAATATGTTGATATAAATTTCACAAATATATTAAGTGTATTATAAATAAATAATTGTTTAGTCAAATACTAAATTCTTTCAGTGAAAAAGACTTAAAAATAACTGTAAATTTTAGATAAAATGAACTGTTGAATGTTTTGTCAATTATTTTGGAATGTTTAACTCAAAAAATCAAGTAAATGATATTCAGAGATTTTATTAAGTTAATAAAGTTAAATATTACTTTGATATTTATTTATATGATATTTATAATTAAACAATTATTTATTCATCCACGTCTCTTGTCTTATAAGAGGGAAACAAATCTGTGCAGCCTATTTATTAGGTTGGTATTCCTGGGTTAAGAACTCCCAGGTGGCGTAGTCATTACATTAGATCTTTAGTAATTCCTCTTCATGCCACAATTGGCGTAGTACGGCAGGGTTTCCCATTTTTGAGACAGAGACGTGGGTGTTTATTTTTGTGTAAATTGTTTTGGGGTTATTTTGTTTTGTTTTGTTTTTTGTTTTTTTGTTTGTTTTTGTCCTCTCCTTTCTAGAAAAGCAGCAAAACAGCAGTGCCCGTTTGGTTTGAGTCTCCAAATTTTCGTGTGTGCCGTCCTTGAGGGGGTTCTGTTTTGGTAAGTAGGAAGTGGCATATTATAATCATGAGTGAGGAACTCCAAGAGCTCAGGGAGTTGGTGGCTCAGTTGCGAGCCGATAATGAGATGCTGCGTCAAGAACGTGCCCCTGTTGCCTCACCAGGGTCAAGTAGACCCTCTGGTGACGCAAATGTTTTGCCCGCTACACCCCCGGCCCCATCCGTTGGTGCTAATGTCGGTTTGTCCGAACGATTTGTCTTTGTACCAAGGGATAGGAAGTGCCCTAAGTTTAATGGCCGGTCAGGGATTGGTATTAGTGAGTGGATTGAGGAGGCTCAGGCCTGTATTCGAATTCGTCATTTGTCCACATCAGATCAGGCTTTCTTTTTATTTGACCAATTGGAGGGGGAGGCACGAGAAGAAATTCGTTACCGTCCTGCTAGCGAACGAAGCGACCCTGAGAAAATATTCGCTGCATTGCGTGAGGTTTATGGATGCTCTGAGTCCCATGTGGCTTTGCAGGAGGCTTTCTTTTCTAGGAAGCAACAAGAAGGGGAGTCTTTGTTAGAATTTTCCCTCGCATTGATGAGTCTAATGGAAAAGGTTAAACAACATTCGGCCATTGTGATAGATGTTCCAGTTTTATTGCGTGATCAATTTGTGGAGCATGTAGCTGATTGTGCGCTTCGGCGAGAACTTAAACAATTAGTACGCCGTCAACCGACCGTTACTTTATTGGAAGTACGTGGTGAAGCCATTAGATGGGAGCGAGAGGGAATGCCAGGGGGTGCGAGGGGTCGCAGTCAATCAGTCCCGTTATCTTATGGCCTCCAGTATGGGGTTCAAGGAGAGTTGCATTCTGTTGTAGCTGCTTCTCCCAAGTCATCTGAAATGGGTGAGTTGAGAGAAATGCTAAAAGCTCAACAGAAACAGTTAAATCAACTGATACAAAATTTTGCTCGGTTTCAAGATTTTCATTCACGTGACCGTTCCCCACGTTATGGCCCAGTAATTTGCAGACGGTGTCAACAGCCTGGCCATTTTGCCTGAGATTGCGAAGGCCCACGAGTTCCTCCACGTCCACTAATTGTGGGCCCTCCAACGGTTCCTTCATCTGTGGATGGGCGCCGTCACGATCGTCAGCCGTTGGGAAACTAGCACCCGCCGAATTGCAGAGCCACAAATCGGTAGGGGTGACTATTGGCTTGAATGAATTGTCTAGCTCGGATCCTAGTTCTAACCTAATGTCTTCATGCCCACATCTTCTTGTTGGTATGGGAGGAATTAAGATACCTTGTCTAATTGATACCGGCTCCATGGTCTCTACTATAACGGAAAGTTGTTTTCTTGCTAATTTTGCACAATGTGGGCAGGAGCGTTTGATGTGTTGCCAGTGGTTACAGCTTAGGGCAGCAAATGGACTTGAAATCCCCTACATTGGCTACCTAGAGCTGGATATTGAGTTGTGTGGGAAGGTAGTGTTAGGATGTGGGGTATTAGTGATTAAGGATCCCCTGGGTGGTTTGGGTGTCCAAGTTCCTGGAGTTCTAGGGATGAATGTTCTTAGTCGTTGTTACCAGGAACTTTTTGGGCAGCATGGTTTGTCCCTTTTTAATTTGCCTGCGGTTTCAGGCGCCCCTGGTCCTGTCATGCAAGCCTTGCAACACTGTCAGCTGAAGGCTCAACCTTCTGGCTTAATGAGTAAAGTAAGGGTACGTGGGCATAAAGCAAGACGCATTGCAGGTGGTATGATGCAGATAGTAGCGGCCACATGCTCTGAACATTGTTCAGGAAACACAGTGCTGTTTGAGCCTGTTGATCCGGGCCTTCCTGCTGGGTTGCTTGTGTCTCCAGCCCTAGTACAGGTTTCTCGGGGTACTGTTTACATACCTGTAGTTAATGTGGGGACTGTAGATGCTCTTCTGTATCCTGGTGCAGTTCTAGGCACCTTGAATGTTGTTTTTGTGACTAGTTTACCCCAAGGAGTCACTGAAGTTAAAACTACGTCTGCAACAGTTGGTTTGCAGTCATCGCAGACTGGGTCCACTATGTCTGAACAAATCGAGTCTATTGATTTAACTGTCTTGACACAGAGTGATCAGGTCCAGGTGAGGATGTTGCTTCAGCAATATCAGTCAGTGTTTTCAGCCCATGATGGTGACTTGGGTTGTACCAATTTACTCTCTCATGACATTCCTCTTCTAGATGATACTCCGGTTAGGCAGAGGTATCGACGCATACCACCTTTAGAGTATGATGTTGTGAGGACCCACATCAGTCAACTTCTCGATGCTCAGGTCATAAGGGAAAGCTGCAGTCCCTACGCTTCCCCGATTGTTCTTGTAAAGAAGAAGGACGGTAGTCTGCGCATGTGTGTGGACTACCGTCAACTGAATGCTAAGACACGAAAATATGCGTTCCCTTTGCCTTGAATTGAGGAATCTCTAGATGCGTTAACTGGAGCTCGCTGGTTCTCCACTATGGATTTGGCCAGCGGGTACAACCAGGTTCCGGTCACCGAGGAAGATAGAGCTAAGACCGCTTTCTGCACTCCTTTCGGTCTCTTCGAGTGGAATCGCATGCCCTTTGGGCTTTGCAATGCTCCCAGTACATTCCAACGTCTGATGGAGAGATTGTTTGGAGATCAGCAGCAGCGGTCTTTGCTTCTATATCTCGATGATATAGTAGTGTTCTCTTCCTCGGTGACCCAACATTTGGAACGTTTGGAAGTTGTTTTGAGTCGATTGAAACAAGAGGGTTTAAAATCAAATTTAGGTAAGTGTGCTTTTTTTCAACAACAGGTGAGGTATTTGGGGCACATTGTGTCTTCTCAGGGGGTGGCTACAGATCCCAGCAAAGTTGAGGTGGTAGCGCAGTGGCAGCGCCCCACAAGTCTTTCAGAGTTGTGTTCTTTCCTGGGTTTTGCGGGCTATTACCGTCGGTTTGTAGAAGGATTCTCTAAGTTGGCAGCCCCCCTGCATAGGTTGGTAGCCGAAATGGGTGGTCATCGACCCCAGAAACGGGCAGAGCGGAATTTTACAAGCACATGGACAACCCAGTGCCAGGAGAGTTTTGACGCTCTAAAAAATAAACTCATTACAGCCCCTGTTTTGGCATATGCCGACTTTTCCTTGCCGTTTATTTTAGAGGTGGATGCGAGCCACAGGGGTTTGGGTGCTGTGCTCTCTCAGGAACAGGAGGGACAGGTAAGACCTATTGCTTATGCAAGTCGTTGTCTTAGGCCCACTGAGCGCAATACTTCCACCTACAGCTCTATGAGGCTAGAGTTTTTGGCGCTTAAGTGGGCCATGGCAGAGAAATTTCGGGAGTACTTGTTAGGGCATAAGTGTACTGTTTTTTACTGACAATAACCCTCTTAGCCATTTGGCTTCAGCTAAGCTTAGGGCAATGGAACAGCGTTGGGCATCCCAGCTTTCAGCTTTTGACTTTGAGGTGCGTTATCGTTCTGGGAGGAGCAATCGTAATGCTGATGCCCTCTCCAGGCAGCCACCACTAAATAGTGGGGAGATGCTCGGAGTGCTCCCATTTACCTTAGTTCCTGGCTCTGTAAGGCAGGCAGCAGAGGCAGAGTTGGCCTCATTGGCTACTCAACCCCTGGCTACTCAATCTGTTATGACCACTCTTCCCTGTTGTCCATCGGCGGATATGAAGAGTTTGCAGGATGCAGATCCGGTAATTGGGAAAATACTGCCACTTTGGAGGTGTGGAGTGTTTCCTAGTTTTCAGGAGCGTCAGTTGCTATCTAAAGACACTGTGACTCTTCTCCGTCAGTGGGACCGTTTGGTCGAGCAAGAGGGTGTTTTGTACCGTCGGGTTTTCCGCCCAGATGGGAGGGAGGAGATCTTTCAGCTGATTCTGCCCTCTGTTTTAAAAGATAAGGTGTTAACAGGGCTTCATCAGGAACATGGACACCAAGGAGTGGAGCGCACCATCGAATTGGTACGGCAGAGGTGCTATTGGCCAGGAATGGCAAAGGACGTGGCTTGCTGGTGCCGAGAGTGCGAGCGGTGTCAGCTTGGTAAGAACGTACAGCCAGGTGCCTCTAGTTTTTTGGGACACTTGCTGGCATCCAGGCCTAATGAAATCTTGGCCATTGATTTTACCATGCTCGAGCCCTCTAGTTCAGGCATAGAGAACGTTTTGGTGATGACTGATATCTTTACCAAGTACACTTTGGCCGTTCCCACACGGGATCAGCGTGCGGAAACGGTGGCACGAATATTGGTAGTTGAATGGTTCTATAAGTTTGGTGTCCCTGATCGCATACACTCTGATCAGGGCAGAAATTTCGAATCCACATTGATCCAACAGCTGTGTGACCTGTATAAGGTCCAGAAATCTCGGACGACACCCTACCACCCCGCGGGTAACGGCCAGTGTGAGAGATTTAATAGGACTCTGCACAATCTATTGCGCACGTTGCCTCCATCCCGTAAGAGGGATTGGGTGTCTTGTCTTCCCCAAGTCTTATTTTGTTATAATACTACTATCCATCAGGCTACCGGCGAATCACCCTACTGCTTAATGTTTGGCCAGGAGCCACGTTTACCCGTTGATTTTCTGCTGGGTGGGACTCGAGAGCCAGCTACGAGAAACGTGCATGAGTGGGTGCTGGAACATCAGACAAGATTACATGTAGCTTTTGAGGGAGCTCAGGAGCGGTTACGGGTAGCAGCAGATCGTCGAAAAACCTATTATGATCTGCATGTTCGTGAGGCACCACTGGGAGAGGGCCAGTTGGTCTATCTTCGTCAGTTTGGAACAAGAGGGCGTTCTAAGATCCAAGATTTATGGAGCCCAGTGGTATACCGAGTAGTACAGGCACCTAGGGAGGGAGGGTCAGTGTATACCATCGCACCTGCTGGGGACCTGGACCGGGTGCGACGGGTACACCAGTCACTTGTAAAGCTTAGGACCCAGCGGGACCCTGATCTATCTGTCCCTATAGAGGAATTGCCAGTTGAACAGACTCCCTCCTCAGAGGTTGAAGAACAAGAGGGTGATTTGTTTCTTTTGGCACCAGAATCTTTGCCAGTTCCCTCAGGGCAGGGGAGTAGTGATCATCAGAGTCCGCCAGGGCCATCGGCCAGAGTTATGCAGCCTGGGATTTTTGAGACGTCCCGGGTGGTTGAAGTAGTAGCTCAACCGCAATTAGAGTTAGTGTCTGCAGCACCTTCATTGGACGATGGCGTGGTACGCCGGTCGCAGCGTGCTACAGCTGGCCAACATTCTAATGTTTATCGTCTCCCACGATCCCTTGGGGAGAATGTAGTAGTGACTACGCCCCAGGTTTCTGACTCTGTCTCTGTGATTTTTAGGCCCTGGAATTAAGGCAGCATATTTGAGAATGTATATCATCGGGGCGACGATACAGGAGTAGGGGGTGGAATGTGGCAGTATAGATGTGTGGCTTTGGGCCACTATTGGTTGCTTCAGGTTTATTGATTGAGCCTATCCCAGCTAAGGGCGGCGCCTATATATCTGCTCTGTAGTGAACCACGTCACAGAGCTGCTTCCTTGCTTTTCCGGTTCCTTATGCTGAGCCGCATGCGGGAAATTTGTTTGTTTGGTCCCCTGTATGGCACGGAGGAGATTGAGTGCTGGTTCCCACGGCTGACGTTCTGGTGTAGATTTTCCACAGGTAGGAACGCGATTGTTTATAGTGTTTATCTTTTGGTTATAGGGCAGTGGGTGAATTACAATCCCTTCTGTTCTATTTACAGCGTGCACATTGATTTCATCCATCGGACTGTTGTGACTGGGATTCATTGCACCCCAAGTATGCAGGTTATTTGTATTTGTGTTATGCTCCATGAGATTTCTTTTAATTATAGTTGTTGTTTCAGAGGGGCAGTGTATTCCGCCGAGTGGCGGGGAGGATTCGGTTGCTGGGGTAACCTGTCGTTCGCTCGTTAATCACGGAGCGCTGCTGTTTTGCTGCTGTCTCAACTATATTAAAACGAAAGGATTCGCATCAATTTCATTCCACTCTGGCTGCGGCCGAACAAGAAACTGTTAGTGCTTTAATGGCGTATGCAGGTTGACAGGAGGAATATCGCCGCCCATTTACACATCGCCGTGTGTGTGTGCGTGCGTGTGTGTGTGTGTGTGTGTGTGTGTGTGTAGGCAACGTGCGAGTGTGTGAATGTTTACAAGGAGAGTGTTGTGTGTTTGCTAATTGTATTGTTTTCTTTCAAATGTTTATTGTTTAATTAACTTGTTATTTTGTCTCCGTTTATTGTGAACTGTATTTGATCAATCTATGTGATTCCTTTTTTTGATTTCATTTTGGGTTGAGTGTTCAAAAGCAAAGGGGTGGGGCTTGACTTGCTGATTACTTTTGTGCTGTGTATGAGCACCAGTGTGTGAAGGTGATATTAATTGTGTTTGGTTTTCTTTTGCATTTATTGTGCTATTTACTGAGTGTTTTGGTGCTCACTGAGTCCCCCCCTGCTGGTCACACTCGGTCCTATCATCTGAAAAAGTTGAGATTGTCCCTCTGTTTGTGTATTTGTGTATTGATGTTGTGAAGTCTCAGTGTTGAAGTATTATTTTGAACACTTTTCCTTGTATTGTCTTTGTTTTGAATTAATTATTATTATTGTGACTAGAATAATTAAACAATTATTTATTCATCCACGTCTCTTGTCTTATAAGAGGGAAACAAATCTGTGCAGCCTATTTATTAGGTTGGTATTCCTGGGTTAAGAACTCCCAGGTGGCGTAGTCATTACATTAGATCTTTAGTAATTCCTCTTCATGCCACATTTACTAAGCCACAGAATTATTTTTTAGAGTGTAGGACTTTATCTGCAGCCAGAACTAACTCCGATTACTGTATACAGTAGCTAGCACAAATGTCAAGCGCAATTTATCATTTACACTAGATAGTGTTAAATTAAGCACCAACACTTCAAAATAATTATATTTGAAACTACACTTCTCAGTAATTATCAAGCGTAGCATTAGTTCTGGCAGGTCACGTTAGTCAAGCTCTCATCAGTAACTATCAGCTGATCCACGTCTACCAATAGGAATACGACGCCTATCACCGTATACATATATAAGCTGCTCCAGTATTATCAGCAACTATCGCGTTTCTCAGGAGCGAATTACCCTCCTCCATCCCCAGCTCCTCCTCTCGTCAGTCAGGATTTGGCATTCTGATTCCCTTCGAATCAAAATAAATTCTCGAATTATGTCGTACTTTAAAATCTTGAATTAATGATATCTGCAATACATTCATGTTGGTTCTGGTCTGTTTACCCCAAGGGGGGTTATTGCTGCTCTCCCTGCTCTTATCCATGCTAGGCTGCATGGATGCGCAGGGAGTTCTCGCCCAGAACGGAACCATACCGCCAATCCAAATTGTATGCTAATTGTCAATCATATATGACGATAGTGGTCCTGACAGAACTGAAGATATTACTATAGATTACAGAAACACCACCCCCTTTTCCTTTCAGACGTGGCTTGTTTTCATAACAGTAATCTTGGGGGGTGGACTCGTTTAACCCTCTGAGGTCGGCAAACGCACCGGCGCGTTTTGCTGGATTTTTTTCACATTGTAGCACTATAAACTTAAATTACTCCGTCATTTATGTTCATACAGAAAAAAGAAATATAAAAAAAGAATCTGTGATATTTTTACTTTTGTATGTGTCCACTTACAATCAAATCAAAACATTGTGCTTTTGTATAAATAAAGAAAATAAACAGGGTGTGCGTTTTGCCTCTCCGTTGCGCTGAACTTTTTTTTCTTGAGCACATCTATAAACTGAAACAAAACTCAGCGAATACTTGTCACACATTTATAAGCCATATACCTTTATAAACATTTAAGTGTGTACTTTTAAATGATCGGATTCAAACTGAAAACAAATATTCTCTGTTTAAGTAATTTGTAAAAAACCAACAAGATGTCCAGCTTCTCAAACGCTTGCTAATTATTTTTAATTTGAACACGCCCACTCGCGCAAAAGATATTCATATGCAAATCTCCACATGGAATGCGATCGCGCTCATTGCCTCAAAAACAAAACACCAAAACACTTCACAAGTCTCTGCTTTTCGTCGAGTTTGGAAGACGCGCCTGAGCTTACATTGGATTTACCTCAGAAGAAGAAGAACGCGATTTGTAAGGTAAGAAATTCTTACATATTAGTTTGTTTTTTGTTGCATAAATTTCACATTGCAGTTGAACTGTTGCTAGATATATGGTGAATATTATAGTACCTGTGTTTACTGTTACTGTGTTTATGGATATCTGCTCAAATGTATATATGTATATGGTAACCATAATGTTTTATATTTGAGCGCGATCGTGTTTGAAAAGCACCAAACGGCTTCATGTTCTTACTATTATCTCATTTCATATCATCATAACGAATGGAAACATTTGAAGTAACATGATAATCAATATATTTTTTTCTAGCTTAGTTGTTACTGAAATATTTTGGAAGATTTATAGGCTGCTATTGTTATTATTATTTTATGCAGCACTGCGCATAGCCTATGCCTACAAGGCACAACAAACCTTGTGTTCATTATTTTATATATTGTTGGAAACATTTATGTGTGTGTGTGTGTATTCTGTGAATTTTAAAAAGCAATTTTAACCAGAAAAATCTCAAATTTATTCCCAAAATCGTGCAGGCCTTTCTCTTGATATCAGTATGTTCACTATTTTTTTTTTCTTTCAGGGCCCAGATGCTGAGTTCTGCTGACTTCAACATTCACATGAGTCTCTGTACATGAACATGGTAAAGTGAAAATCAAACACCTTGGAAATGAAAGGTATGTACAATGTTTTTAGGAATGGCACAAAGGTCTCTGTCTTTGGATAATTGTTTTCAATGAGTGCTTTTTTGTCATTTGTTGTGTATATTTGGATTATGTTGTGTCCAAAAAATCTAAAAGCCATTATTTTTTAAATCTCCTCATTCTTTGTGCAAGGTTGCTCAGAATGATAGGGCCTGATAGCTCCTAATAGGGCCGTTAGGGGAGGGTCTTTGTCTTTCTCAGGTGTGAAAAGCTTACATATTAATGAGCTCCTGCATAAAGCCTTTTCACACAAAACACGTAAATTTTTTAAATCAATATATTGTCTTATCTGAATGAGCAGTCAGGGTGATTTTCACATAGTTTTAGAGCAAATATTCTAGGCTACGTCATACAATTTTCAAAAGTCTTGTGAAGAAATAATCAGTTTGGGTTTCATGACCTTATTTCAGTGAGAATTTTTTTTTTTGTATTTTCCCCAGATAGCAGACGGATGTGGGCCACTTCAGGCAATGATGCGGCACTGCTGGCCTACTTATGGCCCGGACCAAATGTGTCTGAGCCTGAAGTGGCCCACATGTAAAATGGCAAATATGGCCCAAATATGTTAAATCACATGTGGGCCTTTTTAGGCAAAGATGCGGCACTCATGGCAATGTGTAATCTGAATGTGAGCCTAAAGTGGCCCATATGATAAACAATGAATATGGCCCAAATATCACAAACCAAATGTGGGCCACCTATGGCAAAACCGTGGCACAATCGACAATGACTAATCTGGATGTAAACCAAAAATGGCCCACATATGTTTCAGCAAATGTGGCCCAGTTTTCTTAAAACATATCTGGGCCAGTTTGGGCAAAGATATGGCACAGTGGCACTGTCTCATCTGGGTGTGAGCCAAAAGTGGCCCACATATGATGCTTCAAATGTGGCCCAGTTATCTTAAAACACATCTGGGCCAGTTTTGGCAAAGATATGGCTCAGTGAGCACTGGCTCATCTGGGTGTGAGCCAAAAGTGGCCCACATATAATGCTGCAAATGTGGCCCAGTTATCTTAAAACATATCTGGGCCAGTTTGGGCAAAGATATGCCTCAGTGAGCACTGGCTCATCTGGGTGTGAGCCAAAAGTGGCCCACAAATAATGCTGCAAATGTGGCCCAGTTATCTTAAAACACATCTGGGCCAGTTTTGGCAAATATATGGCTCAGTGGCACTGTCTCATCTGGATGTGAGCCAAAAGTGGCCCACATATGATGCTTCAAATGTGGCCCAGTTATCTTAAACCATATCTGGGCCAGTTTTGGCAAAGATATGGCTCAGTGAGCACTGGCTCATCTGGGTGTGAGCCAAAAGTGGCCCACATATAATGCTGCAAATTTGGCCCAGTTATCTTAAAACACATCTGGGCCAGTTTTGGCAAAGATATGGCTCAGTGAGCACTGGTTCATTTGGGTGTGAGCCAAAAGTGGCCCACATATGTTTCAGCAAATGTGGCCCAGTTATCTTAAAACACATCTGAGCCAGTTTTGGTAAATATATGGCTCAGTGGCACTGTCTCATCTGGATGTGAGCCAAAAGTGGCCCACATATAATGCTGCAAATGTGGCCCAGTTATCTTAAAACACACCTGGGCCAGTTTTGGCAATGATATGGCTCAGTGAGCTCCGGCTCATTCGGGTGTGAGCCAAAAGTGGCCCACATATGTTTCAGCAAATGTGGCCCAGTTATCTTAAAACACATCTGGGCCAGTTTGGGCAAAGATATGGCTCAGTGAGCACTGGCTCATCTGGGTGTGAGCCAAAAGTAGCCCACATATAATGCTGCAAATGTGGCCCAGTTATCTCAAAACACATCTGGGCCAGTTTGGGCAAAGATATGGCTCAGTGAGCACTGGCTCATCTGGGTGTGAGCCAAAAGTGGCCCACATATAGTGCTGCAAATGTGGCCCAGTGATCTTAAAACACATCTGGGCCAGTTTGGGCAAAGATATGGCTCAGTGAGCACTGGCTCATCTGGGTGTGAGCCAAAAGTGGCCCACATATAATGCTGCAAATGTGGCCCAGTGATCTTAAAACACATCTGGGCCAGTTTGGGCAAAGATATGGCTCAGTGAGCACTGGCTCATCTGGGTGTGAGCCAAAAGTGGCCCACATATAATGCTGCAAATGTGGCCCAGTTATCTTAAAACACATCTGGGCCAGTTTTGGCAATGATATGGCTCAGTGAGCACTTGCTCATCTGGGTGTGAGCCAAAAGTGGCCCACATATGATGATCCAAATGTGGCCCGGTTATCTTAAAACATATCTGGGCCAGTTTGGGCAAAGATATGGCTCAGTGAGCTCTGGCTCATCTGGGTGTGAGCCAAAAGTGGCCCACATATAATGCTGCAAATGTGGCCCAGTTATCTTAAAACACATCTGGGCCAGTTTTGGCAATGATATGGCTCAGTGAGCACTTGCTCATCTGGGTGTGAGCCAAAAGTGGCCCACATATGATGATCCAAATGTGGCCCGGTTATCTTAAAACACATCTGGGCCAGTTTTGGAAAAGATATGGCTTAGTGAGCCCTGGCTCATCTGTGTGTGAGCCAAAAGTGGCCCACATATGATGATCCAAATGTGGCCCAGTTATCTTAAAACACATCTGGGCCAGTTTTGGCAAAGATATGGCTCAGTGAGCACTATCTCATCTCGATGTGAGGCAAAAGTGACCCACATATGACATGGCAAATATTGCCCAAATAATTAATTACATTTTGGGCCACGTTTGGGAAATATATACGGCATATCAACGTGGCAAATATTCTTTGCCACTTCCCAAAAATTAAAACCTACGTGGTAAGTACATTTCTGGATTGGATGCAACAATTCTGAAAATGGCTAATTTAGCTTAAAAGGGACAAAGTTTGAAACTGTAATGGCCTGAATAATTTTTTTTTTTTTTTAATTTAACAACATTTAACAATATTTTTTTGGTATGGATGGAGCAGACACTTAGGCTGGATGTGAGGCTACATGTACTTACATCTATGACATATATGCTATTGCTAACATATGTTTTGTAGGTAGAGTGTCTAGAAAAGTTCAAGTGTCTAGGTTCAAAGTTATGAAGACTTTTTATGGTTTTGGGATGTGCAAGAAGATACTTTAGTTGCTGTTTGTGCAAAGCTTGGGGCACAATGATTTTGCCAAGTACATGCTCCTGTATCAATATATTTTGTTGTAACATACATGTAACATGTAACATTTTGTAGCAATAACATTCCTGTCCATAAAAATAGTCCTAACCCTAACCCTAAACCTACAATCAGAGGGAAATTATAATAACATTGATCTAAAAGCATGGTTGTAAGCCTAAACTTGACATAACTGCAAACTTCAAATCTAATTGGTCGAATGCTGTTCCAGGATCAACAAAGATGTTGAGCCAGGGACATGTTGTAGCCTACTCGGTGTAACCTTGCTTATCTTGCTAGCAGTGCCATCTAACTTCTAGAGCAGACCTGGACAAACTTCCACTGGGGCCTCAAGATGACTTAAAATTATGACAAAACTATTATTTGGCTATTTTTATAACAAATGTACAGGATTTGTTGTGGAGAATATAAGGGGACATTGAGGTTGCGATTCACTGTTCCTAGGTGTGTCAAAGTGGCCCCACAAAGGGTAATATTTTAAACTCCCTTAAAATATTTAAATATGTAAAATATTTTATATATATCTTCATCTTCATTTAATTGTATTTCATTTTATATATATATACATATATATATATATATATATATATATCTTCATCTTCATTTAATTGTATTTCATCACTTATAGTGTCAATTAGTATTATAATTATATATATATATATATATATATATATATATATATATATATATATATATATATATATATATAGCCTATATATATATATATATATATATCAAAAATATTTTATTCTAAATAAACCTTACATTTTTCTTACATTTCTGGCTAAATATAATTTACATTTATACAACTGTCATCTTTAGGCTATAAACAATCTTTATTAAAGATTAAAAAATTATAATACTAATTGACACTATAAGTGATGAAATACAATTTAATGAAGATGACAAATCAGCAGAACCTGCTATGAGAAAATATTATTTTGATATTTTTTCTTGAATACTTTTTCAAAGCCCTGCATTCATGACAAAATGTTCCCACTTTTTTGCTGATTAGAGATCTATTATGTTTAAATATAATATTTACTGCATTTGTAGTTGTCTGTGAAGAAAAAAAATCTAACGGACGATTTTCCAGTTCACGGCCCTTTAAATTAAAACCAAAACGTCAGAGGATTGTCAGGACAGAGGACGGAGGACGGATACCGGTACTGCAAAAAGTCAAGGTAAGACATAATAGAAATGTTTATTTTTGTTAGCGATTACTTCGTTATATCAAGTTTATGTTATATAGAGTCGATGGAATCATTTCTATTCGAAGTTACATTATTTTGGCAGTTCAACTCTAAGCTAGATCGGTTGTCACGAATGCGAAATGAACAAGTATCGATTGCTCGGCGCGCCTTTAACGTTACATTTAGATTTGCTCATGTTGCTCCCTATCACTCTCCCAACCTTTAGTCAGTTCTGCACGGTTAAAGTATTTAACTCGTGACTTATTTTGGCACAACAATGAAAAGATAAATATATATTATAGTGTAATTTGACATTCATACATTGGACATAATACTGCACTAGTTGTATTACTTTGTGACAGCAATGTTTCATTAACCCTAGGAATAATGCACAAATTAAAAAAAAAAAACTACATGCTTTTTCTTACAATAAAAGCTTTTATGAGATGATTACAAAGTAACAATAATAGATGTTTTGGGTTCAGGTAGACTATTTAAAAGTTGGTTCAGGTATTAGGCTATTCCTCTATGTATTTCACATTTTTATTATACCCTAGTAATTATAAAATTAACGTTAGGTGGCCTGCTTTATGTTTTTTTTTTTTTTTTTTTTTTGTCATTTACTGTTTTGAGTCAGGATGTTTTCACCTTAATAACATGTGTCAATGTGATTTGCTACAGAAAACTGCTGGTGGGAATAAAATAGCCTACAGTTTAAAACACATCTAGTGCATTTGCTGCCAAAAAGCCCCTTTTTTTGTTTCATCTGACCATAGAATCCGGTCCCTTTTGAAGTTCCAGTCATGTCTGACAACTGAATATGCTGGAGTTTAATTTTAGCGGAGCGAGGAGGATTTTTCTTGAAACCCTCCCAAACAACATGTGGGGATGTAGGGGTTGTTTGATTTTAGGCGCTTGACGCTTTCTGACCCCAAGACTCAACTAATCTCTGCAATTCTCCATCTGTGATCCTTGAAGAGTCTTTGGCCACTCAAACTCTCCTCCTCACCGTCCATTAAGACAATATAGACACACGTCCTCTTCCAGGCAGATTCGTAACATCATTAGTTGATTATAACTTCTTAATTATTGCCCTGATGGTCAAAATGGGGATTTTCAATTCTTTAGCTATTTTCTTAGAGGCACTTCTAGTCACCCTGTTGTGCTAAAAAAGATAAATATTAATGGGAATATACTTCTGAGATATTTTACTCGTAAACAAAATCTAGAGGTGCCAATAATTGTGGCCAATGTGTTTTGGAGATAAACATTTATTTCATAATGTGATTTTCATTTTTTGACGCAGTCCGATCTTCCTAGCAGGCATCAAACTTGTTCCTTTTGGACATCTGGAAGCAAAGAGTGTCCTTGGCCATGGCCAAAATGTTCTTTACATTGGTGCTGGCTAGCTATGCATTAACTATGCGCTAATGCTTGTGTTACCTAATTGGGTCCTAAGATTTTAAAAGTTGTGTAGTCCATCCTTGCATTTACAATGTTATATTTTTTTAGGAACTGTCAGAAACAACAGACTGACAGCTGCGGCCACCGATCAAGAGATCGAATCATTTATTAAAAAATGGCTTCATCTTGCAAGTGACCGAGACGGAGGGAGAAGAGAAAGAAAAACGGAGGAGGGTCCAAGACACCAGTAAGTCAGTTACATTGTGTTTTTGCTATTGTGTATAATACCATGGTCTGTCTGAATACTTTATTCTGATTGGCTGCAAGGTGTAGCCATTTGTAACACTTTACAAGTTAACATTAGTAACTACTTAAGTTAACATGTGGCATGAACAATTCTTCTACAGTATTTATTAGGGGTGGAACGGTACATGTATTCGTATTAAACCGAAACGGTACGGGCGTCATGGTTCGGTGCATGAATATACACAGAGAATACACGGTATAAAAATAAATAAAACTTGCGTGCAAATTAATTAATGTAATGCGGAACTACTGTTAGATACGCGGGTTATTTAGGGACACCTAATCTGTAGCTCCGCCTTAGCTCTGAAGCTCTGTGGCTATAATGAACAGGCTGCGATGTCAAGATTGCAATGCTGGAATATGTTGTGTGCGTGCGTGTGTGAGAGAGAGATCGAGGCGTGGGCGCGATCGAACAGTGGAAACATAAAAACATACTCCATCATTTTGTTCATACAGGACATCATTCAAACTGCAAAGTGTTTACTTATATTTGTGTACACTCGCAATAAAACACAACATTGTGCTTTCGTCAAACTATAAACTCTTGTCAAACTGTAACCTACAACTGTCACCCAACCAAAATCTCTCTCTCTCTCTCTCTCTCTCTCTCTCTCTCTCTCTCTCTCTCACACACTGTTTAAAAGCAAAAAATATTTATCCAACCCCATTTAAAAACAGTCTGTGGGTGCCATCTTTTGGACATTCATCATATTGCATTGGTTTTCATTTCTTGTCCTAAAAATAAACAGAGCAGTAATCCGTTTATTTTTAAGTTAAACATTCTACATTGATTAAAAAAAGAAAATCAAATGTGTTTTTAATGGTAGTATTATTTTATACAGAAATAAATTATGTATAATTAACTTAGTTAGAATAACTTAGAATAAAGTTTGTGTTCATTACAATTTTAAGGAAAACAAATATATTGATCTGAAATGTAGCAAATTTATTTTAAATTCATTCAGGTACAATTACAAAACACATCTCAAGTTCTTTTTGTCTTTTTATTAATTTAATTAATAAACTAATTATATAAAACTATTGTCAATGCACTACAAATAAACTGGTTCTATGCCTTTACTTTATTAATAAAACATTTAAAAAAAAAAATACAAGGCTTAAAGGAGAACTCCGGTCAATTTTAACATTGAACTCATTTTTTTGTAAATTTGGAGTGCTGTCAATACAGAGAACAACAACAAAAATCGGTGTTGCCTACACCGTGTTATCCTCTTTAAAATTTGCACCCTGTTGACTTAAATGGGGCAAGTACTAAACCTGCTTTTAGCCTCTTAACATCCTTTATGTGTCATTACAAGTGCACAGTCATGTGAGTGATTCCTTCAGAGTGAACACGGGTGAATCTGACTGCAGTAGATGAGAAAGATATGAATAAAAGTGATGTTAATTCAGCCAGCGCACATACCTGTATTTACATCCTGTTTTCGGTCGAAGTCCACAGTAGTCGATTGTCGAGTTCACACGCGTGATCATAGGTAACCAAGCAACAGTGGAGAATAAATTCACTCTGAATAAAATCACTCACATTGGCTGGTGCACTTGTAATGACACATCAAGGATGTTAAGAGGCTAAAAGCAGGTTTAAAACTTGCCCCTTTGAAGTCAACAGGGTGCAAATTTTAAAGAGGATAACACGGTGTAGGCAACACCGATTTTGTCGTTGTTCTCTGTATTGACAGCACTTCAAAATTACAAAAAAAATGAGCTCAATGTTAAAAGTGACCGGAGTTCTCCTTTAAGACATTTATTTTCCTTTGGTGGTACAGCCTACAGACATGCACAAGAAAAAAAAAATTGCTTTCTACATTTTTGTTTTGCTTTTCCCTCCATTGTACCGAACTCGTACCGAACCGTGATGTCCGAACCATGACTTCTGTGTACCGTTCCACCCCTAGTATTTATTAATCGTAATAAATGCTAATTGTGATGCTTACTAATGCATTACTAAAATCAAAAGTTGTATTTGTTAACATTAGTTAATGCACTGTGAACTAACATGATCAAACAATGATTGACTGTAACTTTAAGAAAGCTTAATACATAATGTAGTTAATGTTAGTTAATACTAGTTAATACATTAACTAATGTTAACAAATAAGACCTTACAGTGTTACCAAACCGTTTAATGCACTGGTAGTTCCAGTCCATTTATTCACCATTCAGTATTAATGTGCTGCTTTGATTAAAGCACAGAGACAGCCGTTTTTAAAGTTTTTAAAACTTGCAGCTTCACTATTAGTAAATAGACGGTGTATAGACGCAGGTAATTCCTGAACGCATCTCTCACTACAGTGCGGTGCCTGCTTTTTTTGTTTTGTATTTATTTATTTTATTTTTTAATTATATTTTGTTTAGGGCTTTTTTATTTAATTTGGCTTCTAAGTAGTTGTGTGTGTGTTTGTTTTGTACTTCAACACTATTGTATTATCAGCGTACTGTTACTGATTCAACAGTTTTTTTTTTCATTTGTGTATCCAATAAAGGCTTGCAAGATTGCCATGATGCAGATGGGCCCAGTCAAGGAGGTCAAATTCTATAATTTTGGATGGATCAATTTGCCAAATTTTTGTAGTGTGTTAACTTCTGTGTTGTCTGTTTGTTTGTTTTTTGGATGACCAAGGCTACTGGAAACATGTTTTGTTTTTATTTAGTTTTTACTATGCTTTCTATGCATATATTGTGTTTGTTTATTGTTGGTGTTTTTTTTTTGTTTAGATTGCTTTCCAGTTTTGAAAATGTGGGTTGGGTTGTTCTTTGGCAATATTAATAAATGATGCAAATGTTTTCAGAAATGTGTTTGAATCATCTGTTGTAACTTATCTTAACATAAAGAGGGACCATTTTTACATTTCTCTTTTCTGTATGTTGGATATTGTTGATGCAGAGTTCACTTAGTGTCAGTGATATTCAGTCACTGAGTTTCCCAAAGTTTAAATGGCACAGCATGCACACACAAAAACACACATTTAAGGCTTATTTAGTTAATTCTTGGCTAAAATGTGGCTGAACAAATGGCCTGCTTGTGGCCCAGATCTGTTAAACAGGAGTGGACTACCCAAGTGCTATCATTTCAGGTATACATACAAGGTGTCGAATCTGGGCCCGAATTAAAATGAACTGTGGCTCAGATATGGGCCAGTTCTGCTTCATTTGTTTTGTTTATGGCTGACATGTGGCATTGCTATGGCTTAATTGTGGCCCAAATCTGGCAAACAAGAGCGGACCGCCCAAGTGCCATCATTTTCATCTGGCCCACATACCGCGTGGAATGATGGCACTTGGGCGGTCCGCTCTTGTTTGCCAGATTTGGGCCACAATTAAGCCATAGCAATGCCACATGTCAGCCATAAACAAAACAAATGAAGCAGAACTGGCCCAGACACCAAAGTTGCTGTGGCCCAGATCCGGCCCACACTTGACACTTTCATCTGGCCCACATACCGCGTGGAATGATGGCACTTGGGCGGTCCGCTCCTGTTTGCCAGATGTGGGCCACAATTAAGCCATAGCAATGCCGCATGTCAGCCGTAAACAAAACAAATGAAGCAGAATTGGCCCATATCTGGCCCAGACACCAAAGTTGCTGTGGCCCAGATCCGGCCCACACTTGACACTTTCATCTGGCCCACATACCGCGTGGAATGATGGCACTTGGGCGGTCCGCTCCTGTTTGCCAGAGGTGGGCCACAATTAAGCCATAGCAATGCCGCATGTCAGCCGTAAACAAAACAAATGAAGCAGAACTGGCCCATATCTGGCCCAGACACCAAAGTTGCTGTGGCCCAGATCCGGCAAACAGGAGCGGACCGGATCTGGGCCACAGCAACTTTGGTGTCTGGGCCAGATATGGGCCAGTTCTGCTTCATTTGTTTTGTTTACGGCTGACATGCGGCATTGCTATGGCTTAAATGTGGCCCAAATTTGGCAAACAGGAGCGGACCGCCCAAGTGCCATCATTCCACGCGGTATGTGGGCCAGATGAAAGTGTCAAGTGTGGGCCGGATCTGGGCCACACCAATTTTGCTATCTGGGTCACAAACCACACATAAATGTCATTATCTCAAAACAACAAACTTTTACACACATGCTGCTGATATATTATTGTAGCAGAGTTTGTGCTGAATACAGTGTAATTAGACTTTAGCCATAAAAATGTCACAAGTAACAGAAATAAGCACAAATGTCAGAGCATGTCAGAACACCTCCAGGGCCCAGAAAACAGCTCAGACCCCAGAGGGTTAAAGTAATGTAATTGTCTGGTTTTAGCCATGTTGTCAGACACAACACATCTATGTTATAATCTGTAATCATATCATTAACAATAAGTCCTTTTGAAGTAAGGGATCGAATATTCAGCAACCCGAGCTTTATCATTTGTTCATCTGTATTATATCTATTTTTTATTTGTTGAACATCGATACATTTTTGGGTTTGGGAGTTTTTTGTATTTCCTAATTTGGGGAACCGACACAGTCTCTATATGATGATATCTAGGTGAAAGAGTCTCTATGTGATGGGATTTATCTGACCTCAGTGACGTGAGACAGCCAGCAGACGGTCGGTTTAGCCACTCTGTCTGCTTCCTGACCTGAGCCCCAATTCATGTTTGAGCTCTAATACTATGTGCCATATTACTAGAGAGAAGAGTGGCACCATCACAGGAGGAATGAATAACATCTCTTTTCAACAGGTCAGGTCTGCCCCAATTACTTTTTCCAATTGAATATGAACCCTATATTGTTTTGCGGACACTACTTAGACAGCCAGCCATTGAGTGAGGACAGTCTACTAAGTATCTCATCACTCCTGCGAACAGGAAGGGGTCCAGAGCAAATTACATTGCCTGACATCGTACTTGCGAGTTCACACACCTCTTTAATTTTAGTGATCTCTGACTGGCGAAGTCCAACATCATTAGTGCCGACGTGAATAATAATCTTAGAGAATTTATAATTAGCATTAGCCAGCACTTTTAAATTTGTTTTGATATCAGGCGCTCTGGCTCCCGGCAAACATGTGACTATGGTGGCTGGTGTCTCTATTCAGTGTAATATAATCACCAATAATTAGGGCACATTCAGCAGGATTCTCAGTTGGTGTTTCACTGAGTCGGGAGAACCTGTTTAATGTTGTAATCGGAATGGAAGAGCCGTGTTTTGCCCCGCGACTACAGCATCTCACAGCTACCCAGTTGCCCTGCTGCAAGGGCTCTACAGCTGGAACCGAACAATGTACAGAGTTCACTAAGCTAGTTGCATCCAAAGCAGTAACTAAAGCCCTTGCATTCTCACTATCCTTGATTAAAGTTTGGATGCGTGTCTCTAGTTCTGAAATCTTCTCCGTCAGCCTGACTATCTCCCTGCATTTATCACATACAGTGGGGAGAACAAGTATTTGATACACTGCCGATTCACTTACAATACACGCAGAAGTCTGTAATTTTTTATCATAGGTACTCTTCAACTGTGAGTCATGGAATCTAAAACAAAAATCCAGAAAATCACATTGTATGATTTTTAAGTAATTCATTTGCATTTTATTACATGACATAAGTATTTGATACATCAGAAAAGCAAAACTTAATACTTGGTATAGAAACCTTTGTTTGCAATTACAGAGATCATACGTTTCCTGTAGTTCTTTACCAGGTTTGCACACACTGCAGCAGGGATTTTGGCCCACTCCTCCATAAAGACCTTCTCCAGATCCTTCAGGTTTTGGGGCTGTTGCTGGGCAATACGGACTTTCAGCTCCCTCCAAAAATTTTCTATTGGGTTCAGGTCTGGAGACTGGCTAGGCCACTCCAGGACCTTGAGATGCTTCTTACGGAGCCACTCCTTAGTTGCCCTGGCTGTGTGTTTCAGGTCATTGTCATGCTGGAAGACCCAGCCACGACCCATCTTCAATGCTGTTACTGAGGGAAGGAGGTTGTTGGCCAAGATCTTGTGAGATACATGGCCCCATCCATCCTCCCCTCAATACGGTGCAGTCGTCCTGTCCCTTTTGCAGAAAAGCATCCCCAAAGAATGATGTTTCCACCTCCATGCTTCACATTTGGGATGCGGTTCTTGAGGTTGTACTCATCCTTCTTCTTCCTCCAAACACGGCGAGTGGAGTTTAGACCAAAAAGCTCTATTTCTGTCTCATCAGACCACATGACCTTCTTCCATTCCTCCTCTGGATCATCCAGATGGTCAGTGGCAAACTTCAGACGGGCCTGGACATGTGCTGGCTTGAGCAGGGGGACCTTGCGTGCGCTGCAGGATTTTAATCCATGACGGCGTAGTGTGTTACTAATGGTTTTCTTTGAGACTGTGGTCCCAGCTCTCATCAGGTCATTGACCAGGCCCTGCCATGTAGTTCTGGGCTGATCCCTCACCTTCCTCATGATCATTGATGCCCCACGAGGTGAGATCTTGCATGGTGCCCCAGACCGAGGGAGATTGAACGTCATCTTGAACTTATTCCATTTTCTAATAATTGCGCCAACAGTTGTTGCCTTCTCACCAAGCTGCTTGCCTATTGTCCTGTAGCCCATCCCAGCCTTGTGCAGGTCTACAATTTTCTCCCTGATGTCCTTACACAGCTCTCTGGTCTTGGCCATTGTGGAGAGGTTAGAGTCTGTTTGATTGAGTGTGTGGACAGGTGTCTTTTATACAGGTAATGAGTTCAAATAAGTGCAATTAATACAGGTAATGAGTGGAGAACAGGAGGGCTTCTTAAAGGACAAGTTCTGTATTTTACACTTAAAGCCCTGTTTCAGATCGTTTCTGATGAAATAGAACTGTTAAGATTGAAATTTGGACACATGCTGCTGGCCCGAGAATTTTCGGTTTCTGTGGTAGCACCCATTTCATTATTTAAAAATCATACAATGTGATTTTCTGGATTTTTGTCTTAGATTCCTTCTCTCACAGTTGAAGTGTACCTATGATAAAAATTACAGACCTCTACATGCTTTGTAAGTGGGAAAACCTGCAAAATCGGCAGTGTATCAAATACTTGTTCTCCCCACTGTATGTGGTCCTCACTGCTGACAGAGAAGGCTATACTATATATGTAACACAAAGTGCAAGCGACAATAACAGGAGAGGACTACTCACCGTGTTTGTTGACTGATCCTACTCACCACAGTGACAAACATGTATGTTTATCACTTTTACCCTTTATAAGTTTTAAATAACATATGGCATAGTATCTGCTCTTTCTCTGTACTATTGTTTTTCTTTGCTGTTCAATTAGGTTCTCTTACGAGAGGTTCTCTCGTATTGCGTAAGTAGCTTACGCATCGGGAAAGTCTTCTTTCTTCGAGATCTGAAGCCAAAAAATTATCCTTAATTTTGTATTCATTGTCAACGCAGTGCAGCAGCCGACAGACCTAGGCAGGCTGTATAAGCGTGCTCATTGGCTGCTCGGCTGCAACTGCTTAAGCCTATCGGTGAGCGCTCTGAACGCGGCAACCAATGAGGGCGCTTCGCGCCCTCCACACCCTTCTAACCGTCAGAATGGGCGTGGCCAGCGTGTATATATTCAGCGCTCACAGGCTAAAATTCAGATTTTCTTGTCTTCAGCGACGCTCTTCGCATCGCTGGATCTTGAGAGCCGCCGCCGTTGAAACCAGCGACCGGCAAGCTTAGGACAGCGCCTGAGGAAGCCGGCCGTCTTCGCCGCCCTTCAGCCATCCGTGCCTGCTACGCTATCCGGCGACATATCCTTTACATTATTACTGTTTCTGTGTGTACTCTAAAAGAGCAGAGTTTTTGCGGCTCGTGCCGCGCCCCGCTCAGCTACGGAGACCGCCACTTCTCTGCGCTCTCCGCCTGGGCCGCGGGCACGCCGCCACCGCACTCTCCGAGTGCGAAGAGTTTTCAATGTCGACCCTGCGGGCTCGACTTGAAGCTTTCGACCAAGCTGTCGCTCCGCCTGTCCCTGCCGGGCCGCGCAATAAGAAGCGCCGCTCGCAGCGACCACCGGAGACTGTTGTGACTGAGGAGCTCGCCGGAACCTCTCCCTCGAGCTCTCTCTCGCCCTCTCCCTCCCGGCCGCTCAACCGCCGGCTCTGCCCGCGCCGCCGCCGCGTCAGGAGATGAGGCGAATGTGATAGATACCCGTACTCTCCCTCTGTTCGAGCCGTGCAATACGACGCTCACAAGGGATGGCAGAAGCGGACGGTCTCGGAGCGAGTTTCCTCTCCCTCTGTTCGAGCCGCGCAAACTAAGCCGCTCACGAGGGATGGCAGAAACGGACGGTCCCGGAGCGAGTTTCCTCTCCCTCTGTTCGAGCCGCGCAAACTAAGCCGCTCACGAGGGATGGCAGAAGCGGACGGTCTCGGAGCGAGTTTCCTCTCCCTCTGTTCGAGCCGTGCAATACGCCGCTCACGAGGGATGGCAGGAGCGGACGGTCTCGGAGCGAGTTTCCTCTCCCTCTGTTCGAGCCGCGCAAACTGCGCCGCTCACAAGGGATGGCAGGAGCGGACGGTCTGAGCTCTCTTTACGTTACAAGAAAGCTACTCCGTCCTCGCGCGTCACTGGTGAAAGGGGAACAGAGTGTTTTCGTCCCGCCGTGGCCTGGACTATAACCTCCATTCTCACACATTTCTCAGTCCCCTCTTAAGTTCAGGCGACTGGAATTGTTACTATTGCAGTATACGAGCCTGTTATAAATACACGCTCGCCTGCAATCAAACGCCGTCACAAGACATATACTAATGTATTCTCCCCTGTGGCTCAGTGGCGGAATCCTAGACTGTCAAGCCAGAGACCGGGGTTCGGTCCCCGCTCTCGCGGCAGTTAAAGTTTATGCTGTTCGCTTCTCCGAGCTCGCGGCCAGTTTTTCTTACATACAGAAAACAAGCCCGCTCTCTCCCTCGTTGGGCCGCGCAGATTGCGCCGTTCAAGGGATGACAAAGCGGACGGTCACGAGCAGCGTTCAGCGTGCGCGCCTCACTCACCGGCGAAAAGAGAAGAGAGTGTGTTAGTCTCGCTACGGCTGGACAACCGCCAATCCTCACACATTTCTCAGTCCCCTCTTAAGTTCAGGCGACTGGAAATATTACTATTGCAGTAAACGAGCCTGTTTTAAACACACGCTCGCCTGCAAACGAACGCCGACGCGACACATGAGGTCGCTTTTTATATGCTCGCGCTAACTGAAAGCCTATGTGTTTCCCCTGTGGCTCAGTGGCAGAATCATACGCTTTCATGCGAGAGACCCGCGTTCGATCCCAGCTCTCGGGGAAAATAAAATTTATGCTGCTTGCTTCTCCGAGCTCGCGGCCAGTCTTTCTTACTTACAGAAAGCGAACCCGCCCCTCGCACCACACCTTCTCAGGGTGCTCGAGTATTTTTTGAGCGTCTAAACACGAGAGAAGAAAATACGGTTAAATCCCGCAGCCCTGCGGCTGGACCACCGTCGAAGCTTAACGCTCTGTCAGTCCCCGTTGCCACGGCTACTGCAGCTGTTTACCCCGCAGTCAACGAGCCGGTATCTACCCGCTCGCCTGCGCGCATCCGCCGTTCTCACGGCAACCCAGAAAAATGTCAAAAGAGCATAATGTCTGGTTGCACGGCTGACGCCGTATGTGTTTCTAGTACAGTGAATGTGCCCACGTTCTGTGCTCACCCCTGTACACAAGCACTATACATCCCGTGTCTCTCACAGAGCCCACTCTCATGAAGCAGGCAAAAGCCGCTTTAGTGTTAAAAGTAGGTCACGTGTCCACTTCTCCGTGCCCACACCTACTCACTGCCCGCTCTGTCACACGGCCTCGCACGACCGGTCATGTTTTAAATGTGAGTCCTGTGCCCGCCCTCGAGCGCTCACACATACGAACTACATTTTCGCGCCTCACACCGTATGTTCCCCGTCCAAAGCCACCGGGACACTGTGTGTAAGACGGCCAGCTATCGCTACGTGCGATCCGCCGTATCTAACCACCAAGAGCGCGCGCGCCGCGCCCGCCCCTGAATGTAACTCCTGTGCCCGCCCTCGAGCGCTCACACATACTAACGAACATTTTCGCCCCCGACGCCGCCATCGCGCTTCACACTTTATGTTCCCCGTCTAAAGCCACCGGGACACTGTGTGTAAAACGGCCAGCTATCGCTGCGTGCGATCTGCCGTATCTAAGCACCAAGAGCGCGCGCGCCGCGCCCGCCCCTCCGTTTCGAGCTCTCGAGCCCGCAATGCGCGGCGATCGGAGCCCGGAGGCCATTCTGCCCCTGGCTGCACACGCAAAAGCGTGGGAAACTATTCCAGGCGCATCAGAACGGGTGCTAAGCACAGTAAAACAGGGCTATACTCTGCAGTTCGCTCGCCGCCCTCCGCGCTTTCAAGCGCGTATCGAGACCAGAGTGAATGGGGAAGTAGCACATCTACTTCGAGCAGAAATAAGCTACACTTCTGTGCAAAAGGGCTATGGAACCGGTTTCCCCTTCCATGAACGAGTCGGGCTTTTACAGCCGTTATTTCCTCGTTCCCAAGAAGGACGGAGCTCTCAGACCAATTTTGGATCTGAGACGTTTGAACGAGGCTCTTATGAGAAGACCGTTCAAAATGCTCACAACCAGACAAATTCTCGCGCAAATTCGCTCGAGGGACTGGTTTATATCTCTTGATCTAAAAGACGCGTGCTTTTCAGATCCTGATAATACCCCGTCACAGGCCATTCTTGAGATTCGCCTTCGACGGTCAGGTATATCAGTACACGGCCCGCCTGTCGACACAGCGCGCGCGCTGCATTCGACGCCTGGCCGCGTCCCTCCGGCCGGGCAGCACCGTACCTCTCAAAACATTTCAGAGGCTACTGGGTTGTATGGCCTCAGCCGCAGCAGTGCTTCGGCTGGGTCTTTTACGAATGCGCCCGCTACAATGCTGGCTGAATGCCCGAGTGCCTCACAGAGCATGGGCTTCCGGCGGTATTCGCATCAGAGTGACTCAGAGCTGCGTTTCAGCTCTGAAGCCCTGGTTAGCGGCCGACTGGTACCAGCGGGGAGTGACAATGGGAGCTATCTCACACCGCAAAATTATCTCGACGGACGCTTCCACCTCAGGCTGGGGCGCTCTGTTCGAGGGCAAACCGGCTTTTGGCCTATGGTCAGACCGGGAAAAATGCCTCCACATAAACTGTTTGGAGATGATAGCGGTCGAGAACGCGCTCAGGCGCTTCCTCCCATTCATACGGGATCACCATGTGCTAGTCCGCTCGGACAACATGTCCGTGGTATCCTATGTGAACCGACAGGGCGGTGTCAGATCCAGGAACCTGTGCAGGCTGACAGAACGCCTCCTCGTGTGAGCTTACCGCTCGCTGCGCTCGCTGAGAGCCGCGCACGTGCCGGGCCACCTGAATGTCGGTCCAGACAGACTGTCCAGGGACAACATTCCCCCGGGAGAATGGTCTCTGCACCCCCAGACAGTCCAGTTTCTCTGGCGCCTATTCGGCAGAGCGGAAATCGACCTCTTTGCGTCGAAAGACAATGCTCAATGCCCGAAGTTTTATTCGAAGAGCGAGGACGCGCTGTCCCAGACATGGCCCAGCCTCCCGCTGTATGCTTTTCCTCCGATCTCCCTGTTGCCACAGGTCATTTCGAGGATCAGAGAAACGCACCACTCAGTGCTGCTTATTGCCCCGCGATGGGAAAACCAAACTTGGTACCCAGAGCTAGTGAGGCTGTCGCACTCACCCCCATGGCCGATCCCGGTGAGAAAGGATCTCCTCTCCCAAGCCGCTGGATCGATCTGGCATCCCCATCCAGAGCGCTGGTCGCTGCATGCATGGGTGATCAACGGATACCCGTTGACCTGTCAGAAGGGGTCGTGAACACGATCACGCAGTCGAGAGCCCCCTCCACGAGACGGCTCTACGCGTCTAAATGGTCGGTGTTTTCTAAATGGTGCGCTACTCAAAACCTGGATCCGCGCGCATGCGGGGTCCCGCGGGTGCTCTCCTTCTTGCAAGAGCTGTTGGAAAAGGGCAGATCCCCTTCCACGCTCAAAGTATATGTGGCCGTTATTACAGCGTTCGCTGAGACGACGCTCGGCCGGGCAATGGGAAGGAATGAGCTCATTATCCGCTTCCTCAGAGGAGCTAGACGGATGAATCCCCCGCGGCCCCCCTCGGTTCCCTCGTGGGATCTGTCCTTGGTCCTGGCGGCCCTAAAGGCTTTTCCCTTTGAACCGCTTGAATCCGCGGATCTAAAGTATCTGTCGCTTAAAACCGTTTTTCTGATAGCTCTGTCTTCAGTCAAACGAGTGGGTGATTTGCACGCGCTATCTGTTAGCCCTGCATGTCTCGAGTTCGGGCCGAATGACTCGAAAGTCATTCTCAGACCGAGGCACGGTTACATCCCCAAAGCGATTGGAACCCCGTTTAGGGCACAAGTTATTTCCCTCTCGGCTCTGCCAGCATCCGATAGTGGGGACAGTGATAACCTCCTATGCCCTGTCCGGGCGCTGAGAGTTTACATCACGCGCTCCGCCGCTTTCAGGCGTTCAGAGCAGCTCTTTGTTTCCTTCGGCGGACGCACCAAAGGTCTTGCCGCCTCGAAGCAGAGCTTGTCCAGGTGGATAGTGGACGCGATAGCAGCAGCTTATGCCTCCAAACACCTGCAGTGCCCTCTGGGCATCAGAGCCCATTCCACTAGAGGCATGGCCTCGTCGTGGGCCTGGTCCAGCGGAATTTCTATCCACGACATTTGTATGGCGGCGGGCTGGGCCTCCCCGTCTACATTCGTGAGGTTTTATAACCTGGAAGTTCCTGCCCTACAGGCAAAAATATTGTCGGTATAAGTGACATGTATGCTCTGCCCAGCTCCCGTGTGCAGACTACGTTCATATGCTGGCGCTATTCTGGTAACTACTCAGGGTGAAGTGTTTGACTCAGACCGGCTGATCCGTTCTGTTTCCTATTTCCTGTTACGCGCTGTTATCGGTGCTGGCCCGCGCTGCTGGCCGCCCGCATTATTTTCTGCCGCACGGGAATTTTTCTCTTCATGTGAGACCGACTATGTCGTTTTCTCCTACATGAGTGCTTATGTACTGTATGGGCTCGCTCCGCCGGCCCTACTGTTTGTACTGCTATGTTTATAGACCGGCCGCGCCGCTCTATTTCATATGCTGCATGAAGTGCATGTACTACGCTGGCCCGTCTCTCCGACCGGCCACATTTCCCAGCAGAGTGTTTTCCCCGGTTCCCCTGGGATTCATGGGCTGGATGCTCGGCGCACACGGCGTTGACAAAGGGTACCCGATGCGTAAGCTACTTACGCAATACGAGAGAACCTCTCGTAAGAGAACGTACTCGGTTACTAACGTAACCTCGGTTCTCTCTAGAAGAGGGAACGAGTATTGCGTAACCTGCCGTGTCGCGCCACGAGCTTTTGCGCTTCAGACTACGAAAACCAGAATTTTAGCCTGTGAGCGCTGAATATATACACGCTGGCCACGCCCATTCTGACGGTTAGAAGGGTGTGGAGGGCGCGAAGCGCCCTCATTGGTTGCCGCGTTCAGAGCGCTCACCGATAGGCTTAAGCAGTTGCAGCCGAGCAGCCAATGAGCACGCTTATACAGCCTGCCTAGGTCTGTCGGCTGCTGCACTGCGTTGACAATGAATACAAAATTAAGGATAATTTTTTGGCTTCAGATCTCGAAGAAAGAAGACTTTCCCGATGCGTAAGCTACTTACGCAATACTCGTTCCCTCTTCTAGAGAGAACCGAGGTTACGTTAGTAACCGAGTACGTTTTCTTTTAATTTATTCCTAGGGCGAAAAACTGCAGCTTACAAAACATGGAGCAGTTGATGTTGTAACAGTGTTAGTAATTATGCCTGCATCCTGCCTGAACTAAACCTACACATTGTTGTTCGTATTTTTTTATCCGCTTTCCACAATAAATATTTGCACCACTGAATATAAAACTCCATTCTTGGTTTCTATTAAAAGCCAAAGTGCCACATCATTCCTGGTCCAACTTGGCAATTAACTTTGTTAACAAAAGACTAAAAATGTATTGTATTGAAAGTAGCTGAAAATAAGTGCCAGGGCTGAAGTGTACATTTCTTTTCATGAAGCATGATAAATAATGCATATAAAATGTGACATTTTATGTTGAAAACAATGACATTGGTGGTGCATTTGAAAGGTTTATATTTATGCAATAAAAGGAATTGTGCATAGAACAGTAAAACAAGTTTTCAGATTGCTCAGTCAATTTATGAGCTTTCATTAAAATAAAGCTAAATTGTTATTTCTTTTGGATCATCACTTAATTTACATGCTACTGCACTGCTGATACACTTTAATGTGGATCTTAAGTTGTTTTGATCATCTTTAAACTGCAACTTTCACACTTTTCCATTTGAGGATTCTATTAAGCGAGTACATTAAAAAAATGAATGCAATAGGTCATTTTAACATTTAACAAATTCAGGCAGCGTAAGATGCAAATTCATTCGAAAGAATTTTTTTGAAAGCATAAATTAGCTTAATTTAAATAAAGAACAACATTTAATCCAGCATCATCAATAGCTGGAGGAAAATGAATGGCTGTCGGGACCTGGCGATGCCCCCCACGTTCAGCGAGTCTGCGTGCATTATGCATGGGATCTCCAGGATGGAGCCATTATGGCAATCAGAGGATCAGAGCATCAATCTCAGGTAAGCCACAGGGAGTAAATGAACTGTAAAGAGGAGGAGGAAGAGAGAAAAAGAGAGAAAAAAACCTGAGGGAGAAAGTGAACCTCAGTTTATCATTTCAACTTTTAGTAGTCGCACAGAGCTCTGTCTAAATAATTACCCCCAACGAGATAATCTATTTATCAGCAACTCCATCTATTACTCATTCCATTTCTATCTTTTGTCTTCATCAAGATATTCATTGCTTAATCCCTTGAAGCACACAGATCTGGGACCCAAATCACATCAGAAAACATGTTTGTTATTTATCAAAGCCACCATGTAATTTTCTGGAGCAATTTTCTGTTCTGAGCCTGATGTCACTTTTGACCCAATACTGGGCATAGTAATTGAGAAAAGATTCAGCCAGTAAATATTATGATTGACTGAGTTAGGAGGCCTTGTATCTTTGCCATTACTCTAGTTTATCCAAAAGGGATCCATTCTAGAGAGGCCTCCCACGACGGATGAAACTAATTAATCTCACAATTGCACGCTTGCTCATCAGGCCACAGTTTTAGCCCTGCCTTAATCTTATCCATCATGATGCTCAGCAGCCAGGCCAGTGGAGGCAAATAGAACTTCTCTCCGATAGCTCTCATCATGTATTTTGGACGGTAAAGATCTGTGTCTACATGTTTCAACAATGGATGAGTGAGACTCCTCCCTCTCTGTGAGATGAGGTATTGAGTTACCAAGGAATCTGGTTAGATGTAGGGTTTGGTCTTTTTTGTAAATTTCTCATTTCGATCATTGATGGGTCTCAAAAAACAAGTACTCGGGGGGGCGGGACGTGGAGATATTATATTTATATCTCATTACGGAGATAATGAAAATATTTTGACTGTTACAAAAATAACAAATAAAAATCTGACAAAAAAAAACATGTCTATGAAATCATGAACATATGACTAGTAAAACATAGCACTGCTAGATGATGTAGGATTGAGTGCGAAACAAACACAAATGAATCTTCCAGGTGAATTGTTCAAACATAATTCCACACAGAACTCAACATTACAGACACCAAATCACCAACCCCAGAGCCATAAAAGAAGGCTCCTGCCAGTCTATCTAACCAAGGAAAACCCCCAGCTAAGAACTTTATGGCCATGCAAGCTTCAAAGAAGATGAGCCAAACTAAAGGAAGAACTTGTCAATGTGAGATAGCTTGGAAAAGAATGATTGGCTCAGAGATGGCACAGCTCAGTGCTCAATCAAGATAACAGCAGAAGCTGCTCGAGCCCACAACATTCCAGACCCCCCTTCTTCTTAAGGACCTCTGAATGACCTCAGGGTGTAAAATCTTTTCAAACCACAGAACTGAGATTCTACCTATAACTAGTAGTAGTAGTAGCCTTTATTGTCACTAGTCACAAGTACCAGCAAAATTAGCCTTTAGAAAACTATACATAAAATCATTCAAGAACAATTTTCAATGGACTTATAATCAAACATCATGCAAATACATCATTCTATGTTGTTTCTACAATATATGTGTGTATCTAATATACTTAGATGCCATATAATTCATGTAATTGTTATAACTATTAGGTGTGTGAATGAAAGTGGACATCGATCCAGAGGTTCCCCCGCAGCGGGCTCCACCTAGTCCAGAGCCGTCCACTCACCATCAGAGACGGCGGAGGAGGAGGAAACCTCTCGGCCTCGACCACGGGTCCGAGATGATGCCCGTACAGCCTGCTGTCACGCCAGAGACTGTTCACGTCACATCTGCCCAGCCAGAGACGGTTCACGTCACGTCTGCCCAGCCAGAGACTGTTCACGTCACGTCTGCCCAGCCAGAGACTGTTCACGTCACGTCTGCCCAGCCAGAGACTGTTCACGTCACGTCTGCCCAGCCAGAGACTGTTCACGTCACGTCTGCTGAGCCGGTGTCTTCGGACAAGATGGCCGCCGCCGAAAGTGTTCCCGTCACGTTTACCGAGCCGGTGTCCATGGACAAGATGGCCGTACAGCCTGTGTCTGAGCCGGTGGTGTCTGTTCCAGAGTCGGTGGTGTCTGTTCCAGTCCCTGAGCCGGCAGTGTATGTTTCTGAGCCGGTGGTGTCTGTTCCAGTCTCTGGGCCGGAGCCAGTGTCTGTTCCTGAGTCGGAGCCAGTCTCTGTTCCTGAGCTGGAGCCAGTGTCTGTTCCTGTGTCTGTTCCTGTTCCTGAGCCTGAGCCGGTGACATCTATTCCTGAGCCCTCAGTGACCGCGACACTGGCCATTATGGCCACAGCCATGTGGTGTGTGTGGGCTGCGCTCACGCTTGGACCGGTGGTGTCTGTTCCAGGGCCAGTGGTGCCAGTTCCAGTGCCTGAGCCGGTGGTGCCAGTTCCAGTGCCCGAGCCGGTGGTGCCAGTTCCAGTGCCCGAGCCGGTGGTGCCAGTTCCAGTGCCCGAGCCGATGGTGCCTGAGCCGGTGGTGCCAGTTCCAGTGCCTGAGTCGGTGGTGCCAGTTCCAGTGCCCGAGCCGGTGGTGCCAGTTCCAGTGCCCGAGCCGGTGGTGCCAGTTCCAGTGCCCGAGCCGATGGTGCCTGAGTCGGTGGTGCCAGTTCCAGTGCCTGAGTCGGTGGTGCCAGTTCCAGTGCCTGAGTCGGTGGTGCCAGTTCCAGTGCCATTTCCGGTGGTGCCAGTTCCAGTGCCATTTCCGGTGGTGCCAGTTCCGGTGGTGCCAGTTCCAGTGCCTGAGCTGGTGGTGCCAGTTCCAGTGCCCGAGCCGGTGGTGCCAGTTCCAGTGCCCGAGCCGGTGGTGTCTGTTCCAGTTCCTGAGCCGGTGGAGTCTGTTCCAGTTCCAGTGCCTGAGCCGTTGGTGCCAGTTCCAGTGCCTGAGCTGTTGGTGCCAGTTCCGGTGGTGCCAGTTCCAGTGCTTGAGCCGGTGGTGCCAGTTCCACCGTCCGAGGGGTCGTCTCCGCCGTGGCCGCCCGAGGGGTCGTCTCCGCCGTGGCCGCCCGAGGGGTCGTCTCCGCCCTGGCCGCCCGAGGGAAAGTCTCCGCTCTGGCCGCCCGAAGGAAAGTCTCCGCCCTGGCCGCCCGAGGGAAAGTGTCCGCCCTGGCCGCCCGAGGGGTCTTCTCCGCCCTGGCCGCCCGAGGGGTCTTCTCCGCCCTGGCCGCCCGAGGGGTCTTCTCCGCCCTGGCCGTCCGAGGGGTCTTCACCGCCCTGGCCGGCCGAGGGGTCTTCACCGCCGTGGCCGCCCGAGGGGTATTCACCGCCCTGGCCGCCCGAGGGGTCTTCACCGCCGTGGCCGTCCGAGGGGTCTTCACCGCCGTGGCCGCCCAATGGACTGTTCGCTTTGCCCCGACCACCCGATGGACTGTTCGCTTTGCCCCGACCACCCGATGGATTGTTCGCTTGGCCCCGGCCACCTGAGAGACTTTTGGTTTTCCCCTGTTTCCCCATCCTATTGTCCATGTTTCCCTGGCCCCTGTCTTATCCTAGTTCCCCCGTGTTTGTTCCCCTGCATGGACCTGGTCCCCCGTCCCTCCCCTGGATCCTCCACCGTGTTACCTCCCTCCTGATCTCTTGGTTTGTTCTGTGTTCCGTCTTGGAGTGTCTGGGAGCCACTCCGTAGAGAGGGGGTCATGTCACAGTGTCTGGTTGTGTTTCCCTGGGTACCCACTAGATGTCCTCCTTACCCCCACGGTGTCTTGCACTAGGAACTTCATCTCCCACAATTCTGTCTGTGATTTGCACCCAGGTGTCTGTATTTTGTATCACCAGCTGTCTCTTGTTATCCCCTTGTCATTCATGTATATAAGCCCTGTTTGTCTTGTGTTCTTTGTGAATCAATGTTTAACGTTACACCGCGTCTGTTGCCCGAGTTTTGTCCTGCCTTGTCCTGCCTTGTCCTGCCTTGTCTGTTTCTTGTTTTTGTTATTTGCCTACCTGGATTCTGACCTTTGCCTGTTTTGGATTTCGCTTTTTGGATTACCCTTTTGATATTAAACACCTCACTTTGCTGCACTTTGGATCCTGTGCTTATTACCTTGGCGGTCGTGACAACTATCAAACATTGACAACGTCCTTCCTTTAGTTGGGCTCATCTCTTTGAAGCTTGCATGGCCATAAAGTTCTTAGCTGGGGGTTTTCGTTGGTTAGCGGAGACTGGCTGGAGCCTGATTTTATGGCCCTGGACTGGTGATTTGGGGTCTAGAATGTTGAGTTCTGTGTGGAATTATGTTTGAACAATTCACCTGGAAGATTCATTTGTGTTTGTTTCGCCCTCAAATCCTACACTGCTTTGAACCATCTTTCTGAAAATTTGAGAGCTACCAATACACATTAACCCTTCTAAGTCAACTGACGCTCTAGAGCGTCAAAGTGCGCACTCCTGACATATCTATTAATAGCTTCGGAATGGATTAAGGTATGAACTTACTTTTTTTTTCTATGAAAAAGCTGACATTCGTCTGTGTAATAATGAGTAGACTGCGTTGACTTCCGAGAATGATAAGCCTTCCGATATTCTACAAGCATTTAATAAAAATAACAAAAATAATAAAAAAGCCTTCCGTATTTGTGTGCAAATCTATAGCATTTTACTGCAAAACAGAGAACTGGTACTTTACCCTATCAAATGATATATAATGCTGTTGGTGTGTGAACCAATCACAGACCAATATAAAAAAAACAAGGACATTATCAGGTGTCCTAGGAACGTAAAAAATGGAGGGGTTTGGAATAAATCTTGCGCGTCTTCTCCTCAGACACAATCTTTTATATATGGTCTTTGGACACGATAAATTTGGATTACTGTGGAGATAGACGTTTTTGTACTGGTCAGATTTTACATAAAATCAACATGGCCAAACGAAGATTCACTGCCGAGCAAGCTGCTGCAATGATTTTTTTTTTTTTGAGAGCGATGAGAGTGATAACGGATCTGATCCAGACCGATTTGATTCAGATGAAGAGGATCAAATTCTGGACGGAATCGATCCATTTGAGGAGTAAGTATGAAGGCAATATATTGCTGATAATATATTGTCTAATATGTATTGTCATTTTTTTAGTAAAATTATTTTATTGTCAGAAATAACGGTGCAGTAATCAAATAATGTGCGCCATTACTATTGGTAAGTAGATTTAAAAATGCATGGGCCTTTGTCTGCTACATAAACGGTAGTACAGTAGCCTATTGCTAAAATGAGATTGCAGATTAGGCCGCATGTAGTCCATCCTCATTTTTTGCATAGTAATAAGCTATATTTCGTTTACTTTACTTGTCTATTTTATTGTAATGCTTTTAGGGAAATTTTATTGTAGCTTTTCAGAAATAATGGTGCAGATGGATACTATTTGTCTACATAAAGCTGAAATGGGGAGGGGGTTTGGTTTAGACATTGTATTTACTCATATTTTCTTATTTACATCATATTTACTATGATAAAGTAGTATCATTTACATGATACTAATATCATACTTTACATCATTACTATGATAATAGTAATAATAATTTTGTAGTTAGAAGTTCTATGACTCTACTTGATGTAAAAAATACACACATGATGATGAATAGCTAATCTTTATTTACCACATTGTAATAAAGGCTGTACAACTTTTGATATGTGGGAATGTAAACTAATTAAAAAATCTGTGTGTTTTAGTCTAAATCAGGAAACCCCAGAGCAGCCGAGTACATCTTCTGCTGAACCCAGGACCCAGACCGCTTGCCCTTTTCTACACAGCACCGCTTCTGCTCCTCCTGCAGCCCACATATCCAGGTCTCCTCCTGCAGCCCACAGATCCAAGTCTCCTCCTGCAGCCCACAGATCCAGGTCTCCTCCTGCAGCCCACATATCCATTTCTCCTCCTGCAGCCCACAGATCCAAGTGTCCTCCTGCAGCCCACAGATCCAGGTCTCCTCCTGCAGCCCACAGATCCATTTATCCTCCTGCAGCCCACAGATCCAGGTCTCCTCCTGCAGCCCACAGATCCATTTCTCCTCCTGCAGCCCACAGATCCAAGTCTCCTCCTGCAGCCCACAGATCCAGGTCTCCTCCTGCAGCCCACAGATCCATTTATCCCCCTGCAGCCCACAGATCCAGGTCTCCTCCTGCAGCCCACAGATCCATTTCTCCTCCTCCAGCACTGCCACAGAGCCACCAAGAGGACGGTTTGCGACCCCTACCTTGAGGTTACGTCGTAGAAGAAGGAGGCCCTCTGTGTCACAGAGTCAGTTTGGCTCCCCAGTAGGACGCAGTCAGTCACTTTCACCTGTCAGATGTCCAGCACCATCAGACCAGCCAGAACAAGGATGGAAGACAGAATAGGATCCTGGTGTGGCTCCCATTCCACAAAGGTTTTGCCCCAGACTGGAACCTGGAGTGCAATTGGACACGTCTGTAGAGCAAAGCCCCCTCGGCCTTTTCAAGCACTTTTTTAGTGCTGATTCAACCAGGACATTGTGTGCCAACACAAACAAGCTGGCAGAGAGAAACATTGCTGCTGGGAAAAAGTACAAGTGGACCACCATCAACCCTGCAGAGATGTTCCAATTCATTGGATTAGTTTTGTACATGGGAGTTCTAAAGCTGCCAGCAGTAAATGACTATTGGAAGAGAAAAAAATATGTTTTCTGTGAATTTTCCAAACACAGTCATGAAAAGGGATAGGTACCGTACCATATCTTGGAATATCCATTTGAGTGACCCAGAGGAAGATGTGGTAAATGACAGAAAGAAGCAGACTCAGCCAGATGAGTATGACACACTCTTTCATTTGAAGCCACTGATGACTGAGATAAAGGCCGCCTGTCAGTCTGCCTACCATCCCAGGAAGCAGATTTCCATTGATGAGAGGATGGTGGCCACCAAGGCAAGAACTGGGATGACCCAGTACATGAAATTACTTGGCGTACCCACCAAGTGGGGGATAAAGCTGTTTGTGCTGGCAGACTCCAGCAATGGCTATACCTGTGACTTCAACATATACACAGGTAAAAGCAGGTTGGCCTCTGGGCTAGGGCTTTCATTTGACTCTGTGGTGAAATTGATGAGGCCATCTTTCCTAGGCAGTGGTTATCACCTCTACTGTGACAACTTTTACACCAGCCCAAAACTCTTCAGGTACCTGCTGTCCCTCAAATTTGGAGCCTGTGGTACCATTCGTGAAGGGAGGAAGGAGGCTCCAAAAACAAAAATAAATAAACTGACCAAGAAATCCCCCAGAGGATCTCTCAGGTGGATAAGATAAGATAACCTTGTCTTCACCAAGTGGATGGACAACAGGGAGGTGGCAATGTGCAGCAGTGTCCACGTTGCTTATGATGGGGACACTGTCAAGAGGAAGCAGAAAAATAGGGATGGATCCTGGGAGACAACAAACATACCAGTACCAAAACCTATTGTGGATTACATGTACATGGGGGGAGTGGACTTATCAGACCAGCTGATACAGTACTACTCAGTTCATCACACAACCAGAAGATGGTACAGAACAATGTTCTTTCATTTTATTGACATTGCTGTGACCAATGGCTTTATAATGTTCAAAGAAATACAAAAGCTGGGGAACACAACAGCCACCCAGCTGTTGGGCCTACGGGGAGCAGCTTGTGGCTGAGCTGTGTGGTGTCACAGTCGGGGCCGTGCCTGTACAGATGAGAACTGGACATACACCTGTGCCAATCTCAAAACCAATTGCAAGGCTGAGGTGTGAGAAATGTAAGGCAGATGGGGTCCCAAGAAAGGACACTTCATGGAAATGTAATGAGTGTGATGTGCCACTCTGCCTACAGCCAGAGCGTAACTGCTTTCACATGTGGCACAACATGTAAGAATAATGATGTGCAAATACAGTGCACAGTGCAATTATGTACAGAGTGGCGTGATGCCAATTACTTTCCAGTGTATAGAGTGGCGTGATGCCAATTACTTTCCAGTGTATAGAGTGGCGTGATGCCAATTACTCTCAAGTGTACAGTGGCGTGATGCCAATTACTTTCCAGTGTATAGAGTGGTGTGATGCCAATCACTTTCCAGTGTATAGAGTGGCTTGATGCCAATTACTTTCCAGTGTACAGAGTGGCGTGATGTCAATTACTTTCCAAGTGTATACAGTAGCGTGAGGCCAATTACTTGATTGTAAATGTGTATCTTTCTTCTCTGTTATTATGTAATGTGTTTGTTTTATATGTTTGGCGATGCAGTGGCTATATTCGTGAGCCCCCCAAAAAATGTCCAATAAAATATATACAATAAAGTATACCTAACCTAACCTAATATTCTGTGTTTTTCCCCAAAAAACCTATGGTGACTACAGTCACAGAAATGTAAATATTTATTTTGTTTCTTTATATTTTTTCACCCAATTTTTTACAGGTGTTCTAAACCCTTTGAAGAATCAATATTTTATGTAAAATCCCTTTTTCATTATGGTTTACTATTTTTATATAATAAAAAACAAAAATGAACTTCTGTTTTTTGTATTTCTTGGTGATACATCACATCAGAACCCATACAAGTGTCTCAAGACGTGTATTGTCAATGCATCCACCTTATAGCTGAGAGTCTATAGAATCCAGAAATATGACTCTCTTCACTCTGCTATGAAAATTGACCCTTCCAGAAGCCGAAATATTAACATAGTGCCTGGCAGACTTAAAACCCCTTAGACCTTGAAGGGTTAACATAAATCAAATTAACACAGTGCTACATTTTACGTGTTAACAATTTCACACAACGTGGAAAAAAAAAACACAATAAGCATGGGCATCTGGTGCTCTCCGTGATTAGCAAAACTAGCATTGTGGTGCTATAATTACACTGGATTTATTATTTGACTTCTCCTCCACAGTGTTACAATTCAACCACCCAGCTGATATATGAAACAATAAACCAGCTATTCAAAGACAAGTCATACTATAAATGCTCATTTTAATCATCAAGTCAGAATTATTCACACACTATGCATTTTCTCCATGTTTCATGCACATTCACTATTGCTGTGCACTCCTTCTCTGCATGAACTACACTATCTCTTAAAGGGGCAGTTCCAGGGTTTAAAAAAATGCAGCTAAGAATTAAAACAGGACAGAAATGTCAAGGGTTACACTCTCCCCTTCTAAATTGCATGAGTCCCTGCGTGCGTATTAACAGGAAGACTGGCATAGATAATGCCTCCCAGGGAATCAAACAATTTCATGAGGGCAAGAATTATGGGCTTTCCTAATTCCTCATGTTCTAGTATCTTTGGTGGGCATCTCTCCCAACCTGAATGTCTGAGGGGTATGGATTCAGCGTCAACTGAACTGTGGGACAATTCTTTGGATTCTAACCCTGCATCTGGTAAAATCTCATCTGGGATTTTCAATGACAATATAACCGTCCCAGGTTACGTATGTAACCCTAGTTCCCCGAAGGGACAGACGCTGCGTGAAATCGCAGTGGGAACGCCTCCAGCGTAGTGCGTCTGAAGCATGAATGAAATCAGTCAATGGCGAGACGGAACGTAGTAGGCGGGTGACGTCACCGACCAGGAAACTATAAAGCACCCCTGAAACACAAGCGAAACAGCTTACGATGTTACTGAAGCAAGCAATCCACGGGGATGCCGGGAGCATGGCAGGACACGCAGCGTCCGTCCCTTCGGGGAACTAGGGTTACATACGTAACCTGGGACGTTCCCCTTCAGGGACTACCGCTGCGTGAAATCGCAGTGGGAACGCAATACCCACTTCCCCATGCGAGCAAGCCCCCGTCGTGTGAAATTAAGGCGCACAGGCTGACGAAAGGACTTGCGCCCCAGGAGTGGAGCTGAAATCGAGACTATAAAACCTAACGAATGTGTGTGGTGAGGACCAGCCTGCCGCATCACAAACGTCCTAAAGAGAAGCTCCTGAAAGGAGAGCACTAGAAGCAGCCATACTCCGGGTGGAGTGAGCCCGTACAGCCAAAGGTGAAGGCTGACCGGCTGACTCGTAAGCAAGTGAGATGGCCTCAACCACCCACTTACTCATCCTTTGCTTAGATGCCGGGCACCCCTTGTTGGGCTGCCCAAAACAAACAAACAGCTGTTCGGACTTCCTCCACAGGGCAGCTCTGTGGACATAAGCATCTAGAGCCCGCACTGGGCAGAGCAAATTAAGTTTCTCCTGGTCCGACGTCACAAACGGAGGAGGACAGAAAGCCTACAGTATAACTGGTCTAACTACAGTAGTTGGAACTTTAGGAACATAACCTGGCCTAGGATAAAGGAAAGCCTTGGCCATGCCAGGTGAGAATTCCAGGCACGAGGGAGCAACCGAGAGTGCCTGAATGTCTCCAATTCTCTTTAGAGACGAGATAGCAAGCAGGAAAATAGTTTTGAGAGTAAGGAACTTCTCAGAAACCTCTTCAATGGGCTCGAAAGGCGCTAGGGAGAGACCCTCCAGGACGATGGCCAAATCCCATGATGGCACCCTCGTGCGTACTGCTGGCCTCAGCCTCAAAGTGCCACGAAGGAAGCGAGATATAAGTGGGTGTCTCCCAAGAGAAACTCCACTCAAAGGGGCGTGGTAAGCAGCCAGGGCCGCCACGTACACCTTCAGTGTGGAGTGGGATAGCCCCGTGGAGAGACGGGCCTGCAGGAACAACAGCACTGTACCAACCGGGCAGTTAACTGGGTCCTGTTGGCGCTCTCCACACCAAGAGGTGAAAAGTTTCCACCTCGCGGCATATAACCTCCTCGTAGCGGGAGCTCTGGATTGGAGAATGGTCTCAACGACCTCAGTCGAAAGACCAGATTCTATGAGCTGAGCCCCCTCAGAGGCCAAGCCCATAGTCTCCATAGCTCTGGGCGGGGGTGAAGGATCGACCCACACGCCTGAGAGAGTAGGTCCCTCCTGATCGGAATCTCTAGGGGAGAGCCGTCGAGGAGGGACACAAGGTCCGAGAACCATACTCGGGCCGGCCAGAACGGGGCTATCAGGAGTAGGCTGACTCCGTCCCGGCGAACCCTTTCCAGAACTCCTGGGAGCAGAGCGATCGGGGGAAAACCATACAGGCGTGACCTCGGCCACGCCTGTACCATAGCATCCAACCCCAGCGGGGCTGGATGGCTGAGAGAGAACGACAGTGGACAGTGCGATGTCTCTCTGGAAGCAAAAAGGTCTACCTCGGCACGACCGAAATGTTCCCACAGGAGCTCCACCACCTCGGGGTGAAGTCTCCACTCCCCGGGCCTCGGCCCCTGCCTCGACAGGATGTCTGCCCCTCGATTCAGATACCCCGGGAGATAAATCGCTCTCAAAGACAGAAGTTTCCCCTGGGACCATAGAAGGATCTGACTGGCTAGCTTGCATAATGGACGCGACCGCAGACCCCCCTGATGGTTTATGTAAGAGACCACCGATGTGTTATCTGAGCGGACAAGCACATGGTGGCCCCTCAGGTCTGGAAGGAAGTGTTTCAGAGCCTGAAACACCGCCAACATTTCTAAGCAGTTTATGTGCCACAAGAGATGATGGTCCTGCCACAGACCCTGAGCCGGGCGACCACTCATGATCGCCCCCCAGCCCGTGAGGGAAGCATCCGTCGTTAGCGTCACGCGACGACAAGGAGCTCCCAGCACGGGGCCCTGGGACAAGAACCGAGGATCCTTCCACATGACCAGGGCGCGAAGACACCGTCGCGAACACACGATCGTGCGGAGCGGATTTCCCCTCGGGGAAAAACCCTTGGTTCTGAGCCACCACTGAAGCGGTCTCATGTACAATAGGCCACGAGGAATAACGTTGGACGCTGCTGCCATGAGACCTAACAGTCTCTGGAACTGTTTTACAGTGAGTGACTGGCCTAGCTTGATCTGATTCACTGCAGCGAGAACCTCAGGAACCTCAGGAACTTCCGATGTTGAGGAAGAATAGACACATGGAAGTAGGCGTCCTTTAGATCTATCGTGACAAACCAGTCCTCGGACCTGATTTGTGACACAATCTGTTTGAGAGTCAGCATCTTGAACTTGAGTTTCCCTACAGTGCGATTTAAGAGATGCAGATCTAAAATCGGACGCAACCCTCCGTCTTTCTTTGGAACAATGAAGTATCGGCTGTAATAGCCTGACTCCCTGCTGGGAGGAGGAACCCGTTCTATAGCTCTTTTTTGAAGAAGAGTCATAACTTCCTGTTCCATTACCAGAGCCTGCTCGGGGCCCACCACAATGGGAAGAACCCCGCTGAACCGAGGCGGACGAGACCTGAACTGTATAGCGTAACCTCTTTCGATTGTGTGCAGGACCCACTGAGACACATTGGGAAGATTTTTCCATTCCACTAGAAAATCTACTAAGCATACCAGCCTCTCGAGGCTGGCCTCTGGTTGAATGTTCTGTGTGACAGACACAGTGCCCTGTAACGGCGCACCTGCAGGGAACAACTGGCCTGTACACTCCAGAGCCCTCAAAGGAGTGGGCGAGCGACCCTCGGGAAAACGCTCGCCGGATCCTACTACGCCCTGTTCTGGCAGGGTTAGTAGTACAGACCCCTGAGGGTAACGGGAGAGACAAGGCACCCTTACGGGAGGTGACCACAGGTCTCTCTCGATGGGGGCCACCCTCAGATTTAATCCTGACACTGTGGATGTCAGGACCGTTTAGACGCGGCCTTCTTGGCGACAATGACTGTCCTCAGATCAGCCCTGCCCCGCGAAGACCTCGTCTGAGAGCGCCCTGTCTCATCCCTCCAGCCTCTCTGCGGGGGGGCACGAGACGCGACGCTCTGTATCTGCTGCGCTCTCTGCCTCGATGAGCTACTCGGCGGGTGGGACTGCCCTTGCTCAGCAGCCCCACTTTGAACCTTTATTTTGAGGGGAATATATTTATGAAAAGCTGCCGCCTGTTTCTTTTCTTCCTGGAACCTTTCTGTGACTGAATGTAGTGCATCTCCAAAGAGACCAGCAGGCGAAATAGGGGAATCTAAAAGAAGAGATGCTGCATCCCCAAACAAGCAACACATAAATCGTGTGAATCCCCACCCGTTATAAATCGAGTACAAGGGGGAGCACACTGCTTAAACTGCTGCTCACTCGTCATTTCTCCTTCACAATAATATATATATATATATATATATATATAGACAGATTTCAGACACACACACAAATCGATGCTGAAGTAACAAAGGCTGTTTCGCTTGTGTTTCAGGGGTGCTTTATAGTTTCCTGGTCGGTGACGTCACCCGCCTACTACGTTCTGTCTCGCCATTGACTGATTTCATTCATGCTTCAGACGCACTACGCTGGAGGCGTTTCCACTACGATTTCACGCAGCGGTAGTCCCTGAAGGGGAACTGGGGCATTCTCAATCTCAATAGACTCTGAAACCAGAGACACCGATGTGCCCCCAGTAACAGCATCGGATTCTTCTTGTGTAGGTTCAATCACAGGCTGGACAGACTCTGATCTGGGAATAGTTGAAATACGTGGAGAGAACTCAGCTGCACAAGGGTTCAATGGGTCTGACGTCTTCCCAGAAATATCACGAGAGGTGAGTGGCCCTTCCCTGTATAATGTAGGGACTCCTTGTGACTATTTCAGGAGTGGGTATTTGAAAGTAAATTACTTCCTCATCACTGGACAGTTCCTCATAATCATCACCCTCCTGCTCCTCTGTATTTACTCTTGTTCTCATCCTACAATTCCTGTTAGCTGTGTGATTTGCTCCAGGCACCTGCTCTTCTGAGCTCGCAGGCAAAAACCCACAAGGCAACAAGAGATCCCTGTGAAGGGTACGATGTGGACCATCACTGTTTTCTGGCTTCACTATGTATAGCGGACCGTCCACAGTGTGGACAGTCCTTTCCCATCGGTCTGCCAGTTTTTGCATCCCCCTTCAAACTCAAATTTCTCACGAGGACCAGGTCAACAGGCATCATTTCAGCTGCTCTGACCTTTAAATCAAACCTTGCTTTGTTCTTTGCATTCATTTTGCAAGAATTTTCAACAGCCAATTCATAGCTTTCTTGGAGATGCTCCTGCAGCTTCTTAACATACTCAGAGTTGAAGTTCAAGGAACGCATCATCTTCCTCTGGTGGATTTTGTGGTCTTCTGGACAATCCGTCAACATCCTTATTGACTATTGACTATCCTATATAGGTTTTTACAAACGTCATTATCTCAAAACTACAAACTTTTACATACATGCTGCTTACATATTTTTGTAGCAGAGTTTGTGCTGAATAAAGTGTAATCAGACTTTAGCCATGAAAATGTCACAAGTAACAGAAATAAGCAAAAATGTCAGAGCATGTCAGAACACCTCCAGGCCCAGAAAACACCTCAGACCCCAGAGGGTTAAAAGGTGTCTAATCATGTATTCTAATGTGTTGCTTCACTGCAGTAGCATGACCATGCGACGCGTCAACAACAGCAAAGACCTCTGACATGGAATTGAGTTTATCGGAAATGTGTTTATTCCATTCTTCAGGAATGGGTGAGTTATCAAATTCGAACAACAGCTTCCCACAGGGCACCTGAGCAGAACAAGACAAAAGCTCAGCCTTTAGAGGCAGAACATAAGCAGCTGCCATCTCAGCCATCACACGCTTAGGATGAAGGCTAATATCGTGGTCAGTTATATTCTTTAAGATTACAGGAATCTTGGAACGAGCCCTGTGTGGGCCACTCTGCCGTGCAAAGGCAAAAGGCTGTAACTTCGTTTTTGGTCGAAAATGAGTTATCGATATTTTTGGCACATTCAAGACGTCCTATATCATGTGGATAAGTATCTTGAGTAAATTCTGTTGTTTTTTTGAGAAAATGGGTGGTCTTAACAGTAACTTCCAAAAGCAAATGAGAAACCAAGGCAGAACACTGTAACACCAGTTACCTCTCTTTGGCTTTGTTTTGGATCGCTCAGATTGAGTTACAGTACTCTGCTTTTGTTTAGCCGTGCGTCGTTATGAAGTTACTGTGCCGGTTTTCTATCAAATAATGCTACCTATCAGATTGTACAGTGTTCTGCCTTTGTTTAACTCTCCATTCAAATTGAAATTACGGTGCAGCCTGTGTACTTTGTACAGCTGCCATCAGTCCCTGTAACTTCTGATGTCCTTAGAGCTTTGTCCTGCACAAAAAGAACATTTAGTAGCCTATGGTCTGAACCCGCTCCATTGACAAACGTGCGATATCGATCGCGAAGGATATCATGCAGAGCTGACAGAAAAATGTTACACATGCTGTAGCAGGTGAATACAACAAAGAACTAAAGCCCTGCCACACCAAGTTCGGGTACCGGACCTGGTTTAAACACTCATGCATCTAGCTGGCAGAGTGCCAAAACTTCAGCACCGGTCGAGCCGACGCGGGACTAATATGTCACAGGGAGTGATAATAATGAAGCAACAAGAGTATATTGGTGCATACAACATAATGAAGCAACAAGTGTCCTGGTGCATACAGCATCAGACCAGCTGTTACAAGTGGGTTATACAGACAATCACAGCGTCCAGAATAAATCCGGGCAAAGTGCACAAGCACAATAGGGCAGACAGCTGAAACCACCGCATACTGAAAAGACGCAGAACACAGAAGGTTGTGCTATAAATGCATTAGTTGTCCAGGTAGTCCTGAACGTGCTCCCCACTGAGTCTCAAAGGGGAAAGCACTGCGTTCACACTTTTCATGAACGTACAAGGAGTGTGAACACCTTCGAACACGAATCTCAGGAAGCGCCTATGATAAAGGGGCTATCTGAATGTGTGTATGCGTCTTTTAGATCCACCGCTATAAACCAGTCCCCAGGTTGAATGTGCATGAGGATCTGTTTTATCGTAATCATTTTGAACCCACGCTTAGCAAGTCTTATGCCACTCGTTACCAATTGAAGATAGATCTTTACCGCTATGGAGGTATTGTGTCATGTATAATGTATTATAATACCATCAAAATGCAACCAAAGCACAGGATAGCAATAAATAGATGGCTATAAGTAATTGTAAATCATACCAAATAAATGCCATGATCACTAGATTTTATACAGGTGTTACTATAATGATTTTGTTAATGGTGATCAGCAACCAAATATTGATAATGTGGAAGTTACTGCCTTTTGCCTTGGCATGACTTCTTACTTTTTGCTGACAATACAAAGGCAGAGTACAGTAACTTTAAAATAGTGGTCAAAAGTCAATTTTGAGCTTAAGATTTTTTTAATGTAGATAATTTTCATTACTAAAACATCTAATTGCCAGATTTCCAGTGTCCTTCCTGTAATTAATTTGGCGGGACAACTTTCTCTTTGGCAGGGATAGTGATGTAGCCTTTCCCCAGTACTCTTACATGAAATGATTTCCTCCCACTCTCATAGATCTGAGCAACATGCTGAAACAACAAAGCATAATCACTACTGCCACCAGATTTTTGGATGAACTTGGCCCCTTTTCTCTCTACGCCCTACTGATACAAGCGGTCAAGAACATTTGTCCCAATCAGCAGTGGGACCTTACTGTTGAAGTGACAATCTGGAACAACAAGTAGAAGTGATGAAAGCTCCTCCTCTGCACTTGTGACAGTACAAGGGAAGGTTATGTAACCAAGGCATGGAACATTCTGTCCACCAGCACCTTCAACCTCAAACAACACATTCATTGGCTGAATGGGAACTAAAGAAAGATTGGTCAAGTAAAATATCTCAGAAACAGTTGTAACTTGAGACCCTGTGTCTAAGAGAGAATCACACTGAGTGCCTTCAACAAGAACAGAAGCAACACAACGTTGGCCAATAAGTCCTTGCAGCAATAATTCATCCTTGTTGTTTGTTTGGGTTTCTGTCGCATAACGGACTGTATCGTGAACCATCATTGTGGGATGAATATGAGTGCTGGCAGCTCCTGAGTGTCCCGCAGCAGGAGCTGTTAGAGGTTTAAAGAAAACTGTGATGTCCCATGCAATTTCCTGTACTCCTCCCGTCTCTCCCTCAGCTGTGAATTCTTCTTCTGAACAAGCTCAGGGTTGGGTTCCTTACTGCAGCGAACTGCAATGTGTCCATCTTCCCCGCACTTGAAGCAGAACCAGGCATAGATGTAGAGTCAGATGACACGTTAGGGCTGGCCATAAAGCAGTCACCAGTAACTTCACTTTCTTTAGAGTTTTTCCCAACTTTTATCTCATACCCTATTGTTTTACCTTTCCTTGACAAGTATGCAGCTTGTTTTTTCAGCGCAGCTATCTCTCCTTTAAGCTTCTGGGTTTCATCATGGTGGCATTTATTTCTTGGCTCAGGTGAAGGTTCTACATTAACAGGTATGCTATACACTGAACAGCTGTCAGAGCATGAACAGCTGATTTCGTGCTGCCAAGATGTTTTTTTTTTTTTTTTTTTTTGATCTAGCTTTACTGCCCTTTTGTCTTCCTTTGTTCTCACAGATGCTTATGGGAATCTGCAGCATTGGCTCCCCCTCTGGATATTGCTCGGGTAAGAAGAGTATGCAGTCTTTGCAGGTATGCTGAAGGCTTTTCTCCTGCATTTTGATTTAAGTTGAGAAAAGTGGCAAAGAGCTCCTCTCGATTTACTACTACACCAAAGGTTTTTTCCTTCAATCTAGTTTGCTGCCCTTTTGTCTTCCTCATTTCTCACAGATGCTTATGGGAATCTGCAGCACTGGCTCCCCCTCTGGATATTGCTTGGGTAAGAAGAGTATGCAGTCTTTGCAGGTATGCTGAAGGCTTTTCTCCTGCATTTTTATTTAAGTTGAGAAAAGTGGCAAAGAGCTCCTCTCGATCTTCTACTACACCAAAGGTGGATTCAGTCTGGTTAAGGTAAGAGCTAGGTGAAGAATTAACACCTAAGGGCTTGACAATGTCATATGCTGGGCTAAGCAGGCTCTCTAAGATCACCCTCACTTTCTGAGAATCTGGTGAAGAGTGGTCAGAAAGTAAAAGATCAACTTGAGTATGCCATGTCTCATAGTCGACTTCCCCATTTGGCTTGGGGGTCCTGTCGGCGAATGTGTAGATATGGCTCTGCCTCAAAGGTGAATGAGCAGACTCATTACGGATGACATGCTCCACAACAACCCTTTGAATCTGAGGGGTAAAGCATACTTTCATCAACATGCAATGGACTTGGTGGAGCATGCAGGGGGAAAGGTTTGGAATCATAGTTTGAGCTTGACTTAACTCAGCAGGGTTAGTTCTTCCTGAATCATGAAGACTTGGACTGCGAACAGTAGTATGTGAATCTGCCTCAGCAGCTTGCAAATCATTAAAATGAAGCTGAATGCCCTGATGTTCATTCTAAAAAGCAAATAGGAATCCTGGTTCTCACCTCTCCCTGATGGCCTTTGTGTGCTATGGGGACCAGCACAGATTGAAGAGCAGATTGAAACAATTAGCTATAAGCCTCAGAAGACAAAGTTGTCCTTAACAGAAGTTCCAGATGCAGTTTATAGTGCGGCAACAACTCAACGTCCAGTCCCTTGGGTAAAGGAGACCAACCATTAGAAATCTGTGTACGAAGTTTGGTTAATGCAAGAAGCACATGCTGCATCAATATCAGCAGCAGACATAGAATTACAAGCAGCAGATAGAAAAGCAACAAACTCCTCATTAACATCATCAACATGAACTGAAGTAACAGCATTATTTGTTGGAGAAGCAGTTAAGGGCAAATGTAACAGATAATCAGCAGGGGCATTTTGAATCGCTTGTAAACGTGATTCATCAGGAAGAAGACACTCCGCTAAAACAGTATGACCTTAGAACAGCAGGCTGGTTGGTCGGAAGCAGCACTTGTCTTTATTGAGCTGCAAGCCTGCAGATTCTAGTCGTTGTAAGACCACTTGAAGTGCTTTGTCTTGCATATACATCACTTGGCACTTGGAAGTAAGCATTAATTAGGTCGATAGTAGATAAAACATTAGAACTTTTTAGAGCAGAGAGAAGTTCATCCATGTGTGACAATGGAAAAGAGTCCACAATTACTGGTTTATGTATATAAAAGCATCAAAACTCAGTTGACTCAGCAACAGTGTGCTGAAATAACCCAACTGTCAAGGTTTGGGTGAAGTGATCAAGTGGACTCAGGTGCAGAGTAATAGGCTAGTTGCACGTGGCCGCCATGTTGGATTTCCGATCAGCGAGTGTGGGGATAGACACTTCCGGTTTTTCCGGTTTTCCGGTTCCACTTTCCGGTTCCGGTTCGAATTACGCCCGGTGCAGGGAGCCGGAGAAAGCCAAAAATGATCTCTTATAGTTGTTTATAGAATCAATTATATCACTTAAAATACTACTAAGATCCATATTACTATCACACAAGCCAATGGCAATTAAATGCAAGGATGCATAGTCTGATTAATGAATGAAATACAACTGTTCACGAACAGAAGATTGTATTTGACTCATGCTGCATACGCAATGACAATTATGCCTACTGTAAATATAGTGTTACAACTACGATTAGAGTTGTTTGCATAAAATGCACCATGAACATTCACACATTTGCCCTGTGATAGGCTACAATTTATCTCCATAAATACTATTTTCTCTTTCAATTGCTTGATCAATATTATCATCACATGTTTTACATTTACATTTTTAACTGTAGGTACCACAAACAATTTAATATAGCTAAGTTTGTGTATATTTTACACGTAGTAAAATACTGTATGTGCTGCTTATAAACACCAGACAGATAATGATTTATGAAACAGATGGTCTTTACTCATCTCACTTGCACAAAATAAATGCAGTAATAGAAAGCATAGAAACGCACAGATGAAATGCACTGAAAATTATATGCATTTAAAAATTTGGTCGGGTTGAAGTCATCCCTCCAGATCTTCTGCATCCACTCAGCCCGTACTGCAGCGTCAACGGGGAATGCATGAAAGCTGACTTCTTTGTTGTAACGTGACGAAACGGTACATAACGGCACACAACAATGAAGTGCTGAGGGTGTCACCCTCTGAAAGGCAAGTCGCCTCTCTTGAATCCTAAAAACCCTCATTGTAAAAAATTATCTCTCTGGTAATGGAACTTGGTCGCTGTTGTCTCTAGCTCTCGCTGTCTCCCACTCTCGCTGTCAGATCACCGGAAGTACTGGCCCACACACTCAAGTTCGAACGTCAACGGTCGCCATATTTGTTCACAGAGCGAATGGCACAAGGAACCACAATTGACAAGCCATGTGTTCACATAAAACATGACAAAAACACGAGCACATGGCCTGCGAATACAATCACAAGCCACAGCGAACTCAAACAAAACAAGACAAGACAGGAACATGCAGCTAATGAGAACACACAGCCAGTAAAAACGTACTTGGTTACCTAACGTAACCTCGGTTCTCTCTAGAAGAGGGGAACCCCTTGTCAACGCCGTGCCGTTGAACCGTAGAAACGCACCGTAGCATGAGTTCCAGGGGAGCCCGGGGAACACAACATGCGGGAACAGGTGGCCAGCAACGCGGGCCAGCACATGTAATAAGCACTTCATAGGAATACAGAGCGGCTCTACCGGTCTATGTATAACGTGTGGGGAAAGGCGGCCAGCAGCGCGGGCCAGCACAGTACATAAGCACATCATAGGGAGAATAAAGAGAGGCTCCGCCGGTCTATGTATAGAGAGTATCAACCCTTAGCGCAGCTGTGTGGAGAATAGGTGGCCAGCAACGCGGGCCAGCACAAGTGCACAGGCGCATAGCAGGGAAAATACAGAGCGGCTCCGTCGGTCTGTGTATAGAGAATCTCACCTCTTAGTGCAGCTCACCAGAAGAGCTAGCAGTACGTGAGAGTAGTCTGCACATGAACAAAAGGGCAGAACGTACGTATCACTCATACTGATAACAGTTTAGCCTGCAAGGCGGGAACTTCCAGGTTATAAAATCTCACAAATGTAGAGGGGGAGGCCCAGCCTGCCACCATACAAATGTCGTGAATAGAAATCCCACTGGACCAAGCCCACGATGAGGCCATGCCTCTAGTGGAGTGGGCTCTAATGCCCATAGGGCACTGCAGGTGTTTGGACGCATAAGCTGCTGCGATAGCATCCACTATCCATCTGGACAGGCTATGTTTCGAGGCAGTGAGACCTTTAGTGCGCCCACCAAACGAAACAAAGAGCTGCTCAGAATGCCTGAAGGCGGCGGAGCGTGTGATGTAAGCTCTCAGCGCCCTGACGGGGCATAGGAGGTTATCACTGTCCTCGCTATCGGATGCTGGCAGAGCCGATAGGGAGATGATCTGCGCCCTAAAGGGAGTGCCAATCGCCTTGGGGACGTAATCGTGTCTCGGTTTGAGGATGACTTTGGAGTCATTTGGTCCAAACTCGAGACATGTGGGGCTAACGGATAGCACGTGCAGATCCAGGCTCTTAGTAGCGCACCATTTGGAGAACACTGACCATTTAGACGCGTAGAGTCTTCTCGTAGAAGGAGCTCTAGACTACCTGATCGTGTTCAAAACCCCTTCTGGCGGATCAGCGGGTATCCGTTGATTATCCTTGCATGCAGAGACCAGCGCTCTGGATGGGGATGCCAAATTGATCCACCGGCTTGAGAGAGAAGATCTCTCCTCACCGGGATCGGCCATGGGGCTGAGTGCGACAGGCTCACTAGCTCTGGGTACCAAATCTGGTTCTCCCATCACGGGGCTATGAGGAGCACTGAGTGGCGCGTTTCCCTGATCCTCTTGATTACCTGGGGTAACAGCGAGATCGGAAGGGAAAGCATACAGCGGCAGCTGTGCCAGGTTTGGGCCAGCGCATCCTCGCTCTTCGAGAGGAATCTCGGGCAGTGAGTGTTGTCTTCTGACGCAAAAAGTTCGACTTCCGCTTTGCCGAAAAGACGCCACAGTAGCTGGACTGTCTGGGGGTGCAATATTGTCTCTGGACAGTCTGTCTGGGCCGACATTCATGTGGCCCGGCACGTGCGCAGCTCTCAGCGAGCGCAACGAGTGATGAGCCCACACGAGAAGGCGTTCTGTCAGTCTGAAGAGATTCCTGGATCTGACACCGCCCTGGTGGTTCACGTAGGACACCACGGACATGTTGTCTGAGCGGACTAGCACATGGTGGCCCCGTATATGTGGGAGGAAACGCTTGAGCGCGTTCTCGACCGCTATCATCTCCAAACAGTTTATATGGAGGCATTTCTCACGGTCTGACCACAGGCCAAAGACCGGTTTTCCCTCGAAAAGAGCGCCCCAACCTGAATTGGAGGCATCTGTCGAGATAACTTTTCGGTGCGAGACGGCTCCCATTGTCACTCCCCGCTGGTACCAGTCGGCCCCATCCAGGGTCTCAGTGCTGAAACACAGCTCTGAGTCACTCTGATTCGTATGCCGCCGGACGCCCAGGCTCGGTGAGGCACTCGAGTGTTCAACCAGCGCTGTAGCGGGCGCGTACGCAGTAGACCCAGCTGAAGCACTGCTGCAACTGATGCCATACAACCCAGCATCCTCTGAAATGTTTTTAGAGTTGCGGCGCTGCCCATCTGGAAAGACGCGGCCAGGCGTTGAACACGGTGCGCGCGCTGTGTCGACAACCAGGCCGTCATTGCCACAGAGTCCAGTTCTAAACCCAGAAAAGAGGCTGACTGACTGGGCAGTAATGAGGTCTTGGTCCAGTTGACCGTGAGGCCCAGGCTTTCCAGGTGGCTGAGAAGCACTGTTCTGTAAGAGATAAGTTTTTCCTCTGACTGTGCTAGAATCAGCCAATCGTCCAAATAGTTCAAAATTCGCATGCCCTGACATCTCAGGGGAGCGAGAGCCGTGTCCATGCACTTTGTGAATGTGCGGGGTACCAAAGACAGGCCGAACGGCAGGACGGTGTACTGATATACCTGACCGTCAAAGGCGAATCTCAAGAATGTCCTGTGATGGGGTATTATCTGAATCTGAAAGTAAGCGTCTTTCAGATCGAGGGAAATAAACCAGTCTCTCAGACGAATCTGCGCGAGGATCTGCCTGGTTGTGAGCATTTTGAACGTCTTTTCATAAGAGCTTTGTTCAAATATCTCAGATCTAAAATCAGTCTGAGAGCTCCGTCCTTCTTGGGCATGAAGAAGTAACGGCTGTAAAAGCCTGACTCGCTCAGAGAAGGGGGTACCGGTTCTATGGCCCCTTTGCACAGAAGTTTCGCTATTTCCGCACGAAGTAGTTGTGCTACTTCCCCATTCACTCTCGTCTCGACTCGCGCTTGAAAGCACGGGGGACGGCGAGTGAACTGCAATGAATAGCCCTGTTTTACTGTGCTCAGCACCCATTCTGACGCTCCTGGAATAGCCTCCCATGCTTTCGCATGCACGGCTAGGGGCAGAATGACCATTCCATGGGCTCCAGAACCTGATTCGGAGGTTCGGTGCTGACTCGCTGCTGGAATACGGCAGCTTGCAGACAGCGATGGCTGGCCGTTTTACACACGATGTCCCGGTGGCATTGGACGGGGAACATATCGTGCGAGGAACGGAGCGTGAGAGCGGCGCCGGGGGTAAAGTGTTTGTCAGTATGTGTGAGCGCTCGTGAGCGGGCACAGGACTTACATCTGTGACATGACCGGTAGGGAGTGGCCGTGTAACAGAGCGGGCAGTGAGTAGGTGTGGGCACAGGGTTGTGGGCACATGACCTTCATCTAACACTCGAGCGGCTTTTGCCCGCTTTATGAGAGTGGGCTCTGTGAGAGACACGGGGGTTATAGTGCTTGTGTGTAGGGGTGAACACAGAAACGTGGGCACATTTTCTACACTTAAAACACATGCGCCGTGAGCCGGGCAACCAGACATTATACTCTTTTCGAGATTTCTCTTGGTCGCCGTGACAACGGCGGTTGTATGCAGGCGAGCGGGTTGTATTACCGTCTCGTTGGCTGCGAAATACACATCTGCAGTAGCCGTGACTACGGGGACTGAAAGAGCAGGAAGCTTTGACGGTGGTCCGGCCGCGGCGGGACTTAGCCGTCTTTTCCTCCTTTGAGCTGCTAGGAGGACTTCGCGGGCTCGGGTTTCAGCGTGATCTTAGGCTGGGGTGTCCGCGGGGGAGTCGGCCTGTTGCGGCTGGTCGAGCGCGATCTAGGGCGGCCGCCCTGTTGTCGCTGTGAAGACGGAGGCTGAGCTGGATGCTGGGTGGAGCTTTGTGCAGGCTGGTCCCGAGGACGGCGTGCGGCTGAGCTCGAGCGTCAAGGCAGGAAAAGGTTCATAGCCTGCGTGGTCTTTTGTACCGCCGAGAAGCGGTCGGCGATCCCATTGACTGCTGGGCCGAAGAGGCCGGTGGGGGAGAGCGGAGCGTTGAGGAAAACAGCCCACTCGGATTCCCTCATGTCGGCAAGCGTCAACCAGAGGTGCCTCTCTGTGACGGTCAGCGAGGACATGCACCTTCCAAGAGCCTGGGCAGCGGATTACACATCTGCAGTAGCCGTGACTACGGGGACTGACAGAGCAGGAAGCTTTGACGGTGGTCCGGCCGCGGCGGGACTTAACCGTCTTTTCCTCCTTTGAGCTGCTAGGAGGACTTCGCGGGCTCGGGTTTCAGCGTGATCTTAGGCTGGGGTCCCCGCGGGGGAGTCGGCCTGTTGCGGCTGGTCGAGCGCGATCTAGGGCGGCCGCCCTGTTGTCGCTGTGAAGACGGAGGCTGAGCTGGATGCTGGGTGGAGCTTTGTGCAGGCTGGTCCCGAGGACGGCGTGCGGCTGAGCTCGAGCGTCAAGGCAGGAAAAGGTTCATAGCCTGTGTGGTCTTTTGTACCGCCGAGAAGCGTTCGGCGATCCCATTGACTGCTGGGCCGAAGAGGCCGGTGGGGGAGAGCGGAGCGTTGAGGAAAACAGCCCACTCGGATTCCCTCATGTCGGCAAGCGTCAACCAGAGGTGCCTCTCTGTGACGGTCAGCGAGGACATGCACCTTCCAAGAGCCTGGGCAGCGGATTTTGTGGCGCGAAGGGAGAGATCCGTCGCGCTGTGCAGATCCGTGATGGAAACAGGATCCGAGCCTTTCTCGTCCAGCTCACGGAGGAGATCGGCTTGGAGGATCTGCAATACTGCCATGGAATGCAAGGCTGATGCAGCCTGTCCGGCGGCGGAAAAAGCGCGGCCGACAAGGGCTGATGTAGTCCTGCAGGCTTTGGACGGGAGGGAAGCCTTTGAACGCCATCCAGAGGGCGGGCAAAGGTGCGCTGCAACCGCTTCTTCCACAGGGGGAATGGCATTATACCCCTTCTCGGCAGCGCCGTCAACCTGTGAGAGCGCCGAGGAGGCATGGGAAGAGACTCTCGCGGATAATGGTGCATTCCACGATTTAGAAAGCTCAGCGTGGAGCTCCGGCAGGAAGGGTGCAGTCCTGGATGCGGGTGTTCGGCGGCGGCGATGCAGAAAGCAGCCGTCGAGTCTGCTCGGCGCTGACTCTTTAGGCGGTGACCACTCGAGGCCAAGCTGGTCGACGGCCTTGGTGAGGAGGCGCAGAAGTTCTGCATCCTCACCGGCTCGAGTGCGGCCGGATTCCTGGACTGACGAGGAGGCGGAGTGGTGAGACCCGGACCAATCCTCGCTGTCAGCGGCGGCGTCCTCATCCACTTCATCCGCTTCATCCCCTGAAGCGGCGCGGGCAGGTGCCACAGGAAAAATTAGGCATTTTTAGAAAAACGCCTCGTGCTCTTTTCGAATGCTCTTTTCGAATGCTGTTTCGAATGTGCATGCGTCGCGTCTGAACGCGTTGTTGTCTTTGGAGCTCCATCGATTGATTTATAATTCTTGATTTCTCTTTAAACTCACTTACAATGAACATTTTCTACTTTAATGTGTCCCTGAGCAAGACACTTAACCCCTAGTTGCTCCAGAGGCGTGCGACCTCTGACATATATAGCAATTGTAAGTCGCTTTGGATAAAAGCGTCAGCTAAATGAATAAATGTAAATGTAAATGTTGAGCAGACGCGTCTCAAGCCTAGTGATCCAACGCTGGATACTCCTATAGGTTACGTCCGTGGATCACGGCTGAACGCGTCTTCTCCGCACTCATTTACAAACAAACATTTTTTCGCCTATCGTGCGTCTACTCTACACCCGTACCACTAAAAAGACGGAATATATCCAAGACTTCAGCCATAAATTAGTATTAATATTGATTAGTAATCAAAAACAATTTCTAAAGCTAGGTCTTCTAAACACGACCAATCAGACGGGGCTCATGCTTATAGGAGTATCCTGATGGAGTAGACTCATTTAGACCGAAATAATCATTTGGTTTAAGCAAGGTTTCAGTAAGGCAAAGTACATCGATGCTATTATCTGTGACTATTTCATTTACAATAACTGCCTTAGGTGTGAGTGATCTAATGTTTAAAAGACCTAGCTTTAGAATTTTTTTTTTGTTTACTAATAGCAACATTTTCTGTTTTAATAACAATTAGATTTTTCCTAGATCCTGCAGTAGATTTATTATTTGATCGCACTAAACGAGGAATAGACACAATTTCTATGCAATGTTCTACACTAGTATTTATATCAGTTAATTTGGTGCAGCAGAGACTATGATTTGGACTTTTGGTTACTAGTCAAAAGGTATTTAACATTTTGGAGATGTTATACGACAGAAGATCCGCTTCGAATCTGCTTGGGTGTAAGCCATCAGCACGAAAAAGCCTAGGACGCTCCCAAAACAGATTCCAATTATTTACAAAGAGCAGTTTCTGCTCATTGCACCATGACGTTAACCATTAATTTAGCGCGAATAATCTACTAAACTTGTCATGTCCTAGACGGTACGTGGGAAGCGGTCCTGGCACAATGATCGTTATATCAGGCGATGTGCTGCGTACCGTATCGATCAGATTCCTGAAGTCTTTCTTCAGAACTTCCGTCTGGCGCAGCCTGATGTCGTTCACTCCCGCGTGCAAGACCACAGTTCCGACGCGCACGTCACCGTTCAGAATCTCGGGTACGTGAGCAGAGATTTCAGAAACACAAGCACCAGGAAAGCAGTGACTGTGCACCTTACTTTTACCTAATGTAGCGTGGACGTGCCGAACGATGGAATCGCCGATGATCACAGAATCGCGTTCTGTTTCGCGAAGAGGGGAGAAGCGGTTTTGTGTGGATAACTCAAAAACCGGGAGGGTCGATGCTGAGTAACGCACGGAGTAGACGAGGTCGGAATCAGCGGGTTAGAAACGTTAATCTCTGATTTGTGTGCATCGGCGCGTGATGTTTCAAGAGCTAACCGCCGGTCTATCAGTTCGGCTTGTCTCACTAAAAGGTCGTGGATCTGTTTCTCAACAGCTTCCAGTTCAGACTGCACCGCGTGCAGCTCAAATGTGTCCTCACCTGCACCAAAAGGTAGACTACTTACATCTGATATATTCGCCATTTTAACAGATGGACAGTAAGTTAGCAACGACGCTACCAGTGATGCTATCAATATTAATATTAATTTATGACTGAAGTCTTAGATATAATCCATCTTTTTAGTGGTACGGGTGTAGAGTAGACGCACGATAGGCGAAAAATGTTTGTAAGTGAGAGAACGCCCTGTTCTAAGATTGCTCTCACTGTGACGTAGAATTGCGCTAAGCCCCACCGACATAGTTTGATTGACAATCTGGTTTTGGCATAGACCCCGCCCTCTGTGATCTGTACACCATCCTCCATTGTTTCAACGACAGCCGGTAATGTCTCCTAAGAAGAGTAACGTTAGGTGTTCTGTTGTGGGATGTCGTTGGGTGTCTGTCGCTGCCTACTGTTCGTGATCCAACGTCACCTCCAGAAGAAGTAAGTGTATTTTATGATTTTTGAGCAAATAGTCATTTCAATCGATGTCAGCCAGTTCAACAACAAATGCGTCTAAAGCTATTTATTGTAGTCATCATAGGATGTCTCAACAAACAACATCAGACAGTTTTATGTCACATATCATTTTTTGCAGCAATTACAAATGTAAATAAATTAAGGTCTGCTCTATCTCCATAGACAGTAGCCTATATAAACGTATATCTCCCTGCAGCATATGTTTTCTGGTTCTGTAGCCATCTTCTCACATTTGCCACATAAGCACCTGTACGACAAGTAATGTCAACATGATGCAACAGCACCCCTGGCATAAATATAATTTCGTTTGTACTTAAGAAAAAATTATACTTGCACACTTGTGTGCACACACAAGACAGAGCACACGAGAACGAGTGAAAGCTCATCCTGTGTGCTTACAACAGAATACAAACACGCAGAACATGAATGTTCTGTGTGAAAGACAACTCGCATGGACAGAACTGCGCACAGCTTGAGCACGCTCGAAACACACAAGACAACAAGACAATACAGGAGCATCAGGGCTCTGTCACAAAACCAAGAATAAACTAGACCGAAGTGACAAGGTGGTCCAGTCAGAAGTGATAGATAGATAGATAGATAGATAGATAGATAGATAGATAGATAGATAGATAGAATATATTTTTTAATAACTGATCAAAAGTGAGAAAAGCATTTATTATGTAACAAAACATTTATATTTAAACAAACAAAAAATGGTCTTTTGAACTTTATATTAATCAAAGAATGCTGTAAAAAAATTGTACCATTGTTTCCACACAAAATATTAAGCACATTTTTTTAAATAATGTCAGGATATTGTTATTGAATCGCATTGGTTTACATTAGTACACATACTTTATTTACTGTCTACATGCCAGCTGAGACCATGCTGCAATGCATTGTAACTGTGACGACCACAAAAGTGTCGTATTTGTGTTATAAGAATATTCAGAATTATTGTCTTTTATTTTAACACAAGTTATTGTATTTTATTTTGGAAAAAAAATATCCCAATGGTTTTCATTTTAATGTGATTTTCCTTCTTCAAAGTGAATTGTGTTGTGTTTGCTCCGGGCCAGCAGGGGCAGGGGCAGGTGATGGGTTTAGCTGCGTAAGTTGTTGTGGGTTTCTCATTACTGCAGAGAGCTCGAACCTGACACACTGTCTCCTTGTTCCTCTCCTGTGTTACAGGTGGGTAAATGTACAAAAACACCTCAGAGCTAGAATTTAGCCATGCAGAAATGTGGTTGGGATATGAGTGGACTGTTTTAGAGAAGTAATTTTCGTTAGGGTCTGTTTCTGATTTTGTTTGTAACGAGTTTGAAAAAAGGGGGCAAAGCCCGGCAGAGTAACTGTCTACTGACAACGCACACATTACGTTAGGGTGCAAGTCAGCTCAACACACACACTTTTCCACGTGCATATGCACACAAAAATATTTTCTGAGCTGTTAACGAGTATTGGTTAGCTCACTGGTTTGCTCAATGAGTTTAGACAAGAATGGTTACAGTTTAAAATGAGATTTGAAGTTACACTTGGAGCACTTTATTAGTTCTGAGCATGATTTGCAGTACTGTATTGACGTGATACTGATAAAATACTGTGAATGGAAGTTTATAAGTATCCTAAAAATAGCTGGTGAATTACCATTGTCTTTACAGTTTATTTTGATAAATAGTGTAAAATACAAGCATGAAGAGTAAGTGAACATGCATGTGGTACTTAGAGATTTATTTTATTATGGATTTTGTATTGACATGGACACTGAAATTCATTGTAATCTTAAAAAGACACTGAATATGTAATGTGTGAAACATACAATGACTCTTAACAATAGAGATGTATTTGCTGAAGAAAATTCTTAAATAAATTACTGCAGAGAGCTCGAACCTGACACACTGTCTCCTCGTTTCTCTCCTGTGTTACAGGAGTCAATCTGTTCACCACAGTGCCGTTTCCACGGTACCCGTTACATAACCATGCAAAAAACAAACAATCAGAGCAACACCATTCTTGTGCTGTGTTTATGTCAAAATGGGCAACTAAAGGCCCTTAATTTCAACTTGAATTCTAACTGAATACAAAAATGCATTCTCTTTTTGATGCCATTTAAATGGAAGCTTCCATTTGAAGATTGCACTCCCCAAAACTGTATTTTGCAGAGGGTTCTGGCACCTTACAATTTATGGTACATCAGAGGAAGACACTGGGAAGAGCTTGGGCCTTAGTTTAGTGTTGAGGCTGCTGGCTGAAAGCAGAACGTGGGTGGAGGGGATGCTAGAACAACAGCAGTGTCACTGGGCCTCTTACCCTCCCACAGGCCCTCAGGGTTTGAGCTTATTTGAGAGCCTCCTTCAGACAGGCTGATGGGGAGGGGCACGCAGAGACACGTGTCCTTATTTGACCATTAAGCCTGCTGGGCTTCTTAAGCAGTTTATACTTTTAAGAGTTTTACACATTTCTCAGAATTAATATGTTTATTGTAACTGCAGATGATTAAAGTACAAATGATATGACTTTAACTGGATAATAATAATGAATATATGTGACCCTGGATCACAAAACCAGTCACATGTCTCACTGGTATATTTCTGGCAATAGCCAACAAGACATTGTATGGGTCAAAATTATAGATTTTTCTTTCATGCCAAAAATCATTAGGATATTATATTTTTGTGAGTGAATGCTGCACAACCGCAAACATAAATGGAGAACTTTAAAGGCGATTTTCTCAGTGTTTCGATTATTTTGCACCCTTAGATTTCAGATTTTCAAATTGTTGTATCTCGGCCAAATATTGTCCTATCCTAACATATATCAATGGAAAACTTATGTATTCAGCTTTCAGATTGATGTATAAATCTCAATTTAAAAAAATTGACCCATGTGACTGGTTTTGTAGTCCAGGTTCGCACACACACACACACATATATATATATATATATATATATATATATATATATATATATATATATATATATATATATATATATATATATATATACCGTAAAACTTCAAATAATAGCCAAGGCTTTTATTTTCCCAAATCACCGAACTGCACCGGCTTGTATTTGAGACAGGCGTCTATATGAGAAGCCTTTAATTTAGTGTTGAGATGAGCATGAGAGTAGGAGGTTACCAAATCTGTGTTTGTGTTTAACAAATCAGTTAATGTCAGAATTAGCCTACTATATTTCCGTATGTCTAAAGGGGGTCGCACACCAGACGAGAAGCGCAGCACCACTACTTTAAAATTCGAACACATTATTCTCTATGAGTGTACATTGTCTCAAATCGTCGTTAATGTATATAATGACTTATCCATGTGCTGCAATTTAAATTCAGTTTTACATTCATTAACAGAAATCAGCTGCTTGAATGAAAATTGCTGATGTTACCGGATTTTCAGGTGATATTCTCAATTCATTCAGTTAACGGACGCTCTGAGATAAAGTGAATTCAGACTGCAGACTAAGCAACGATTGTATTTAATTGTACAGTACAATCATAAAAAAATGTGACAGCCACGGGCTGAACAATGTGACAGCCACGGGCTGAACAACACAAGTTACCGATAATATCAATCGAGCCTATGAACTAGTTGCCAGAAACACATCAACAAGAAAGAATGAAGGCTACCCTGTAAAACAACTGCAATCATGTGATACAAAAGGACCCTATTCATCACTATCATCATCACCGAGATCCTCAACTACAAGTTCATTGGCGAATTCCTCCTCCTCGTCGCTCCCCTCCACTTCTCCCTCTCCGGCCTCCGCTAACTCTGCCTGCCTTGCTTGCGCTAACAGCCCCCGTCCAGATGTGCAGGGCTCTCTTGCGTGCGCAATCTGCTCCATAGAACTGGCTTAAACAGACGATCTGACAGGTTTTAGAAGATTAAATACAACCCGAAACTAAAAAACAGACCGGGCCTCTATTGGAGACCGGCTTTTATTTATCCAAACCTGTAGCCACACCAGTCGTGTAAAAGAGACAGGCGTCCATTTGGGACTCGGCTATTATTTGAAGTTTTACGGTATATATACCAGTACTTCTCCCGCCAAGGGGGCAGTGTCATATCAAGGACATCTCCCTGCCACCCCCTGCACCTGCCTTTATTGGGGCATTAGCCAGACTTTCTCCTTCCACCGTAGCCACAGCCAAAATCTGGCTTTCTCTGCCTCCTCCTCAAGCTAATTCACCGCCTTCACAGGTTTACCCCTGCAATGCCAGACTCACAGAGTAGTTCCATTGCTCTGCTGACAAAGCCCCAGCATCCGACCTCCACGGGGTAAATGCCATTCCAGAAACTTTGGTGTCTCAGGCACGTAATTTGCTGCTATCCTACTCCTCTCCAAGACTTCAGCCAGCTTAGTGAGGACTTGGTCATGATGCCACCTAAATTGTCTCTGTGTCAGCGCAACCTTGCATCCTAAGAGGAAGCTGTAGGCTTGTCTTGATGTTACCACACAGGGAACAGCCGACCTTGTCCCCAAACCACTGGGTGAGGTTTAAAAAGCTTAGGAGTGTATCGTATACTGCCCTTATCTGAAAGCTGAGTCTGGCTTGTGTAGTTCTCTAGATGTCTGCCCAGCTAATTCACTTATTCACTGTAGCATCCCATCGGGTCTAGGCACCTTGTTGACCCAGGGATACTGCTTTAATGTGGAAGCGCTCCTGCTCAACCCTGGTGACTTCCTCCACCACCATGGACTTCCGCTGTGTCTTGGAGGCTTTCGACCAGAACTGTTACTAAATAGAATATATATATATATATATATATATATATATATATATATATATATATATAAGAATATATATATATGAAGACTTCAGATGCAAAAGCTTCTAAGTGCCATCTGAAATTTTCTTCTAGAATGATCATTTTTATCAAGCTTGTATGTTTATGTTCAGTTATTTCACTGTAATGGCAATGAAAATGACCTATAATTAATAAGTAATTGTGTGCACATCCCACCTTCTGGCAGGTGCAGGACAAAAGAAACTAATAAAGTGAAAAAAATGTGATGTATGCAACACTGCTCTTTGCTCCCATATTTAATAAAAAATGCAACGTTTCGACCCTGCTGGGTCTTCTTCAGGCAATGACCTATTAATTGACCTATAAATGACCTATTAATTGTCATTAAAGTGAAATTACTGACCTTAAACTACCGAGCTTGAAAAAAATGCTAATTTGCATCTGAAGTATATATATATATATATATATATATATATATATATATATATATATATATATATATATATATATATATATATATAATATTTAGGTTCATGCTTAAAAACTGCAGTGACTGACTGTTTATTTTACAAATGTAAAAGTATGTTATTTTTATTGATATATCACAATTTGTGCCTAATCATTTTACAGTATGAAAAGTAAACATATTTATTTGCATAGTGAAACCCACAATGTACTCTTAAAGTTTGCTTTGCTCATTTGCCCATCAATTTAAGAATGCAAGAGCATTTTCAGTACCTTACCAGTGATAGCATTTACGACTGTAAGCCTAGCGGGTGGTCAATCCACTTGTACTGCACTCAGCAACTCTTGCACAGCTTTTATGAATTCATCACTTAGACAATAACTCAATGTTTCCCACAGATCAGATGACCTTACAGCACAAAGGTTTTTATCTCCATCAATCATGTAGCAAACTGCTTTTCATTTCTGTTACATGCAAATCTGTTTTTATTTATCAGGCTAATTTGCATGCCAAATCTGTGATTATACACCATCAGCAGTTATAAAAGGACAATAATTAGCAATGGTAAGAAGTGGGTAATTACCATGGCAGTCACAGGATTGTTCGAAATTAACTCTTGTCTGCAGAGGTTCATATGCTGAATTAAGCATTTTGTAAAATTCTTGTGGGATGACAAGATTGCTTACCTTGACAAATAGATGTTGGGAAATATGCACCGTGTTCTCTCTCATCGTGCAAATATGGCAAAGTCCTAATGACTATAATACAAAGTGGTAGGAATGTGAATTACCTTTCATTGCTCCCGTTGTGACAAAGGCAAAGTGTGGGAATCTGGATCAAAATATGCTTAAAATGTGTTGTATATAAATGGGATTCTGGCTGAAAGCCTGTACAACAATACTGCATTTGTTTCAATAATATGTTACAGTTATTGTCTCATGTTTTGTCCAGAAAGATAGATAGGAAGAGAGAGAGTAGCACAAGTTACTTCTTTATTCAATCAGGCCTTATAATTAAATAGCAGGACCGACAGAAATGGAAAGTGAAAATGTGCAGTTAAAACACTGTGTCCACAAACTCACTGGAAGAGTAATTTAGCACCCTGTGCTACGTGAATGGATCCACATGGTACTTATGTTTGCCCCCCTCAGATAAGTCTTCATTCCAAAAGCTTGTCTCTGTTCATTTTTTTTTTTTTTTTTTTTGTATGGCAAAGACAAATACAAATGTTCAAAAAAAAAAAAATATATATATATATACATATATATATATATATATATATATTACCGCTGGGGAAAGCAAATAGGTCATTTTTTGTTTTGTTTTCTATTTGTTTATTTATATATGATTCCTGTTGGTTTTCTCAACTTTTAGAGTCATAAACTATATTAGGAGGAATAACAACTGGACAATTCAGTCCACTGTCTGCCGTGTGATATGAGGACTATTGTGATATTTAGTAGGACCTTTTGGACACAATGAATCTCCATTAAGCTTGTGTTTCTTGAAGACACGAATGTCCTTGAGGACCATGCAGAACTCACTTCACAGTCTGTTCTGTCTCATCCAAACTCCTGTGTCTTTAACAGAACAACGAGACTATCTGTCTCCTTCCATAGAAAATTTAATAATGATTTCATCCACTTTGTCTCTGTTTTGAGAGGCAGGAAATTTAATTCCCGAAAAGCCATTCCAGATTATGATTCCTAAGCCATTACAAGGATACTCTCCAAATGGCAGTGAATAGTAACGTGAAGGAAATCCGTATGTAAAAATGCTTCAGTAAACCGTGGGAAATATCAACATGAAAGTGACCACTCTCCTTACAGGAACAGAGGGAAACTTGACGACTCAGTAACATCTATACTGCGCCTTTCTAGTATCCAGATAGGTTAAGTGTAAGTACAATACAGTTGTAAGTACAGTTCTGAGAGTAATCTGCTTACACTGACCCTATTTTTAGGATTACATTTCATTTTCCAGGACAAGACCATGCTGTTTCTTGTGGAATTCTGCTCGAAGCTCAAAGCTCTCTGGTCCAAAAATGATCAATTGATACTATTTTAATGAGGCTCAGGCATGGAATAGGGCAGATAATAACATGAATTAAGTCATTAAGTGGACTCTGAAATAATCTCTTAAAGATCAAAATCAAATATCATTCCAAAATGTCAGGTGATGAATCTCCAGGGAAGAATGATCAAGAAACACATTACATTAATAATGTATCCTGACCTGACAGAACACAATGTGGGTTGAATTACTTTCTGTAGTTGGTATTTAATGTCCTGAATAGGCTGTGTTTGTGCTTTGTCATGTGGCATTTCACAAATGCTAAATGCAATGTGATTATTTGGATTTCTAATTCACATGCAAGTCCTGTACTATTAACGTAATGACAAATAGAGGTGGTTATTGAGGACTTTATTGTATATTAAACTTCACAGATGTCACAGTTACAAAGGCTTGAGCAACAGCAACCCCTTGAGGTTAACTGCTTGGAAAAGTCTCAAACTCCCACTTTCACGTTGTCTGTCTCCTTTGTCTTTCTCATTATCCCCCATTCAACCCCACAAAAAAAGCAGAACGGCAGCACCATTAAGTATTGCTCTGATGATCTTGTGACAGAGTAATGATTACTACTACATTTAACTTTTAGCTTTAAGACATGAGATAAACAAAGGAGAGTACAATGGTACTAAGCTGTGAGATGCTGTTACCATTGAGTTTGTCCCATCTCTCTCAAAAACTTGTACAATAGCTTCCCATTAACTTTCAGAAAAAGTTCCAACACGTGTAATTGCAGGTCTCAGATAACACACAGTCCATGCTAGGCTTAATTTGATTGACAAGCCCACATATAATGCAACAGAACAATTTCTTCACAGCTTTAGTATAATGTAGGAGTGAAAGATTCGTAGCTAATCAGTCTTTTGCAGAGGTGGAAAGTAACGAATTACATTTACTCGCGTTACGTAATTGAGAACAAATGTGCAAAAGAAAAAAAGTGATGCAACACCATCGAAAGCGAACCATTGTCAGTATGGGCAATATTTGGATGTGCAGTAAACGACTGCGCGTGGTTGTCCTCGAGGATAGATAAACAATTGGCAAAAAATGTGGATGCAAAGTGGCTGAAAAAGGAGGAAACACATAGAACACCATCCCTCTGTGCTGATAAAGGTATGTCCCGTTTATATTTAGATGCAGAGGGAATCCCGGAATCCAGTCATGCAAATTGAATTTACAGTAGGCTATAGGTAGCCTACTTGCACACTGAGTCCAAAATTTTTGTATGCTTTTTTCCGTATTCGTCATTCAGTGGCTATGAATTGTCAAAACACCATTGAAAATGCTTGCTACGGATGCGAAAAACGCAGACAATCAAGACGTGAGGCCGTATTTATTTTTTAACATGCGAAAATTTCGGACGCGAATTTCGAACTCAGTGTGTAAGGACCTTAACGCAGATGTCACGTAAAAGACGCAAACTGATGGATGGATAAATAAATCGAAAGTAGAGCTGTGCACTAAATCAAATCGCGACATGGTCTGTGAATATTAAAGCACAAAAAGACTGCTATATACTCGCTTGATCTGTGTGTCTCGGTGGGAATGAGCTGCGCTGCTTCGTCTATAGGCCAACACACTCAAGCTTAAGATGTTTTCAGTGTCTCACAAACAATACGAGGACATGAATACATGGACATTTCCAGGGCTGCTCTGTGAGAGAATGCCTAATGAGCATTTTTAATGAGCATTTTCATCATTTTATTTGAGAAAAACCATTGTCAAATACACTCTGAAACAAGTCTTCACTTCACCCGTCAAAATAAAAGTTTGGTTTAAATAGGAAAAATTATGAAAGAAATATATCATTGTAGATCTACAATAGAAAGCACTTCTCAGAATAATAACTTCAACAATAATAATAATAAGACAATTTATTTAAATATTATTTAAGGAATATTTTTTTGTCCATGATTTAATTTAGTAAATCTGTTTTGCAGCACTTCCCCAAAAAATAAAAGGATAAAAGTTTAAATTTTGATTTGATTGCCACTGTTTTTGATACTATGGGCCCTATTTTAACAATCTGAAACGCAAGTGTAAAAACGCAAAGCGCAAGTAACTTTGTGGGTGGGTCTTGGCGCTGTTTCTATTTTCCCAGCGGGATAAATGACTCTTGCGCCAGGCGCAAATCTAAAATGGGTTGGTCTGAAGTAGCTTCATTATTCATAGGTGTGGTTTGGGCGTAACGTGAAATAAACCAATCAGAGCGTCATCTCACATTCCCTTTAAGAGCAGGCGCGCTGTTCTAAAGCGGATTCCTATTGTAACGGCGGATTTGCCAGGCGCGCGCCAGGAGCGGTTCACAGCCAAAGAGAGCAACACTCTCGTCAGGGACATTGGGGATGGAGAAACCCACCCAAATTAACTTCGGTTAAAAAGGCGTATGATAATTTGGGTAAATGTGTAAGCTACTGTAGATGTATGCTTTTATAATAAATTGTCTATCTATCTATCTATCTATCTATCTATCTATCTATCTATCTATCTATCTATCTATCTATCTATCGTAATAATGTATGATTTGCAAAAATGAAAACTGCTGCTTCTGTGTAGATGAGAGAATCAAAGTGTATGCGCGTTGTGCACACGCTACATTGATTATGGCCAAGCATGCGCCCTTAAAATAGCATATGAATAACATGCGCAACGCGCCACTGACTTTAAACAATTTTTTCCTGGTTAGTGGCGCAATTGTTTTCTAAACCTGCAAAATAGCATGAAGTAATGTTTGCGCCAGAACACGCCTCCTTTTTTGCGCTGAACCGCCCAGGGAGCGCAAGTTCATTCCCTAGTTTAGCGACGTGCTTTTGTGGAGGGAAAAGCGTGCTTTGCGTGGGTGCAAAATAGGAATGATACATGCGTCGGTGTACAAAGTCAATTGCGCTGGGTGCAAGATAGGGCCCTATATTTGTATTTATTCATAAAAAGAAAAAATAGTTTTCTGAATAAAATACATTTCATAGGACTCTATTATTCTTAAACATTTTAATAAATTATTAATGTTAAAAATAAGTTGTTGATCTGATTCATTATCAATTATTGAATTTAGTTGATAGACAAGTTTTATTGAAATTTTAATAAACAAAACAAACCAAATGGTTTTCGAGTTTGTTATAATAAAAGCATTTGTTCAACCAAAAAAACCTGTTTTCATTCATTTAACTGTCATTTTATCTGATGATAATAATAATAGCAAACATAATTTAATAATAACGTTTATTTATTTATTTAATAATTGATTAAATACTGTAAACCGTGATAATTTCTGAGATGGTTATCATACTGTGAAAATCTACAACCTGGGAGAGTGCTTGAGTAGAATATTTTAGTACTCTTTCCACCTCTGGTCTTTTGTTTTTAAGTGGTGGCTTGGAGTAGATTGCCGTCCCCCAGTGGGTCCTTCGCTTGCTGTGGAACGCCTGTGAGTCCATGGTTGGTAGTTGTTATTGAAAGTGACTACCCAACACACTGACTTGTCTCTTCCACTCATCCAATATATCTACCGTGTTCATCTTTGCGCTGTCGCCTGTGGGGGAAGTGGGATAGTCCTCCGTCCTCTGTCGCTCTCGCTTTTCCTCCGCGTTTCCCACCATTACAGGAGATGCAACAGTCTCTTGTTAACCCTTTCACGCGCAAGTTTAAAATATTCTAACTGACTCCCCAGAGTGAGTTTTTTCAAGGCGACCGTTATTTTAGAACGTTTCCCCATATTGTCTCCATGTTGACGCATCATGCTTGTCACGTGACACACCGCAGTTTCTCCCAAAACACATGCAAGTAAGTGGCCAGTGAACTGGGAGAAGAATAGAGTAAACTTTATAGTTACCTATGCAATGTGTATCTGATATGAATAAAACACGTCGGGCAGATTATATTTGAATATATTTTTATTGCTGCCTCCATAGACATCAGTCTGTATTTTACAAACACCATAAGTGCTTATGTGTATTTAAATGCCTGAAACCTAAAATAAACATTGTGGTTGAAAACACTGCATAGGTGTGATATATGACAATCGCTGAGCGCGTCCGTCTTTTGCTCAGTGCCAGCCAAAGCCCGAAAGCATAGTTTGAATCTGGCAGTTATGTGATGTCACTGAACATTCTAAATCCCATATGTGGGACCGTACTCTCAGGGGCACAGAAATAAAAATCCCACACATGGGGCCGTCAAAAGGTTAATGTTGCACACGCTCTCAAACTTGCTGTTTTTAACAAGTTGACAGGGTGCGAGATCATTGAGATACTTACTAGACTCTCTGCGGAAGTAAACATATCGTCAAAGACACCTCAAACGGAATCTCTCTGCAGCATCCATGAAGAGAAGATGAAAATATTGACAGGTGTATAGTAGTTAGCATAGGCAGTGGCATTTAACTTTTTTAAGAGTTTTTTATTGACTCAATATTAGACACAGGGGAGATATCACTACAGCTCGTGTTGTGCCAAAGGGCAGTTTACTAAAAGCCTGAAGGTAGATGGGAGGTGAAAGGACTCATTAGACCAATGAGAGAGACAGGGCTTGATGTCTTTGCAGCAGGTCTTTGATGGCAAAGCCCTGCTGACGTCCGACATACACCATAGCCAGCTGCCTGGTACACCTCTGGAAAACTCTCCACCTAACAATACGTCTCAAGCAAAAACATGTCAGCCATCAAATTGGTTGGCAGTAATGTGAACTCTAGGGTGGCTTTTATTGCCTGTGATTTTCACATTTTCCATTAGATTCTCTGATCTCACAATCATTGGCTGTCCATCTGAGCACCAGGGCAAGTGACAATTCGTGCTCATTTTGGGATTCAGACTGCCCGTTGGAGCATGAAATGAGCTCATTTCGGTCAGAGAGGAACCAAATGACAAGTGCTGAAATAATGTCACACCCCATCGTTATCATTTATTCTTTCAGCAAAGAGGAAAATGCATCCTTCTTCTTTCAGTGCACTGTCGACTGAGGAACTGTGCCTACCCACTCCTGCTAAACAATCTGATGTGTTATTCCTGCTATGAAGGATAGAAGGGATAAAGACAGAACGAAAATATAGAGAGCTTCCATATGGAAAGTAGATCATCAGTGATCTGCTTCACAAAAGACTACTCCCTTCTTATTAAAGATTTGTACGAGCATACTCAGCATGCAGAGTTGGATTATGGACCCGGTCATCCAAAGCCTTTCTGGCTGAGAGTAAAAAGGAAATGTCTTCCAGACCCCTTGGTGCATTGTGTGTGCTGACCACAGATCTACAGCACAAGATGACCAAGGGTCTCCAGGTTCCCTAACACATAACCTAACAATAACATATACAAAACACTTGGACCCCCAAGCATGCAGCCAAGAATATGGCCTGGAAAATATTTTTAGTTTACTGCTAACTACAAAAACATGCATTTCTTATTTCATGCATTTCTTAATAGGGGTGACAGAGGTTGGGTGCCTCCATAAATATGTGCCCAGTGGCCATGATCTGACGCTGTCTGCATTGCATTACTATATAAGCTATACAGTGTCAGTCAAAATGTAATGACACATGGAGGCTACCACTAGTAGAGAGCAGATTTTTTCCCCCATTGCTCCTCTGATATTGTGCTCCCAATTAAGTTATCAAAGTACTATATAGGCCGAGTCTGAGCCAAAACTTGCCGTTACAGGTCCCATCAGTCTACATAGAGTGAAAGAGACAAGTTGAGAGAAATCACAACACAAACATGTTATTGGCTATGGTTTATTTGTTCTCCCTGGGTGTTCCTGTCTACTAAAGTTTAATTTCAGTGCCTTTTAGGTGATATTGTGAGACAGGCAACGGTGTCATTGAGGGGAACAAAAAGTAAGTGACCATATGAAGCCAACAAGGTAAAGTGGGACACTGCTCTGGGGAATCCCATATATATATATATATATATATATATGAAGTGCCATTGATTTAATTCAGACCATAACAGTTCCACCCAAAACATTAATCAATGAGCGGAGAGTATTATATAGTTTTACTCAATTTAGAAAGAATTTGTTTTGACATGATTGTCACTTAGAGTAAATCTTGACAAGAGTGCCATATCTTAACTCATCAATGAATTCTGAAAGCATTAATAATGTTGAAAAATTAATTCATAAAGACTCTCACTTGTTTTGACAGCCTTTCAAGCTCTAGTGTCATAAGATAATTACATACTTAGTCATAGGCTCTTGTTCATTTATCATTTTATAAATTATCTTATGGCACTTCCCCAGCACTTGTTCTCAATTGTTTTTGCATTAGGACCCAATTTTTATATTGAACATCAGGGGTGGTGACCCAACACAGTGAAAAAAATCCTCAGTATAAAAATAGTTTGCGTTTAATCTCATTTCATTTTCCAATTGGTTTTGTGCCGAAAAAAACCTTCTTCTGCTTCTCTTTTGACAGCAGCTGAAAAGTGCACTGAGCATCGTGTCATCTATTGAAATCAACATTAATTTGCTTTTAATTTAGCTCAATCGACAATTATTTTAAATACTGTGAACATGCTGTAAAATGCCACTTTTGTTTTTCATTCTATGTTTCGTGTGAAAAGGCCTTAAAGTGGTCCCCTTGGTCAATACTGCACTTGTCCACCTCTTGTTTGGTTCAGCACGGACCTCACCTCACTTTATTCACATATCATAAATCTACTAATAAATGCTGAATATTACCATAACAGCCCTGATGGTGTTCATATCCATAGAGCAAATCACCTGACAGAAGAAAAGACAAATGGAGCTATATTGGCTTTATGCCCATTTAGATTTCAAGCCATGATTTGATTTTGAGGGCCTGATATGTGCTGTAAATATACTCACTTACAAAAGACTGAACGGGTTGAATGACAGATTAAATCACTGTCAGATTTGTGAGAGTATAAGCTCTCTTCAGTTCCAAGATTTTGATATTAATAGGCTTGCAACACACTGGTATCTGCTTACTAGATTATTGTGTGTCTAGCAGTGCTTATATTGTGTGGGGGGGGGGGTACAGTATGGCTACAATGATAGCTACAGTATTAAAGTTTTTTTTCAAGATGCCAAAGATCTAGTCAAAGGACTAGAGGTAATGATCTGTGCCACTATGAACTGTTGATACTGATCTGGTTCATGTGAATGGTAACTTCAGTGATCCAAATATAATACTGACACACAAACAGAAATAAAAATAAAAAATAAAAAACAGCAAACACTTGAGCAATTAGTGCATAATACATATCACATGTACACCATGTACATGTGTTATGAATTATGCACTAAGAGTCTTTTACACTAATGGCCCGTTCACACCAAGAACGATAACTATAAATATGACAATAAAGATAACTATATTAGTGTCCACACCATCGGACAATATCGTTCTGTTTATTCTAAGTGTGTGCTTGTCTGCCGCTTTAAATGCTCGAGCTCATTACAGCAGGATGGATTCTGATTGGCTGTCAATTTTTTTATTGTTCATTAGGTGGATAAAATCATTCTGAAAGTGATTCCAATGATATTGGTTCTCTATGCCATTATCGTTATAGCTGTGGTGTGAACTCTGCTATTCTTTAATACTGAAAATGATTTTTAGAACTATATCTTTATCGGTGTCCTTATAGTTACCGTCCTTGGTGTGAACGGGCCTTAACTCTAGAACCACCAGGGGTCATTGTATACCAAGTGGCTAAAAAATGTATTATGTCACTATATTAAGCCACTGTCTTTACAAAGTAATGTCTAGAGTCATGAAATTTCTATTTTTAGTCCTCAGCTATGTTTTTGTCCTGTTGTTTTATGTTCAAGGCTATGCAGGCTACACTAATCACTGAATATAGGCTAAAACAGCCTGCAATGACAACGAGAATTAGAAGGAAATACATATTTGGGTGGTGTAATATTATCCATGGTGACTAAAACTGATTACCATTATATCAGTGGATGAAACGCATTGCCTAGTAACATAGAACATTAAGACATAAGTGCTGCGAGAATGACTTAATGAAAAAAAGAGGCACTATATGTCACGGTTCATGGATTCATTGACTTTTTCTCTCTCTCTCTGTGTGTGTCCTTGTGGGTGTGTCTGCTGATTGTGCTGATCAGCTCATTAGCACCAGCTATTTAATGTCTGTGTATTCTATCCTGTGTTGTCAAATCATTTGGTTTCTCTTGTGGTCGAGTCCTGGTCCTGTTTGTGTTCTCTGGTTTCTTGTCTTTGTTTCCTGTTTTGAGTTCTGTCCCTGGCTGCCTGGTCGTTCCTGTGGTGACCAACGGAGGACCGGTTTTGCCCATTGCGTCCCTGCGCTGCCTTGTTCCTCTGTTACCTGCCATCTCCTCGGATTCTGATCTATTCATTCACCACTGTTGTTATTGTTCAGTAGACTGTCTTTTCACTCGCTACTGAATCCGCTTCTACTTCCTGAGAGAACGATCTGATCACTGTCATGGATTCAGCGAGGGAAGGTGATCTGCAGGAATTCCTATGCCTCAGTAATTCACGCATGGATCGACAGGAGGAGCATATGGTGGCTACGGGTCACGCAGTACAGGCCTTGGTAGCGCAGGTGTCCGAGCTCACCAACCAACTCCGACAACTGAGAGCTCCCACTGTACCAGCCCCACCATCAGTTCCCCCTGCTCCTACGAACACCGGCCGTCAGCATGAGCCGCACCTACCCACTCCTGAAGTCTACACGGGTGAGCCCAACTATTGCAGAGCATTTTTAACTAAATGTTCTTTATTCTTTTCTCTACAGCCACTGATGTTTTCCACTGAACAGTCTAAGGTTGCTTTGGAGAGAAGTTTTGTTTTGGCGTGTTCTATCTGTGCTCGTGGTAAGACTTCCAATCGACCCCCGGATGGGTTACTCCAACCGCTGTCTGTCCCTTCGAGACCCTGGTCCCACATTACGTTCGATTTTGTTACTGCCCTCCCGCCCTCTCAGGGCAATACGGGCGTTTTAACCATAGTAGACCGGTTCTCGAAGACAGCTCACTTTATTCCCTTGCACAAATTACCTTCTGCCAAGAAGACAGCGGTTACTGTCGTGGACCACGTCTTTCGCTTACATTGCCTCCCGATGGACGTGGTCTCTGACAGGGGCCCCCAATTTATTTAAAAATTTTGGAGGGAATTTTGTCGTTTACTGGGGGCGAGTGTCAGTCTGTCTTCGGGGTTTCATACCCAGAACAACGGCCAGACTGAGCGGGCCAACCAGGACTTGGAGAGAGTGTTGCAATGTTTGGTTTCCCAGAATCCTTCCTCCTGGAGCCAGCAAATCTCATGGGTTGAGTACACACACAACTCATTACCAGTGTCATTCACGGGCCTCTCTCCGTTGGAGTGTAGTTTAGGGTACCAGCTACCTATTTTTCCCAGTCTGGAATCCAAAGTTGTGGTCCCCTCTGCACACGCTTTCATCCAGAGGTGCCGCCACACTTGGAGAAGAGCCTGTGAGACTCTCCTCCAGGTAGGAGCGTGCACTAAGGCTCAGGCCGATCGCCACCGGTCAAAGCCTCCTGTCTACGTCATGGGTCAAAAAGTGTGGCTTAATATAGGTAAATTTGACCTTCTGGCACTTATAGCTATAAATGCCCTGTTTTTAATCTGGTTTTATCTAAACAATTTTAAACAACAGGGGATTGTAATTAACACAATTTTAGTTAAAGGCAATGTTTGGGAGATAAAAGTTAAACTTTTTATCGATTTAATTTGAGTTGCAAGAAATAATTTGAGCCACTATTTATTGTAAACTGTTACAATATGGAATTAAGCTTTTTTAGGATTCAAAATCCGTTTCTATTTCACAGAGAAAAACAGCATTTAGGTTTGGAATTACATTAGTAATGAGTATTGACAAAATTTGTATTTTTGTGTGAACACAAAAAGAAAAGAAAGGAAAGGAAAAGAAATAAATATTTTATCATATGCAGTGTTGAATTAAAAGGCACCTGGAAATGTGCAGAAATCCATGATTCCCCTGAAGAAACGTGACAACACAAGTCACATTTAGGCCACATCACAGTGAAAAAACTGTAATCACTACTGCAATCCACATTCAGACTATTTAGGCTCTGATGCTGGTGAAGAAAAAAAAAAAAGAAATAAAGAGAAGGGATTAATATGTCAAAGGAAGAAAAGAAAAATAAAAGGAAGGAAGTGACAAAGGAACAGTTTCTTTGTCTTTTCACTGACAAAGAAACAGAGCAGACAGGCTGGGGTTTGGCTGGAGGACATGATGTCCTCTATGATGTAAGTGAGGTGCAGTTGTAAAGGATCTGGCATCGCTAGCAGGCTCAGTTCCCTGGCGTAGCCTCACCGATGGCCAGTCGTTCAGGATGAGGCACTGAGGAAAAGCTCCGCTGCTAGATGAGCAGTAAATTGACAATCTCGGTGCTCTCAGAAATGTCAGAGAGAAGTTATTAGCCTGGCAGGCTGCCATCTTCTATAAATAGAAGCTGGCACATTTTCATAGGAGCATTATCATTTGCCAGCAGATGAGCTGAGGAGAAAGAGAGAGAAAGAAAGAAAGAGAGAGAGAGAGAAAGAAAGAGAGAGAATGAAACAGTAGATTTACTGCAAGAAATAAAACACTATTTGTTTTTATCATTAAAGGAAGGAGAGTGGAAATTGAAATGAAAAACGAGAAGAGATATTATATAGCCCCAAATTACTCAGTTCCGGTGAGATGCCTTTGGAAATCAGAAAGTCACGGAAAGGGCAACCATGAGAGATATATGGCAACAAAAATAAGGCAATTTTGCATAATCATTAAAAGCCCATGATGTGTCTTTTACTTTTATTATCCCTGATGCCGTAGTTAAGCAGCGGTGAGACATAAATGTAAGCCAATATAATATCTGTGCATGATAATGCGCGAGCCCTATCATGTCAAATTCTGCTTTCACTAACAATCAGAATGATTTTCTAGCCATAAAATCTAAAGGACAACAGAGAACACCTCATCTCTAATAGTTTTCTATCCAGATTAATGGTCTGTGAAATTTCCCTCTGTGCAACACATAGACTGTATTCGATTCAGGATATCAAATATGTTTGGTACAGTTGTACAGTGGTACTAAAACCACATCAACACAATGTGATGGGTCTCATACTCTTCCTGCTACGGTCGGCCAGTGGGTGTGGCTAGGAGGCTAGACCCATCACAACAAACACCCATAGATATTTTTTATATGGGTTAAAGACAATTAGAGAAAGATCTAGAACACCATTCCAATACGTGATTTGAAATTTAAATAATAATAATAATAAATATATCAGGTAACACATTATAATAACTGTATGCTATGAATCATTAGTTAAGCATTAGTAAATAGTTAATTCATAATTTATAAAGCATTAATAAACATTAATAAGCAGTTTATAAACACAGCTATAAATGCTTTATTCTTGATTTATAAGCATATCAATAATGTGTTTAATAATTGTATTTTCATACTTTATTAATGATGAATTTATCATTTCTAAATGATGTATTACATTATTTACAAACCAGTTATTTAGGAGTTGTCAGTGGTTCATACGATCATTTAAAAAAGTATAAATAAATGGTTAATAACCTATTTAAAGGTACATTTATACATCTTATTATTCAGACATATAGAAATAAAGTATGAAAATACAATTATTAAACATTATAGACATGCTCATAAATCAAGAACGAAGCATTTATAGCTGTATTTATAATAACTGGATTCTATGAATCATTAGTTAAGCATTAGTAAATAGTTAAAGGTATAGCGGAGGATTTTCTTTTTCTGGGTGGGTAGTGTAAACTATTGGTCCACCTAAGTGTCAATCATTCTGGTGATGTTTACGTAAGGCCGTCGTACGTGCTCGTCCCTTAGTTTTCGCTTTCTGCGCATGCGCACTTTCAGGTGTTTATGTGTGGTGAGCTAGAGCTCAGCCATTCATTGAAGCTCGCCGTTTCACCGGGTCCTTTGAAAATGTCTGAGGGTCGCAAGAGAAAAAGTTTGTGCGAACTGTATGAGAAGAAGAGAAAGGCCTCAGAAGAGAGAAACAAGATCAGAGTGTTTTTGGGAGATTGTTTCACATGATGGCGTGCGCTGAAAACACAGGTTAGGCTTCCCACTGATGCCTCAGTCGCGAAGTTTCTACTCGACAGGTAAAGTTTGGCATGCTATTTGGAGAAAAAGTGCAAATCTTCTTTTGGAAAGTAATCTTGTATGAGCGATGCCGACAGCAACTTGTAAACAGAGCGTGCACGAGGAGAACCTCGCACACGTTTAATAGGCGTTCCCTCTCGGGAGCAGGTAGAGTGTTGCGCATGTGCATTTTTTCAAAAAGTGGAGAGGGCGGTTCTTATCTAAAATTCGGAAAGATCCTCCGCTATACCTTTAATTCATAATTTATAAAGCATTCATAGACATTAATAATCAGTTATACATATATACAGCTATAAATGCTTTGTTCTTGATTAAGATGTATAAATGTTACCATACATCATACTGAGGCGCAGCCATTGGCCCAGAAGTCAAAACCAGGGTGATGAGAGACCAAGGTGAAGCCGGAGGGACGAGAGAGCCATATGGAGCCTTAATGATGGCGGACCACAGCAGAGCTGAGGGAGGGCAGAGCCAAGATGGATCTGAAGGGCTGACATGGTCAAGTTGGAAACATGGGTCTGAAGGCCTGAGGTGTAACCAGGGGATCTGCGTCACAGAGCCATACTGGTGTTGAATGAGCCCGAGTTGGAGTCAACGAGCCGACAGGAATCAGGAGTCGATGAGCTATGGGACACCACTGGGGGAGGGTAAGTCAGGGAAACTATATGGAGTCAGCGGAGATGATGGTGACAATGTGGTGGGAGGGATGTTGGGTGGGATCGGGTCATCTATGATGTTGACTGTAGTGGGCTGGAGGGGGATGAGCTCCGTGGCATCCAACACATGAAATAATTTACCACAGAGAATTTGGTCAACTTTTGATTGAGTAATATGGACAAGAAAAAAAAAAAATATATATATATATATACTGTATATATATATATATATAATTTTTTTTTTAAAGCACACATTTCAGACATTTAAATCCGTGCACGATTTCTGACCATTGCTATAGTGTTGTGAATTATATCACAGACAGCAGACTAATGCAATAATGAGCCCAGAGGGAACTGGTTTTTATTGAGGAGGATGTTGATCGTCTTTGAGTTTCCGTTTCACCATGGACATCTTCTGTTTCACTGAGCGCATGAGTCACCACTTAATTTCCATCCGTTGGTGCGACGGACAGCTAAGTATCAATCTGTATGCAGTTTCCCTGGCCAAACCCCTTCCAAAATGACAGCTATTATCCAGATTTACATTTTATCCCTGGAAAGAATAATGACAATGAATCATTGCCATGTCACTGATGTCGATAATTATAGTATGAGTGGTTGGTGAGGAGCTTGTCTTGGAGAGATTGGAGGATGGTAACAGCCAAGTAAGGGAAAAAGTGTGACAGTGAAGGATGGGTTTGATTCACATACAAGGATGATCAGATATAAGATGCAGAGTATGATTTTTTTTTTCTCCCTATCACTTGAACCTTTTGTCACCTTTCAGAGCTCATTCACTCCCATTCCTCAGAAATGTGGACTCAAAATATCCGCCAGCATTTCATATAAATTACAGAGTGATATGCTGTATAGTTCACCCAATAATGAAAATTCTGTCATCATTTGCTCACCCTCATGCCATTCTAAATTTGTACAAATTTCTTTCTTCTGCAGAGCACTAAAGAAGATATTGGAAGAATGTGTCAGCCTTTTTATCATGACAATGAAAGTCAATTTCGATGATGAACAGACTGAAATTAGGATTAATCACTTTCAAATCAAATCATTCATCCACTCATGCATTCATCGAATATGTCCAAATCAAATATGGCGACACATGAATAACTTAAAATGTAATAGGCACTTGTGTCATAAATCGCACTTGTGTAATAGGCACTTGTGTCATGATGATTTTATCATGATGTTTATCATTACATTTACCTAAAATGGTTCTAAAGCAAGGGTCTTCAATTGGTGGTCCGCCAATCATTGTTTGATCCCAAATAATTTTGTTAAAATATTTAAACATGTAAAAAACATCACAAAGTCAAATTTAAATATAACATCACTGTAAAAAATGTCCGTAAATTTAACAGTAAAATACCGTATCAATGCTACAGGATAAAACCGTATTTCACAAAACATGTGATAACTGTAGAATTTACAGTGAAAAACATATGAAAGTACGGTTTATTGCTGTAAAATTAACAATATACTGTATTAAAAAGGAAAACATTATTTTGTCCTGGGCAATAATGGATTTGACATTATGTGGTATTGATGTAACATATAAACTCTTAGAGAATGTATTTATATTTTACTAAACCCTTGTTGATAGATTTAAAAAATTTGAATAATATGCATAGTTTTCTATTTTTTAAAAAAGGAAATACACATGTGTTATGGATGTTACAAAAACAAAAAAAAACTTTGTATGACTTCTTTAAAATAAAATGCACAAACCATAAGCAATAAACAGGCTACCCAACAAATAAAGGGATGCCTCTTCACAGAAATAATAACTTTATTTTCATTTTCATATGCCCATTCACGAGGATTAGGCCTATGTACTGTTATGGATGTGACAATCCTGAAAATGGCATTTACCTTACTATGGAAAATCATGCACTAAAAACAAATGTTGACATCTGTGCTATGGTAAAAACTTTTTTTTTCCGTTGTAAGGTTACAATGAAACCTCTTAAAGGTAGGGTAGGTAGGATTTTTATAAAAAAACCTTTTTTTCAAATTTGTTTAAACTGTCTTTATATACCAATACATAATTAAAATGTAAGTGCTCTCAAAAAGAGAGTATAAAAATCGAGTGACTGTAGACCTTTTAATCTGCAATAAAAACAGCTCATTATTTCCATTCGGGACGAAACAATTGATTGGTTTGGGCGACTGTCACTCACTCTCGCAACCATGGCTACCACCACTGTTGTTACAAGATCTGCCCATATGCGCGCGCACCTGTTTGATTTGAGGAGTGCAAGAGAGGCGCGGAACCTACGAAGAGTAAAATTATGGCAGAGAAAGAGCATTCAAAATTCAAAGCACCTGCATATGCAGTCAGCGAAGGCAAACAAGGCAAAAACTACTTCCTCGGACCCTGGTTGCCCGCACTCTTGAATGACCTCCTCTGCTTCGCCCATGACCCCGGACCTGTCCTCGAACCGACGATGCGGTACTTGTCACCGGAGTGTAACGTAGTCCTCATCAGAGTCAACAATGTTTTCATCATGGAAACTCTTACATGCAAAACACCGTATATATTATGACTCTTACACGAAATTCACCTTCATCACAGTTTAACTGATGGTAATGGAAAAACGTGTATCAGTGCAACCTGTTTTTAGCTTTGCCTTATAAATATAGCTCATTACCTATAGCCTAAATATAGCTCGTTACCGAATCAAACAAAATATATTTTAAACTTTACCAGTATAGATATGCTAGCTTGATAGTGAGTACTAAAAGCCATCTTATTTGTTTCTATTTGTCATGTCATGTCATCTTTGTCCGCTTATCCGGGGCCGGGTCGCGGGGGCAGCAGTCTAAGCAGAGATGCCCAGACTCCCCTCTCCCTAGACACTTCCTCCAGCTCTTCCGGGGGAACACCGAGGCGTTCCCAGGCCAGCCGGGAGACATAGTCTCTCCAGCATGTCCTAGGTCTTCCCCGGGGTCTCCTCCCAGTGGGACGTGCCCGGAACACCTTCCTGGGAAGGCATCCAGGAGGCATCCGGAACAGATGCCCGAGCCACCTCAGCTGACCCCTCTCGATGTGGAGGAGCAGCGGCTCTACTCTGAGCTCCTCCCGAGTGACCGAGCTTCTCACCCTATCTCTAAGGGATCGCCCAGCCACCCTGCGGAGAAAGCTCATTTCGGCCGCCTGTATCCGGGATCTTGTCCTTTCGGTCATGACCCAAAGCTCATGACCATAGGTGAGAGTAGGAACGTAGATTGACCGGTAAATCGAGAGTTTCGCCTTGCGGCTCAGCTCTTTCTTCACCACGACAGACCGGTACATCGACCGCATTACTGCAGAAGCTGCACCGATCCGTCTGTCAATCTCCCGTTCCATCCTTCCCTCACTCGTGAACAAAACCCCAAGATACTTAAACTCCTCCACTTGAGGCAGGAACTCTCCACCAACCTGAAGTGGGCAAGTCACCCTTTTCCGACTGAGGACCATGGCCTCGGATTTGGAGGTGCTGATTCTCATCCCAGCTGCTTCACACTCGGCTGCAAACCATCCCATTGCATGCTGAAGGTCCTGGCTTGATGAAGCCAACACGACAACATCATCCGCAAAGAGCAGAGACGAAATCGTGTTGTCACCAAACCCGACACCCTCCGGCCCCTGGCTGCGCCTAGAAATTCTGTCCATAAAAATTATGAACAGAACCGGCGACAAAGGGCAGCCCTGCCGGAGTCCAACATGCACCAGGAACAAGTCTGACTTGCCGGCAATGCGAACCAAGCTCCTGCTTCGAGCGTACAGGGACCGGACAGCCCTTAGCAAAGGACCCCAGACCCCATACTCCCGGAGCACCCTCCACAGGCCGCCGTGAGGGACACAGTCGAATGCCTTCTCCAAATCCACAAAGCACATGTGGACTGGTTGGGCAAACTCCCATGAACCCTCCAGCACCCTGTAGAGAATATAGAGCTGGTCCAGTGTTCCACGGCCTGGACGAAAACCACACTGTTCCTCCTGAATCCGAGGTTCTACTATCGGCCGTATTCTCCTCTCCAGTACCCTGGCATAGACTTTCTCAGGGAGGCTGAGAAGTGTGATCCCCCTGTAGTTGGAACACACCCTCCGGTCCCCCTTCTTAAAAAGAGTGCCACGCGATGCTGCAGAGGCGTGTCAGCCAAGACAGCCCCACAACATCCAGAGACTTGAGGTACTCAGGGTGGATCTCATCCACCCCCGGTGCCTTGCCACCGAGGAGTTTCTTGACTACCTCGGTGACTTCAGCTTAGGTGATGGATGAGTCCACCTCTGAGCCCTCAGCCTCTGCTTCCTCAATGGAAGACGTGACGGCGGGATTGAGGAGATCCTCGAAGTATTCCTTCCACCGTCCGACGACATCCCCAGTTGAGGTCAACAGCTCCCCACCTCTACTGTAGACAGCATTGGTAGGGCACTGCTTTCCCCTTCTGAGGCGCCGGACGGTTTGCCAGAATCTCACAATCTCAGGCTCCTTCCCCGCCAGCGAGGTGACATTCCACGTCCCTAGAGCTAGTTTCCGTGTCCAGGGATCGGGTTGTCGAGGCCCCCGCCTTCGACTGCCGCCCGATCCTCTCAGCACCGGCCCCTTACGGTCCTGCAGGTGGTGAGCCCACGGGAAATTTATAGTGATAAAGTTAGGTATTTTATTACATGTGATTCTGACATGATGTAACTGCATGCACTGCGCTCCTTCCTCTCCACTCGTCTCAGGTAAATAAATGCGCCGTCTTCCAGCTGAGCCTGAGCGTTTGGCGTCGCACGTTCATGTGTTTTGGGGGCGTGGCTTTGGAAGGAGCCCAGAAGGGAGGGGGTGGAGTGAATAGAAATAATGAGCTGTGTTTATTGCAGATTAAAAGGTCTACAGACACTCGATTTTTATACTCTCTTTTTCAGAGTACTTACATTTTAATTATGTATTTTTTATATAAAGACAGTTTAACCCCCTGAGGTCGACGGTATCGCCGGCGATACCAGCTCACTTTTTTTCAGTTCAGTTCAAAAGAAATTAATTTTGCTCTGTGGACTTTGATATTACAAGCAAGTTTCATACATCAATCGATTCTGTTAAATGTGTATTATTTTTGTGTATACTCACAATAAAAACAAAGTGTTGTGCTTTTTGCCAAATAAAGAAAAATAAACGTGATGCGAGTTCTGCCTTCTATCTGTCAGTGTAGTCCATTCTGAAACGCGTCCGAAAATGAACAATAACTCAGCGAATACTCAGTCAAACAGGCAAACAGACATACAGGCATGAAGCTTGAATTATCTTCTCTTAAATGAAGTAATTTATATAAAAAACAAATATTCTCATCTTGTGAAATCTGTATTAAAAGAGAGCGATTCCAGTCGACCTCATTACAACTAATTCAAATGTAATGTGACTCCGCCTACGGAGAGCGCGCGCTATTCAAACGCAAATGAATGAGGCAATCCGCGCAATCCTGTGAACGCCCCCATATCAGCACGAGAAACACAAGTTTATTCAGATCATTACTTTAACACCGTCTCGTAGCGCTGTGAGGAATAACAATAATGAAAAAAGTACCTCAGAAGTGCGGGTATATCGAGGAGCGAGCTGAGGAATACTGTAAGTTTTTTTTCTTCTCACGTGAATCGGGTTTCTGTTTATGAATGAATGAACGGCAGAGATGCGCGCTGTTTACCACAGCTCGCAAAAAGACAGTTTAAATTTAAATTGCGTCTCTGTGTGAATGAATGATGATGTTTTAGCAAACTGTATTGCTATACTGAGTTGAGTAAAAATCGACAGAAATATGTTGAAATAAAATGTAGACTATTTGTATAAGCAACGTTTTAAACTGAAAATTAACATTTATATGCCCTTATATTTCATAAAAACAACGTTACAGTCAGGCGTTTCTGTTTGTGTATGAATGTTTCGGTTTTAGCAAACTGTATTGCTACACTCAGTAAATATCGACTAAAATATGTTGAAATAAAATGTATTTGTATAAGCAACGTATTAAACTGCATATTAACATTTATATTTCTTATAATAAAAATGAAAGACCTATGTTACAGACATATGAAAGACAACATTTCGTTGATTAGTTTTGGATAGATTATACATTTTTAATGTAAAATATCTGCCACCTCAAATAAGCTTTCAAATAAGTTTGCCAATATTTGCTTATGTTAAATATAATATGTTTTGTCAAAAATAAAGTTATCAAATAATCAATCAAATCCTTAACTTTGAAATATGTATGATAAAATGTATACTTTAGTTTTTACAAAGAAAGATTACACTTGAATTGTTGTAATTGTAACCTTTTTAATAAAAAAATATATTTACAAGGTAGATGTAAACAAACTATTAAAAGGTAAATATAAGCCTTTTCTTTAACCTGTTAAGCTGCAACCCCACTTTTGAAAAATCCCCAGAAATGACATACCCAAACTAAAACAGATACAGTTCATGAACCCTTTGTACTAAAAGCACAAGTATGATCTCGTTTGAAAGCTGACACCAGGCAGTTTATTGTAAATGTAGAATTAATTATTGTCGTAATGACAAAAATTGTTATAAATAGCTACAAAGTTTTGTAAAGTTATTAGAAATTATTTTTTATGAAACATCCTCATGAAAATAAAATTGAAATTGGCACTGTAGCAATCTAGAAATGCACTACAGCTAAAGTCACATGTCTAAACATTTTATGTTTAAAATCTGAAGATAATAAGCCCAAAACTCTGTATTTAGTTAAATGTTTTTCAAGACCATGTCATGTGACTAACAGTTAGGGCTAGCTAGCATGTTAGCTTAGCACACCATCAATACACGACAATATATGAGATTAAAACCATATTTAAGCTCAAAGCGTACTTTATAACTCAAGCCGAATGTTTTAAATAATCTTCTGTGATCTAATTTAGCTTCAGATAAAAAAAATCAGACAGAAAATATATTATTTGATAGTATTATGCACAATGATGAAGTCTATATAGATTAGCATTACATTATAAATATAATCTATTATTATAAAAATACCTGGCGTGGCTTGAAGAACACAGGCAAATCAGATATCATTGCAATCATGTTTATTGTCTTCAAAACATCTTTTATCTGCATGATTACAGCCGATCTCTGTTAGCTGTGTGTGTGTTCGAGGCTTCCTGGAATGTCACATGATCATGGCTCTTCTTCATGTGCCATATATGGACTATATTACTGTGCATATAGCGCCCTCAGGCTATTGGTATGAATTGAAAACACTGTGAATTAGAATACCAAACGCTCATAAAGATTACATTGACGCATTTGGGTATAAATTCAATAAATATTATTCCTGTCTATAGAAATATGATGTGAATCTAAAAGAATCTATCAATATTTCTCCAAATCTGCACATTTTTGAGCTAAAGCCCTGAGGGACGTTGTTTTGTGTATCGCTGTCATGACGACACTACAGAGTTTTTTATGAATGGGAGCGGCTGACGCGCATAATTCATATTAAAGGTATCGACTCATTTTTTCATTTCATAACTCCTGACACAAATTAAGACATAACTGTCACTATGAGTTTCTCAGAATACAATAGTGGTCAAATACTGAAACTTGAGTCTTATATCTTTTTAATGATGTATAGTTTGTCAAGGTATAACATTAAATCTGATAGTAATTTTGAATTAAATAAATAAAAAACGCTTCAGTGCGCCGACGCACTGGTGAAGCTTAACAGGTTAAATAACTTTTATTGTGTTTTATTATTGACAAATTTGGGGAGAGGATAAATATTCCAAAACTGTAAATACAGTATGAGAATTAACTGCACAATTACTAGACATGTTTTCCTTGGATATTATAGGCCAAATTGCAAGCACAATATGTGGAAACATTCTTGTGGCTCAGTGACTCACCTGAATGAATGGCTAATTAAGTATGCAGGCCCCATTGTCTCCTCGGGTGTGAACCACTACATATACATGATCGTTGACGCCCACTCCGCATATGGCCTTTCCAAACAGAAAGTGCTTTGCAAAATTCAAATCAATGTATTGTGTTATGTGAATGATAAGGCAGGGTGATTTTCACTTCATTTTGAAGAAAAAACACTAGGCAATGACATATTTTAGACAAAAGTCTTATTGGCACATATTTAGAATGTGTTTTATGGCCTTATTTCAGAAACTTTAGTTTTTAGTTTTTTCAATAACCATGCATAAACATTATTCTCTCAAAAATGCAGACATGTACATTCTTGTTGCTCACATTTCATGGTAGCCCTGTTTGTGCTAAATAGTGTGTAATTTTTTTTTTGCCATTAATATGTTTATAAGCAACTGAAAAAAGCAAAAATGTCAGGGCATGTCAGAACATCTCAAGGACCCCAAAAACACCTTAGACCCCAGAGGGTTAAACAAATTTGGAATGTTTTTTTTTTTTTTTTTGAAAAATCTTACCTACCCTACCTTTAACATTTCTTATTACAAATACATAAACATAAACATAAACATATTAGACACCCCTGTGCAGTGTGCACTTAAATATAACAATTCAGGAGACAGGACATAAACAATTTTAACATGTGTGATAAAAGCATCTTTTTCTGTGTAACGCTTTATAGAATGACTTCTATAAAATTGTAGCTATCGTTAAATTGTCTTCTTATGTCCAACTTGACATTTGTTTATTTGATTTTGCTCATTGAAATATTGTTTTGCTGTAATTAACAGTGGTTTTACATTTTTTAGGGTGTCTGAAACAAAATATCTGAAATGCAATGCTCTGTTTTATCTCTGCCCTCAGGCATTTGTTTTAAGGTTAGAAAATAATTTGAAAGATAACCGTTAAGCATCAGCCAATCATGATAAACATTGCACCTTGGCTCCAGTAGGCAAAGAATTTGATTGGCTGAATACTCATTGGCGCTGAGCGTCAGCATTTTGCTTTCCTGCATTTCGGCATTCCAGTGGCGAACGATTCTTGTGAAGCACTGACGGAGCAGAACTACAAATTAGTGAAAATATTCTGTAAAATAAATGTGTCTGGCACACTGGTCAATTGGATTAAACTGTTTTAAGCAGTGTGTGGTTTTAAACACGAGTAGCATGTACCCTGTTTTAACATAAACATGTCAGAGCATGTTTCAGCTATAAACGGTTCAGCTATAAGTGGTCTTTCTGTGGCCACCACATGGGCTACCATAGAACGGACGATGGATTGGCCCTCCTTAGAGGCCCGAAAATAAAGATCTGTGCCCCGACTTACTGTGTCCGGGCTAATACCCCTGCCCTCATCCAGGTCTCCTAACAAATCAGCCTGGTAAGCTTGCAGCAGTGACATGGAGCCTGACCAGCTGCTGAATATGCCTTACCATTAGGGGTGTAACGATTCATCAACTACATCGATGAATCGATTTATATTCCTATGATCCAACTACATCGATCTGTGCTCGGCAAGGTGGTCTTCCGGATGACATATATCGATCTAACATCGTTTTAAAAGGTAATCAATCGATTGTATCAATACTAGGAAATAAAGCATTGGATTTAAGCATGTCAGACTTTATATGGATGTTTTTTTTCTTAGCACTTTTAATGATAAAGGCTTTAAACGTTACTCGATTCAGTCTGCCTATATGTGACGTCATCGCCACGCGTGACGCGCCAGCAGCAGCGCAAAGACAAAAAAAACATAGCATGGTGGATGGCAGAGGAGAAGCAGACGAGCGAGAAATTATCAAGCCACCATTGCGGTCCAGTGTGTGGAAACACTTAGGCTTTTGCAAAAACGGAGATGTTCTAAATAAGTCGCTCGCTGTTTGTAGGATATGTAAAGGTCAAGTAAAGTACAACAGCAACACGACAAATCTCTCCAACCACCTACTAAGGCGCAATGGGATTTTTTATGTTGAAAAACAAAAGCAGTACCAGGTAAACCTACTGTTGAAATGTTGGTTGCACTTACTGTAATTTTATTGAAAATGTATTGAATATTGAAAATGAGAGCAGAAAAGGTTAACTTCCGGTTAATTCAACCTAAAGTGTTGGTTGCACTTTATTCAAATAAAATGTGAATGCATTTGCCATTAATTGTTGTTTACTTGTTTGTTTATATCCATAATTAATTGATACCTGATTCCCTTGCAAGAAACAACAGGAATCTAGGACACTTCACCTGCACTGTCCAGTATCCAGGTATTTATTTCAGTCACACTGGTTGAATTTTTGGCTAAAAAGTTACTGAATCGATTTCAAGTCACTGAATCGTTTCGGATCGTATCGTTCTAAATGAACTAATATCGTCCTTGAATCGAATCGACAACCACGAATCGTGATATGAATCAAATCGTTGTTAAAAGGAATCGTTACACCCCTACTTACCATATATGTCGGTACCTTTAAACAATCTGCAGCTGCTTGAATCCCAGTGCAGGAGCTGTATACCAGTTACCACAGAAACGTAAGTGGTTAACTTAGTGAATTGCTGTGGTGACTCGTGACACTCGCGAACAGCACTGACTACCCTGCCAGGGATAGACGCTTTTGCTGGTACAACTTGAATATTATTATTATCATAAACTTGTCATTAACTTCGGTAGGCTGTACAACAAGGGAATTGTAATTGGCTGCTTTTTCTGCAGAGAGCCGATCTCGGTCCGACGGGTCGCCCGCGGGACATTGGGTGTTTGAAAGGTTAACTTTATGAAAGACAAAAAAAATAAAAAATAAAAAATTTACAAGTCGCATATCTATGGAAAGCTGAGATTCTTGTGATTCTAACGATATAAGCCATTTTAGTATGCAATAAACACAGCGGGTACAATCTGTGTCTTTGTCAGACCACCAACAGACAAATAAACAAACAGGAAGTGGAAGACACTTGCCTAAAAAGCCTTCTGTTCGTCCACTGATCCATTACATTGCAACAACAATGGTTTAGTTACACTGTAAAGGCCCCATATAATCAATTCAGCGAAGTATTTAGTCCATAACACATTTATATATCAATAAACATCCACTTACTGTGAATAGTAGCATTCCAAGTTAGCCGACAGAGCTCTCACAACTATCGAACATACTATGGTAAATCTTCAAATGACATGTAAATAATACAGCTATTTTGACTTCAAAATGGCCGCTGACCCCTGAACTTTTGAGTGACAGCGGATTTCAGCGAATCACGGAGTTTTAGGGGGGGTTTTCCTCCAGCTTGAGCCACTCACCGCGCATTAGGGACACGGTCCATCCTTCGCTTTGACGGACATTTGGCTAGTCCAATTGGAGAAATGTTAGCAAATGACTGACGTTTCTGATAGCCAATGATCTCCTGAAGACATTGATATGCAGTTTTTGTGGGAGGAATCCAAACACGGCCAGCAATGACGGTGCGCAAATGTTTGTTTTGGATCAGCGCGCCCGTGCGCAAAACTGCGTAACGCTGTAGCAAATGACATATGACTTTGGAGAAAGGCTTTTATGATGGGAAATCGTCTCTTTCGACAAGTAAGTGTTTTATTATACTATATAACATATTTGACGTGTTTTTCTGAGTATCTTGTGTTTGTGTTTCACTGTTTTGAGATGACCAATGCTAACTGCTGATGGTAGCTCGTCCTCAAGCGTAAGTTATGTGTGCATTGAGCGCTCATTACTGTTGTGTTGTACATTTATCAGTTTGTTTATGTCCCTGTGTGTCTTTATCCACGGGTTTGTGTTTGTCCGTGTTTGTTTGTGCGTGTTTGGTGCTTTTAGCGCTCTTGTTATTGTTATGAGATGTGCGTGTATCGTTGTTTATGTCCATGTGTGTCTATCCACGGGTTTGTGTTTGTCCGTGTTTGTTTGTGTGTGTTTGGTGCTTTTAGCGCTCTTGTTATTGTTATGAGGTGTGCGTGTATCGTTGTTTATGTCCCTGTGTGTCTTTATCCACGGGTTTGTTTGTTTGTGTGTGTGTGTGTGTGTGTGTGTGTGTGTGTGTGTGTGTGTGCGCGTGCGTGCGTGTGTGTGTATAAAATAGTACACAATACATAAAAGATGTAAATTATTTGTTTTTTTGCTTTTTTATATCACAGAAAATCATCTGACATTGAACTGGATGAAGAATGGGAGTCAGCAGAAAGCCATATATGGACATCAAGAGAGGAACCATATCCTTCACCTTCCTAGAGAGGTTCAATAACCAAAGAAAAACCTAATCATAAATTTGTAAATAGTTTGATATATATGTAGTGTATAAAATACTAATATTAAACAATATTTTAATACCATAACACTTGTTTTGTATTGTTATTTGCACAAATTTCAGTTTCAAGAATTGCAAAAAACAATATAATGTGTTTATGCTTCAGTTACTATGTGTCAACAATTATTTTCAGTGAATCTGAATAAGGAATAGAATAGCTCTAAGTGTAACCTTTCATTAGAGCCCAAAATTATGCCTGTACAGTAAAGCATTCAAGAATAGCAGCATGTTATGTGTCTGTGGTTACAAAGTGTCATTTGGAGTCTCCAAGTGGCCTTTTTTTGGGGAGCGCCTAGACATAAACTTAGATAAACCTGTGTAAAACACTCATTAGCTTAAGGTATTGTTATCAACATTTAAATTGGGCTTGGTAAGGCTTCATGCTATGATCCCACTGTGTTTTCCAGCTAATACCTCCCAGCTATAGTTATCTGCAGGCATCTTTTTACAAAAAAAAAGTTAGGCGGAAATTTTTTCCCTCTTTTTTAGTGTGTTCAAAGTTCTATTACTCAATACCAGTGAGACTTACAGTGATTCTGACTGTTTGGGGACAAACCTCAAAGTGTCCCCTTTCAAAAGAGACCAAGACCATGCATATACTCCAAATGGTTCAAGAACAGCCTGCAATTTAATTTGGGTAGGCCTTTTTTAGGCGTTTTTGGCAGAATTTGCAGGAACGCTAACGGGTTAAGTTACTATAATATTGTTCCAAAATTGGCCTAGTACTATACGATTCCTATAATTATTTTTTAAGAATATTTTTTTTATTAAATTAATTCATTTCAAAATTTCACCTTTCTAACGTTACATCAAACCAGTTTACCTTTGCAAGCACGGTCCTCCATTGGGGAAACCAACTGAACTAAACGGGAATGAGAGAAGAATAGCCTAACACTTGAATATTTATGCTTTCGTTTTGCTATCAGTAGCCGATCCCGCTTGACATTTAAAGTCCCTGTGAACCGGAAGTTGCAAACGACTTTTCTCCAGTGTTATGACGTATTTCCCAGTGAAAAGGAATATTGAACAGAGGGCAGGGTTTTACTCTAGCGCTCCTCCTCTCCATCTCTGCTCATAACAGACTAACGGTTTGAGGGGAGTGGTTAAGCGTTGCCCAAACCAAAAACCTCAAACCTACGTCATCAGAGAAGGTCCTCCAATGCAGAGGGGAGGGGCATTTTCAGATTTTGATTAAAGATTACCATGGTAAAAAAAATTTTTTTTAAATATTTTCTTGCACGGATTAATTGTTCACCACAAGACTAGTAATATGCGCTAACAAAGTAAATAGGGTCAATTTTGATTTCATGGGGACTTTAAGAGGAAGGAACCCGATGATGTGATTGGTCGAACTCTTCTTCTTTCGTTTTTATTCCCCAGCATGCTCATTGCTGCTACGCTGTTTTAGCCTACTGATCAAGTGTTAGACTGAGACGGCTACTGCACGTCTACGAGTGAACTCAAAGCAGTCACCTGATTTTCACGTAGTTTAAAGTGACAAATCGTATCACCGTATTTTGATGTCAAAATGCGTATCTACTATGCAAAATGCGTATAGGTTGGCAGGTCTGCGTACCTTTAGCTTATCAAACACACATCACCAGGGATTCATATTAGCTTATAACTCTTAGTAGTCACATAAAAGATGTAAAACTAACCTGGAAATATTGAAAATATTACACAGTCATTGATGACGTGGGACAACAGTTGCTCTTTTTCCATTCAACCGGATTATGAGCTTGTTTTCCTCTGTGCCTCGCTAAGGGTCCCAGAGTGACCCGGCTGAAAGGTACTGCCACCTTGTGTCCGTTCTGTGAAACAGCATGTCATAGCGCGCTTCTGTGTATTCTCTCAATAGTATTTGCAATTAAATTGCAATTAAGGTGGACTCAGCCAGACTACAAGCTAACTTGGAAGCCCTACATCTGGAAAAAGAGGCTGCAGCTGCTAGTGCAGAAGCAGATATATTAGAAGCAGCAGCAGAGTTTGGGAATGAGGAGCCATATGAAAGGAAAAGTCACTCTTCATCAGCACAAAGCACAGAAAAACATGTTTGTGATTATGTCAGGGACCAAGCTACATATCTCAGTGAGCAGGCCGACTTGGCCGCTGATCAGTCTCATAATTGCAAATCTGAACCAGACCAAGTAACGGATCAGAACCAGTTTACCTCTCAAACTGAACCAAATATAGTGCATGTGAATGATAACCAGTATGTCGTACTTGATGCATGTTCTACATCTTCATCTCTAAGAGTACCAAAACTGCAACAAGTAAAACTCCCAAGAAACATGAAAAAGGAGTCAATAGAAACACCAGTCAGCAAGAAATGGCAGCAACAGGCTAAGTGCAGTGGTGTATCCAGATCTTTGCCACAACACTAGTGAAATATCTTGCACGTCGTGAGCTGGTGAGCAGTGGTTTAACACGCTTTGATGATCGCCCTGAAAGTTACAGAGCCTGGAGGTCCTCTTTTATCAACAAAATCAAAGACTTGGGTATTACAGCTAGTGAGGAGCTAGACTTGTTGTCAAAGTGGCTTGGTAAAAAATCTTCAGAATACGTGAGACGTCTCAGGGCAGTTCACATAGGAAACCCAGACACAGCCTTGGAAATGGTCTGTAACAGACTTGATGAATGCTACAGCTCACCTGAAGTAATCGAAAGTGCATTGTTTAAGAAGTTAGACAGTTTTCCCAGGATTCCAGGTAAAGACAACATCAAACTAAGAGAACTTGGAGATCTTTTAATTAGGGCTGAACGATTAATCGCAATAAAACCGCACGCGATTTGGCAAAGGCTGCGATTATTTTATGTGCAGCTTGTCAGTGGAGTGCGGCTGATTGGTAGTAAATACTGCCCCATTTGAACGCCAGAGGGCGCTCTCATGCAAACGCAATAAATATGCCCCGCCGCAGAAGTACAATAATGCACATCATTCCAGGAAATCCCTATCGCTGTAGCTGAATAAACAGAAGATTGAAACGCTTTGATTAAACATGACTTATAAATACACGACTGCCTTATTCTGTGTAAGAAGGCACATCATCTCATCATCGTTATGAAGTGAGTTTGGAGTAAATGCATGTTATTAAATGTTGTCTGTTGTTGGACAAGAGGTTCATAAATGCTTCTCATGGTTTGGAAAGATGTTTGACGCCTGTTTTTTTCAAATGTACGTTATAAGTGACTCAAATTCACAGTGCTTTCAGATGGAGCAGCATTTACAGAGCCGATCATCAATGACAAGCTGCGCATAAAAAATAATCACAGCCTTTACAATTTTAAAATCGCGATAAGCCATCTCGATTTAAGTGCGATTACATGTAAAGTGCGATTAATCATTCAGCCCTACTTTTAATGGAGCTGCTCTCAGCCAAAGAAGACGGCTATCTACCAGGTTTAGCCTACTTACACACTGCTCGCGGCATCAGGCCCATCGTTGAAAAACTGCCATATACCTTACAAGAGAAATGGATTTCTCAAGGCTCAAAGTTCAAAGAAGAATTTGGTGTCACTAATCCTCTTCTCTCGTTCTTTACTCAGTTCATTTGCAATCATGCTAAAACACGTAACGATACCAGCTTTGCCTTTTCTAGTAGTTGGCGCCCACAGTATGAAGGACTCACCGTAAACCGCTCTAACTTCAAGACGCCAGTGTTGGTACACAAAACTGACATCTCTCATAGTGCATTTCAAGACAAAACGCCTTCTAAAGATGATCTAGCCAAATACTGTACCATACACAACAAACCCCACCCTTTAAGGAAATGTCGAGGCTTCAGATTGAAAACAATCGATGAGCGAAAAGCATACCTAAAAGATCAAGGGATCTGCTTTAGGTGCTGCTCATCATCATCACACTTTGCTCGCGATTGCAAAGTCATTTTAACCCCCTGAGGTCGGCTATCGCGCCGGCGCGATAGGCTCGTTTTTTTCCGTATGAGTGCAAAAAAATAATTAAAAAAAATATAAATTTTTATCTTATATGCTTGTGTTATACATCAATCGATCCTGTTTAGTGTGTATTTTTTTGTGTATGCTCATAATAAAAACAAAGTGTTGTGCTTTTCGCCAAATAAAGAAAAATAAACATGATGCGAGTTCTGCCTACTCTCCGTCAGTGAAGTCAATTCTGAAACGCGTCCGAAAATGAACTGTAACTCAGCGAATACTCAGTCAAACAGGCATACAGTCACACAGGCATGAAGCTTGAATTCTCTTCTTTTAAATTAAGTAATTTTTATAAAAAACAAATATTCACAGTTTATGTAATATGTATGCAAAGAGAGTGATGTCAGTCGTTCTCATCTCAGCTAATTAAGTTTTAATGTGCTCCGCCCACGGAGAGCGCGCGCTATTCAAACGCAAATGTGAGGCGATCCAAACAAACCTTTGAAACGCCCACATCAGCTGGATAACACACACCGCGAGTTCACTTTCAGACTTATGTACTTTACGATGCTGTGAGGAATAATACTATCTTGATAATAATCCTGCAAAAATTTACCTCAGAAGTTCTGGAAGTATCATTTCGAGGAGCAAACGGATCCCGCTGAGGAATTAGGTCAGTTCTGTTTGCTTTGTTCTAATCGGAATGAATGAACGCAAAGATGCGTGCTGTTGTGGAGCTACTACAGCTGGCAAAAATATTGTTTAAATATGAATCGCGTTTCTGTGTATGAATGAATGAACGAACGAACGCACAGATGCGTGCTGTTGTGGAGCTACTACAGCTGGCAAAAATACTGTTTAAATATGAATCGCGTTTCTATGAATGAATGAACGCACAGATGCGCGCTGTTGTGGAGCTACTACAGCTGGCAAAAATACTGTTTTAATATGAATCGCGAATACAAAGAAAGATTACACTGGAAATATTGTTACAATTTTAAATGTTGTTGTAATTGTATAACCTTAAAAAAAAAAAAAATATATATATATATATATATATATATACCGCCGAACCAGAAGTGACGTCACATGAGGTAGAGCGGTCAAAGTAAACAATGGATCGCAATGACAGCTCGGAAAGCTGGGGGAATTGTAGCCTAAATATTTACTCGTATGATATATATAATTCATATTTAATTGATATATATGATGATATCATGTAATTATGAGCCTGATATGAAGCCAAGTTAGCAGGACAGGCCAGGTTTAGACAGAACAATGGTGAGTTCCCTGCTGGAAAAACCAGCATAGACCAGCATAGCTGGTCATACCAGCTAGACCAGCATATGTTGTGTTTTGGTGCTGGTATGCTGGTGACCAGCATGGGATGCTGGTATGCTGGTATGCTGGTGTGACCAGCATGGGATGCTGGTGTGCTGGTGTGACCAGCATGGGATGCTGGTATGCTGGTGTGACCAGCATGGGATGCTGGTGTGCTGGTGTGACCAGCATGGGATGCTGGTGTGCTGGTGTGACCAGCATGGGATGCTGGTGTGCTGGTGTGACCAGCATGGGATGCTGGTGTGCTGGTATGCTTGCTGTATGCATTAATTAAATGCATCCCATGCTGGTCACACCATCACCAACATTGGATGCTGGTTACACACATTGGAAACTATGCTAGTAAACAGTAATAGATGTTAAGGATGGTAGCCTGTTCACCAGGGTGGAATGCAGGACAGCTACATTGAATTTTGGTATGATGAAAATCATGAAAATACAAGCTTACATTAATACATGTAACAAGTTCATTTAATAATAACAAATAAACATTAATACGTTAATACAATAATAACAATTATTTAACAAAAAACAACACTCTTCTGGCTCAACAAGCAAATTACAATAAAACGCATTAACAACAATTGATCTTAATTAAGTGCTCACTATGGGGTTCTAAAAATGAGTCGACTGCTTTGTGCTTTGTACTACACATTTGTCCTTGTCAACAGTAACCTGCTAACAGTTGCCTACTTTTTCAGATAAATTAGTATAAGTTGATGTGTATGCTCTCCGTTTATGTCGTTTTGTTCTGTCATCCTTACTGTATTGATCCTACTTTTTCAGGTAAATTACTAAATGTTGGATGTGTATGTTCTTTGTTTATGTCGATTTGTTCTGTCGTCCTCAGTGTCATCTTAACTGTCGTCTTGTTCTGTCATCTTAACTGTTGTCTCTTTCTGTCGTCTTGTTCTGTCGTCTCTTTCTGTCGTCTTGTTCTGTCGTCTTAACTGTTGTCTCGTTCTGTCGTCTCTTTCTGTCAACAAGACGACAGAAAGAGACGACAGAACAAGACAAGACGACAGAACGAGACAACAGAACAAGACGACAGAAAGAGACGACAGAACAAGACGACAGAACAAGACGACAGAACGAGACAACAGAACAAGACGACAGAAAGAGACGACTGAACGAGACGACAGAACGAGACGACAAAACGAGACGACAGAACGAGACGACAGAACGAGACAACAGAACAAGACAACAGAAAGAGACGACTGAACGAGACGACAGAACGAGACGACAAAACGAGACGACAGAACGAGACGACAGAACGAGACGACAGAACAAGACAACAGAAAGAGACGACTGAACGAGACGACAGAACGAGACGACAAAACGAGACGACAGAACGAGACGACAGAACGAGACGACAGAACGAGACAACAGTTAAGACGACAGAACGAGACGACAGAAAGAGACGGCAGAAAGAGACGACAGAAAGAGACGACAGAAAGAGACGACAGAACGAGACGACAGAAAGAGACGACAGAACGAGACGACACAGAGACGACAGAACAAGACGACAGAAAGAGACGACAGAACGAGACGACACAGAGACGACAGAACAAGACGACAGAAAGAGACGACAGAACGAGACGACACAGAGACGACAGAACAAGACGACAGAACGAGACGACAGAACGAGACAACAGTTAAGACGACAGAACAAGACGACAGAAAGAGACGACAGAACGAGACGACACAGAGACGACAGAACAAGACGACAGAACAAGACGACAGAAAGAGACGACAGAACGAGATGACAGAGACGACAGAACAAGACGACAGAACGAGACGACAGAACGAGACAACAGTTAAGACGACAGAACAAGACGACAGAAAGAGACGACAGAACGAGACGACACAGAGACGACAGAACAAGACGACAGAACGAGACGACAGAACAAGACGACAGAACGAGACGACAGAACAAGACGACAGAAAGAGACGACAGAACGAGACGACAGAAAGAGACGACAGAAAGAGACGACAGAACAAGACGACAGAACAAGACGACAGAACGAGACGACAGAAAGAGACGACAGAACAAGACGACAGAACAAGACGACAGAACGAGACAACAGTTAAGACGACAGAACAAGACGACAGAAAGAGACTACAGAACAAGACGACAGAACAAGACGACAGAAAGAGACGACAGAACAAGACGACAGAACAAGACGACAGAAAGAGACGACAGAACAAGACGACAGAACAAGACGACAGAACGAGACAACAGTTAAGACGACAGAACAAGACGACAGAAAGAGACGACAGAACGAGACGACAGAAAGAGACGACAGAACAAGACGACAGAACGAGACGACAGAAAGAGACGACAGAACAAGACGACAGAAAGAGACGACAGAACGAGACGACAGAACAAGACGACAGAACGAGACAACAGTTAAGACGACAGAACAAGACGACAGAAAGAGACTACAGAACAAGACGACAGAACAAGACGACAGAAAGAGACGACAGAACAAGACGACAGAACAAGACGACAGAACAAGACGACAGAAAGAGACGACAGAACAAGACGACAGAACAAGACGACAGAACGAGACGACAGAACAAGACGACAGAACAAGACGACAGAACGAGACAACAGTTAAGATGACAGAACAAGACGACAGTTAAGATGACACTGAGGACGACAGAACAAATCGACATAAACAAAGAACATACACATCAACATTTAGTAATTTACCTGAAAAAGTAGGATCAATGCAGTAAGGATGACAGAACAAAACGACATAAACGGAGAGCATACACATCAACTTATACTAATTTATCTGAAAAAGTAGGCAAATGTTAGCAGGTTACTGTTGACAAGGACAAATGTGTAGTACAAAGCACAAAGCAGTCGACTCATTTTTGGCACAAATGGAACCCCATACTCACATTTTAAAGTTTTTTTTTTAGTCTGTTAATGTCCATTATTTTTTCTGTGATGAACCGTCCGGCCTTTATCCATCTGGCCTGCAACTCTGTCTCCTCCACATTCTTTCTGTCAAGCCACTCCTTGAAGCAGACTGAAAAGAAATGAACAGATAAATAGTGATGCTTGTGTCGCACCAGAACAAATAAAAATGTATTACTCCATAACCCAGTACTTGGCATCCCACAAAGACCTTGTGGCTACTGCTACCTTTTAATGTCTGAAGTTTCTGGGGGGTTAAAGGCTGCCTGCTGGTTTTGGTTGTGGGGCATTCCTTCCCTGTGAGACTTCTTTCCCCCAGAGTCTTAGTGCCCCAGATTGCCACTGCCAACTCCTTGACAAATAAGGAATCCCGCGTGCTGTTTTGAATCCTTGACCAGGCCTCTCTGCGCACTCGAACATCTCCCCCCAAGTGAATCTGACAAAATTAAAAACAAAAATAATCAAGGTACTAGATTGTACAAATGCAAACAAAATTTATTAAAACTTTAAGTGTACTGTAGTTGGGGGTTCTTATATTAATCCATGCACACAGATGACGAGCCTTAGGAAAATATGTTTATTCAAGTGTTCCATTAGTATACTTCTTTTAAACTAAAAATAAGAATGTATAAGAACCGTATGTAAGAAATGTATTTCAAGTAATCATAAAATGGCCCTGATATGTCACTAGACATTAAGAAATCATGTTGACCATTCCTTTGAAAGATGGAGACGGCTGAAAACGGAGAAGAATTTGAAGACAGATGCCAACGTTGCAGCCTATCTGGCAACCTTGAGTCAGGGGGGAGGGGGAGGGGATACACCGCTCCACAGTAATTTGAAAGTGATTGCAGTACCAGTTTTGGCCACAATCTTACATACGGTTCCTTTAAGTATACTTTATAAAATGAACTTAAAGTATACTTCTTTTTCGTAAGGGGAGGGCAATACTGTACCTCATCTCCCTTTGAAGACACAGATGGTTCCACCAAACAGTCAGACTCTGCAACATATACAAAATAATGTCAATGTACTCAATATACATATTTACCCTCTTGCATCAGGGCCTATAGTTTGGTAAATATGGACCATGATAGATTTCAGATATCTGTGACTGTGAGTAATATATTTGTTATATATACACATGTATATCCTTACTTTGTAAGGTCTCCTTTGGGCTTCGGGCTCCAGGGTCTTTGACAGTTAGAAAGAAAACAAACATATCACAAATATGACAGATGATGGAAAACATGACAACAAAAAATATACTTATAAACCCTCAAAGATCACAGCTGAAGTACTCCAATAACTTATAGTCTTCCCCAATCCCAATGCTATTCCTTTAATTTGTATCTTATTAGCTGGTTTAAATGATGATTGGGGGGGGGGGTGTCCTCTTTACCACTGCACTTTGCTGTTGATGAGGATTTCAGTGCCTTCAGCAATTGTTGCTGCAATTGCATGTTTAGAGAACGTAGTTCTTTATTCTCTGCCTCAATTTCTGCTCTGAGTTTCTCCTGCTCCTCTAACCTATAATAGACGGACATAGTGTATGTCATGATTAGCTGACATTATAAGAAAGAAAAAATATATATATATTTTAATATATTAGGTGTTATCTAGATACTTATAGTATAACCACCTAGTTCTGCTATGGTGCTCTGACAAGCAGGTTAAATCAAACATTGGGCTAAAGATCAATTCTCTTGTCAGAACACATTAAAGGAGAAGTTCACTTTTAAAATGAAAATTCTGTCATCATATACTCACCCACCCTCATGTTGTTTCAAACCTGTATGAATTTCTTTCATCTGCTGAACAGAAAGGAAGATATTTAGAAGATTATCAGTAACCAGACAGTTTTTGGGTCCCATTGACTTCCATAGTAGGAAAAAAATATACTATGGAAGTCAATGGGACCCAGAAACTGTCTGGTTACTGATAATCTTCTAAATATCTTCCTTTGTGTTCAGCAGAAGAAAGAAATTCATACAGGTTTGAAACAACATGAGGGTGAGTATATGATGACAGAATTTTAATTTTAAAAGTGAACTTCTCCTTTAAGGCTATTCAAAAATCACTTACTTGTTTGTAGTTTCCTGTAGTTGTAGAGACATATTGTTTATTTTTTTTAGGTAGAGATGTTGCTTCTTTTTTGCCTCCTCAAAAAGTTTTTCTGGTACAACCCCACCATCATCATCATCATCATCCTCTTCTGACAATGAGTCAGACAGGGTTTGAGCTCTCATTATCTTGCTTGGAGTTGGGCAGAGTGGAGACTGTTTTCTTCTCATTTTTCTCTCTTTTAGCAAGGTTAAGAGATTATTTTGTTTGGCCTCTTCTGCAGCTTTTTTCTGATTTGTCTAAAAACATGGATAAAAGCATAATTAGGAAAAAGCATCACAGTGTATTGCAAGACCCCCACACATCCAAACAAAACAAACAAAGCATTGTAAAAGCAATTACCCTATATGATTATTGAATTGATTAATGATTGGAGCCTAATATTATCACCTGATAATGGTGATAATTTGATAACCTGTATGTGGTCAGAGACACAAAAATACATTGCAGTACATACATGGTTTATGGAGTACATCCCCCCCCCCCCCCCACCAGTTATATTTTCACTATAACTTGCATTCTGTAGTTACATTCAAGTGCCACAAGATGGCACTAGCTGTAATTACAGTTGGCAATAGCTGTAATTACAGTTAACAGGAAAAACGATAGCAGATCAGCAGCAGCCAATAACATTAATTTACCAATTTTACACAACTAAAAAGTTAGCTAACATCGGAACTATAACAGCAATATCAACTTTACATTTATTGCTTTGGCTTCCTCTGCCTCGGAGCGCGACCGTGGAGGCGTGGTCTCCTTCAGGAGTCTCACACGGACCCGCTTACCCTTGGCCAGTTCCTCCTCGATCTCTTCTCTGGACTCTGGAATGTTAATAACACTGAATGTAAGTACTTGAAAGCACCTGCTATAACGTTATACTCTGTCATGCAATACTAACACCGGTAGCATTGCGTCCTCTGTCCTAAGCGCTTACTAGCTTTGCTAGCGCGTTAGCCAAAACTCGTATCCCAGTAATAATAGACGTACTACTAACGTTAGTAAGTTATTAAAGTATTTCCAAGTTGGACATTTATGTTATTTATGAACTATTGGAGATAACGTTATTACGACTCACCCTTTAGGAACAATATTTGTCCCTTGAAAAACTTCTCTTGCCAGCGCACCCAGTAAGTTTTAGTGAGGTCACTAACGTTAAGGTCAAAGTCCTTAATGTAGGATATGGGGACGATTTCTTTACACCCGTCCTCTATATATTTCACATAGGCGAACATATTTTCTATTCTGTTGTATAGTTAGGTAGATTTAAGTAGATTTGTTGAGTGAAGTTGTCTGTAAAATGACAAGTAACGGTTACCTCACGAGCGAATTTAACTCTAACGGCGGGAAGCGCGAGATGCACTGTTGCCTTGGTTACAGACGTGTGTCTTAGCTCCCATTATAGAATGATAAAGTTAAATGGTTTATTAAACACGTCTGTATAACACAGCACAGTTCCACAATGATTATAATGTTGAATCAACAACTCTCTAAAGCAGTTTCAACAATAGCAGTATAAAGCAGTCTTATCATCTTCATGGAGTAGGATTTATTACAGAACTGTTGAATTGAGGCTGCATCAGTTGTACAAAATAATCTGGCAACTAAGTGTCACACTTTTTAGTGCAATAATCCTAGTTATCTAGTTGGCAAATTGCTGGTAAACTAAAAAGCTCAATTAATACAGACAGACAAAGGATTAGAAAACATTTCCAACAATGTTGCCTGATAAATATGATTTATTAATACCCTTATTTTAGTAACGTAAGTACTTTGTAAATTCAACATCCTATTCATGAATATGTCTGATAATTATTATGTCCTTTTTTTAATTTTAGAATGTCAAAACGCAAGTACAAATTGTACTTAGAGCCTAAGAGCAGAGTTACATTTCCCTGTGCAAGACTGAAAAGAGGACATTTGGATGTAAGTCAGTTCATGAGAAATATGTTGTAATCCTGGGTATCAATATTATATAATTATATTGTATTCAAAGAATGTATGACTTCAGTCTTACCTGAAGATGTTCTTTTAAAGGTGGCAGATGGTTCAGGAGATGCAGATGTTGAGGTGAGAGAGTAATTATTATTTTTTTAATTAAAAATACATAATTTCCCATTAGGCTTTACTACATTGAGTACAGTTTTTTTTACTCTGTGCTTGTGCCATCTCTTCATGATCCTGTGCAGACCATGTCTCCTTCTGGCGATATTCAGCTGGATCCAGATGACACGGCCAACATGGTGAGCTCTTCTACCAACCACACCTGCAGGCTTGTGGCATATTGTTTTTTGAAATTGTTGTCTAAAAGTTACTCCTGGTTGTTCAGGTTTTGGCTTTCACCGGTGACCACATAGATCAAGGGGACAGAATCAATCCACACCTGAGCACTGCAGATGTTGAGGTGAGAGCAAGGTTGCCCATAAGGGCCTGTGTCATAATGAAACACCCCCTTCAATTGTATTAATAAATGACAATTTATTTGCAAAATTGTTGCTGCATACCTTTCTGACACTGGGTAGTTTCGCCCCTGAGTCTGGGTGAGAGATGGATCTACTTTTTAAATTAGTAAAAGACATAATTGGGCTTTACTACATTTAGTACTGTTCTTCTTGATCCTGTGCAGACAATGTCTCCATCTGGCGATCTTCATCTTCAGCTGGATCCAGATGACACGGCCAACATGGTGAGCTCTTCTACCAACCACACCTTACAGGCTTGTTGCATGTTGTTGTTGTTGTTGTTGAAATTATTGTCTAAAAGTAGGGCTGGGTATCGTTTAAAGAAATTCGATACTGATACCTTGACTTCGATACCGGTTCCTGAATGGTACTTTTTCCGATACCAATTTTACGAAAGAAAAAAAAATCCGTTTTAACAACATTACCTTAAAAAAATGAAAAGTGAACAGAGATTATGTAAGGGTTAATGCCTGACGAGGTGTCCATTGTCAGGTATTAATGGACGACGGCGAGGCGTGAACCGTACGACGCTCAGCGTACTTCCGCCGAAGTCCGCTTATACCATGGTTACTTGCCAAATAACACATTTTTAAAACATTAGTTTATATTTTAATTAGTTTTACAATCGAAATCTAAAGTTTTTACAAACAATAACTTGGTTTCCCTGGTTACGCCTGACAGGTTATTCACTAGGTGTCCTCTATCACTTTTTAATGGACACCCTGCAGCCAGTCAGAATCGAGTATTCACCCAGACCATGGTATAAGCGCTGAATTAGAGACGGTAAAAATGAGTGGGTCACGCCCGAAAACCGCAACAGGCCAATCGTGGCTTAGCAACCGTATTTAGGCGAAGGGTCAATTCCGAGTCCTTATAGCAGCAGGAATAAAAAGCGGTTGTTAAACTGGATTGTTATGGTGGAAAAAAAGACATGTAGTGTCTCCTAGACTGTATCCTGCTTTTATGAGCCTTCATTTTAAAACACCCATTTGCTGTTTGGTGCATGTTTTGTTGAATTATTTTTTCAAATGTTTCTTTGTGCTTTCAGGTACTGCCTCTTGCTGCCAACCACGGAGAAAATGAAAGTGAAGTTAGACCAGGTTCAAGCTGCGCAAATCTTGAGGTCAGGGCACAACCCGTTCTGTGACAGCAGTCAGTAGGGCTGTACAATATGACCAAAATGTCATATCCTATTTCATACCCTGATAACGATACATATCCCGATAACAGGGCTCTCTGGTAACTTTTTTTTTATTAGGAGCACTTGTGCTCCTAATTAAAAAAATCTAGGAGCACAGTCCAAAATTTAGGAGCACAGATAATTGAACGTTTTTCAATGACACAATAGTACTGTGCCACATATAACATGCACAAGTATGGAGAGCATGAGAAAAGAGAATTCAGAAACATAGCATCTTACAGAAGTTTATGTGATGAAGTTGGGGTCGGCGTGACTGAGACTCATGCTTTTATTACTCAAAACAATAATAAACAAAAGGCGCGCACACAGCGCTTGCACCGTAGCCTCGCTACAGCATTAACGGACAAATCCAGTGAAAAATGCGTTTTCATGATAATCGAATATAAAGTGTTTTATCTTTAAAAACAGATAAGCCTTGTTAGTGGTAATAACTAGCGATTTACTTTTACTTACTCTGTGCCCCATATACTATTGTTAAGAGCTAATCTGTTTTTAAAGATAAAACACTTTATATTCGATTATCATGAAAACGCATCTCAGGGAACTATCGACTCGGTAACCATGTGTTAATTACCCCTAGGTTAATTTTTCACTGGAATTGTCCTTTAACAACACTTTTTCACTTTCTCCGATCACTCTCTCCACCTCCGACGTACGAGTCCTAGTCCTCCTCTCTCTCTCGTCTCTGAGTCGACAGCGGCTTATATCCCGTCTCTCCACGCCAATTACTGCAATAAGACACAGGTGTTTGTCATTTGCACTTGACCTACTTACATACCGCTTGTCTCCTTTCTCTCTCTCCCATTATAGACCGCGCAGAACCACGCCCCCCTCGCCACAGTTTACCTTTACCTACCTTCCTCAATTAATAAAATATTACCGTTGGAATTTCTGTAACTCATGATATTTATTTGCATCATAAAGGTTTATGGAATAAAGAATAAGTTAACGCTATAGTTTAACTGCTTAGTAAGGTCATCACTCTTCCAGTGACAAACATGGCATTAGCTAGATTTGTGGGTAATCTAATTTAGCAAATGTAAGCGATGTTAAAGAGTATTTAGAAGCGACGAATTAGGGAGAACCATTGTCATTAATTGGCTGTTATAAACCCCAATACCGATTTAAATTAAATTAGTTCAGATTGGCCAATAATATCGGACGGCCAATTAAAGGAGAACTCCGGTCAATTTTAACATTGAGCTCATTTTTTTTGTACATTTGGAGTGCTGTCAATACAGAGAACAACGACGAAAATCGGTGTTGCCTACACCGTGTTATCCTCTTTTTAAAATTTGCACCCTGTTGACTTCAATGGGGCAAGTTTTAAACCTGCTTTTAGCCTCTTAACATCCTTGATGTGTCATTACAAGTGCACAGGTCATGTGAGTGATTCCTTCTGAGTGAACACGGGTGGATCTGACTGCAGTAGATGTGAAAGATATGAATAAAAATGATGTTATTTAAGCCAGCGCACATACCTGTATTTACATCCTGTTTTCGGTTGAAGTCCAAAGTAGTCGATTGCCGAGTTCATGCGCGTGATCATAGGTAACTAAACCTATGCGCGTGAACTCGACAATCGACTACTTTGGACTTCAACCGAAAACAGGATGTAAACAGGTATGTGCGCTGGCTTAAATAACATCATTTTTATTCATATCTTTCACATCTACTGCAGTCAGATTCACTCGTGTTCACTCTGAAAGAATCACTCACATGACCTGTGCACTTGTAATGACACATCAAGGATGTTAAGAGGCTAAAAGCAGGTTTAAATATTGCCCCATTGAAGTCAACAGGGTGCAAATTTTAAAAAGAGGATAACATGGTGTAGGCAACACCGATTTTTGTCGTTGTTCTCTGTATTGACAGCACTCCAAATTTACAAAAAAATGAGCTCAATGTTAAAATTTACCGGAGTTCTCCTTTAATCGGTTGGGCTCTACGTCAAACGCCATATACCGTCATATCGCACAGCCCTACTGGTCAGTCATACATTTCTTAGTTTACTGTCATTGTATGCAGACACATGCACTCAGGAATGTTTTTTTTTTTTTTTACATTTTTTGTAGATGTCTTCATCTGGTCGCTTTCTGCTTACATCTGAGCTGCAACCAAGTGACATGGCCCAGCAGTTTAGTTGTGATTCATCATCTGAAGGCAGTGTTTCTGAAGTTGATTCGGAAATTCCAGATATTCCAGAAGATGATCCATTCAGACAGATAGGTTTTGATACAGACATGGATTCAGTACTAATGTCAGCAGGTACAACGACAAAGGCTGAGGCACTGCTCATGGTGATGAGTCATGCAGCAAGACATAATATAACAGGGACACAACTTCATGACTTATTACAGCTCATAAATACTCTGTTTGGCAAAGAGGTGTTACCCAGATCAAAATATTTGTTCAATAAGGTCTTTAAAAACAACTCCGACATTGTGGAGTTCCACTTCTACTGCAAAACCTGTAAAGTATACATTGGCACAAAAGAAGACATACAAGACAAAAACATTGCACAGTGTGCCATCTGTAGTGCTTCAATTGAAATCAGTTCCTTGAACAGTGCAAGCTTTTTTATCAACATACCAATTGCACCTCAAATCCAGACGCTGCTTGAAAATCCTCAGATTCAAAACAGCATGAGCTACAGACACCAAAGGCCACATAATGAGCATGTTATCTCTGACATATACGATGGTGAAATGTATCGAAACTTGTCAAGACCTGGTGGAATTCTGTCAGATCCAGACAATTTGTCGTATAATTTCAATTCTGATGGCTCGCCTGTGTACAAGTCTTCCAGATTTTCTATATGGCCCATACACCTGCATTTAAACGAGCTCCCTCCCAAAATGAGATTTCAGAATGTAGTGCTTGCAGGTCTTTGGTTTGGTACTCAAGAGCCAGTTATGTCTATTTTTCTCAGACCCTTTGTTGATCAGGCCAAAACACTGGCATCCAGAGGTGTGTCTTGGAGAAAAAATGGAACATGTGTGTACAGCAAAATTGTTGGGTTATGTTGTTGTGTAGACTCAAAGGCAAGACCAGCCATGCAAAACACCACACAGTTTAATGGGTACTTTGGTTGTGGCTTCTGTTTACATCCTGGTACTCTAGTAGAAAAACAGGTGAAGTACACTGTGACTGACACAGAATATCCTGACAGAGAAGCGAAGAAAATGCTGGCAGATATGGAGCAAGCAGTAGCACAAAACAGAAGTGTCAAAGGAGTGAAAGGTCCATCACCACTCATAAACATGCCCTATTTTGATATAGTGTGGGGCTTTGTTCCAGACTATATGCATGCTGTCTTACTGGGTGTCATTAGACAGCTCACAGAGCTTCTTTTGAACAACAGTGATCAACCCTATTACACTGGGAGTCCCAACACTATGAGGGTGCTAGAAAACAGGATCAAGGACATAAAGCCACCACACCTGATAACACGACTACCCAGACCCCTTGCAGAATGCAAGTACTGGAAAGCCTCAGAGTGGCGAGCATGGCTCCTGTTTTACAGCTTGCCAGTCCTGAATGGTGTACTTCAACCACGTTATGTGAAGCACCTAGGCCTTCTGGTATCAGCAGTATTTCTACTTCTGAATGAGAACATTACCTTCCAAGAAATCAACAAAGCAGATAACATGCTTTTTGAGTTTGTGGCAAGGTTTCAGTTGCTGTATGGCGAGGCATCTATGACATTTAATGTACACCTGCTAACTCACCTTGCAAAATCAGTGAAATTGTGGGGGCCACTCTGGGCACACTCAGCATTTGTGTTTGAAAATGCAAATGGTGGTCTGTTGAAACTGGTGCATGGAACAAAGTGTGTAGCTCTGCAGATTGTGAACAAATTCCTGTTGCACAGAGCAATACCACTCTTTACCACAAGGTATGCAGTTAGTGAGCAAGTTAAGGAGTTCTGTTTGGAAATGACAAACGACCGAAGAGTAAAGAGTTTCACAAAATGTCAAGACACAACTGTTCTGGATAGTGGCAGAGTGACAGAGACTACTGATGATGAAAAAAGAGCCTTCATTTCTGCACAGAAACATCCACCAGACGAAATGGTAGTGCACAGGAGAATGGTGCATAAAGGACTGGTTTATACCAGCAAAAGCTATAGCCTCAGTAAGAGACGCAGAGACTTTTTTGCAAAGATGAGTGATGGTGTTTATGGAGAAATCCAGAATATTGTATCCTTTCCTTCAGAAGGGGGTACAGAAATTGCTGTCCTTTTCAAAAAGCTCTATACAAATGCCTCCTTTCCTTTATCACAAGGTTATGGGTTTGTGTCACATATCCGACTAGTAAGTGGAAGCCTTTTTTCGCCAGTGTGTCTGATTTCAGTAGACCGGTTAGAGCAGAAATGCATGGTTTTGAAAACGGGTGATCAGACGTACATTTGTGACTTTCCAAATGCATATGAGAGAGACTAGTCTTAATCTTAGATGGTCATTCTGTGAGTTGTTGGTGTTAATATAAGCCCTTTCTGTTTAATATGATTTCTGGCCTTGAGTGCGAAGACCTTTCCATGAATGGAACTGGTTAAGGTGTCATTAGACGGCCTAAATGTGAACTTGGGTCATGTGATAACAGGAGGGGGTGGGAGAAATAATATCTAAAGTCCGAAGAAATATCTAGGAGGACATTCACACTCAAGCCTCTTTTTCTCTAGCTTATTGATCTCCCTTCTCTGGGTGACTTACTATTTCATATCTGTCTGATACTGTTTTGCCACTCCTTTTTTGCATTCTTTATTTGAGTCTGATACTTTATTGACACCTCTGTTCGACTATATTATCTTTGAGTCTGATACTGCTTCGACATTTCTGTTCGACTATATTATCTTTGAGTCTGATACTGCTTCGACATTTCTGTTCGACTAAGCTATATTATCTTTGAGTCTGATACTGCTTCGACATTTCTGTTTGACTATATTATATTTGAATCTGATACTGCTTCGACATTTCTGTTCGACTAAGCTATATTATCTTTGAGTCTGATACTGCTTCGACATTTCTGTTCGACTATATTATATTTGAATCTGATACTGCTTCGACATTTCTGTTCGACTAAGCTATATTATCTTTGAGTCTGATACTGCTTCGACATTTCTGTTCGACTATATTATATTTGAGTCTGATACTGCTTCGACATTTCTGTTCGACTATATTATATTTGAATCTGATACTGCTTCGACATTTCTGTTCGACTAAGCTATATTATCTTTGAGTCTGATACTGCTTCGACATTTCTGTTCGACTATATTATATTTGAGTCTGATACTGCTTCGACATTTCTGTTCGACTATATTATATTTGAGTCTGATACTGCTTCGACATTTCTGTTCGACTATATTATATTTGAATCTGATACTGCTTCGACATTTCTGTTCGACTAAGCTATATTATCTTTGAATCTGATACTGCTTCGACATTTCTGTTCGACTAAGCTATATTATATTTGAGTCTGATACTGCTTCGACATTTCTGTTCGACTAAGCTATATTATCTTTGAATCTGATACTGCTTCGACATTTCTGTTCGACTAAGCTATATTATCTTTGAATCTGATACTGCTTCGACATTTCTGTTCGACTAAGCTATATTATATTTGAATCTGATACTGCTTCGACATTTCTGTTCGACTAAGCTATATTATCTTTGAATCTGATACTGCTTCGACATTTCTGTTCGACTAAGCTATATTATCTTTGAATCTGATACTGCTTCGACATTTCTGTTCGACTAAGCTATATTATATTTGAGTCTGATACTGCTTCGACATTTCTGTTCGACTATATTATATTTGAATCTGATACTGCTTCGACATTTCTGTTCGACTAAGCTATATTATCTTTGAATCTGATACTGCTTCGACATTTCTGTTCGACTAAGCTATATTATATTTGAATCTGATACTGCTTCGACATTTCTGTTCGACTAAGCTATATTATCTTTGAATCTGATACTGCTTCGACATTTCTGTTCGACTAAGCTATATTATCTTTGAATCTGATACTGCTTCGACATTTCTGTTCGACTAAGCTATATTATATTTGAGTCTGATACTGCTTCGACATTTCTGTTCGACTATATTATCTTTGAGTCTGATACTGCTTCGACATTTCTGTTCGACTAAGCTATATTATATTTGAGTCTGATACTGCTTCGACATTTCTGTTCGACTATATTATATTTGAATCTGATACTGCTTCGACATTTCTGTTCGACTAAGCTATATTATCTTTGAATCTGATACTGCTTCGACATTTCTGTTCGACTAAGCTATATTATATTTGAGTCTGATACTGCTTCGACATTTCTGTTCGACTATATTATCTTTGAGTCTGATACTGCTTCGACATTTCTGTTCGACTAAGCTATATTATATTTGAGTCTGATACTGCTTCGACATTTCTGTTCGACTATATTATATTTGAATCTGATACTGCTTCGACATTTCTGTTCGACTAAGCTATATTATCTTTGAGTCTGATACTGCTTCGACATTTCTGTTTGACTATATTATCTTTGAGTCTGATACTGCTTCGACATTTCTGTTCGACTATATTATCTTTGAGTCTGATACTGCTTCGACATTTCTATTCGACTATTTTATCTTTGAATCTGATACTGCTTCGACATTTCTGTTCGACTAAGCTATATTATCTTTGAGTCTGATACTGCTTCGACATTTCTGTTCGACTATATTATATTTGAGTCTGATACTGCTTCGACATTTCTGTTCGACTATATTATCTTTGAGTCTGATACTGCTTCGACATTTCTGTTCGACTATATTATCTTTGAGTCTGATACTGCTTCGACACTTCTGTTCGACTATATTATCTTTGAGTCTGATACTGCTTCGACACTTCTGTTCGACTATTTTATATTTGAGTCTGATACTGCTTCGACATTTCTGTTCGACTATATTATATTTGAGTCTGATACTGCCTTGCTACTCCTGTTTTAATGATTGTTCTCAGCTTTGCTGTTTCTATTGTGTTTTATGTGTTGCTATGTAGGTACTATTTATTTATTTTTATTTTAATCTTTAATCTGGTTGTTCAACCAAAGCACTTTGGTCAGCCAAGTGGCTGTTGTAAACATGCTATATAAATAAAGTGACCTTGACCTTGACCTGAAAAAAAAAACAGAAAAGAAAAAACAGACAGGGCTTATCATTACTATCAAACACCCCCCAGTGTTTAATTTTTATTTTATTTCAAAGTGTTTTTATTGTTTTAAATGTAAGTGTTTAATTTTTGATTAAACATCCTCCACAATACATTGACACCGGATGCTTGTAGGAACATGTTAATGTAATCTCTTATATTGGTGTACATTGCTTGTTAACTGACTGTTTTTTAAACTTAAAAAATTCCCGGAGTTCTCCTTTAAGCATTATAATTTATTAATGTGAATACTGAATGCACTGTATATATTGTCTTGGTAGTAATGGTATCAAGTAATTCCTATAAATGTGAATGTAACATGTAAATATTCTGTTGGAGTAATAAACTTATTTCGAACAGATGTTAATGTTCTAAGAATCTTTAGTTTATTTATTGTAATGAATTTGTATGAGAAAAATAGTGTTATGTGTTGGCCAAGTATTTATGTATTTATGTACTGCCCTTAAAGAACTTCTTGACATTGCTAGCCTAATTTCTATTTAACTGTCTTCTTTTTTAGTAATTTAAACAAGTTAACTTATTAAATGGACCATGTAAGTACTGGCTGCATAAATGTGTACAAAATAATGAGCTAAAGTAAATCACACAAGACCATGCTGGTAGACCAGCATCATTAATGAGACCTTGCTGGTAGACCAGCATCATTAATGAGACCTTGCTGGTAGACCAGCATCACCAGCAAGACCATGCTGGTAGACCAGCACCATTAATGAGACCTTGCTGGTAGACCAGCACCATTAATGAGACCTTGCTGGTAGACCAGCATCACCAGCAAGACCATGCTGGTAGACCAGCATCACCAGCAAGACCATGCTGGTAGACCAGCATCATTAATGAGACCTTGCTGGTAGTCCAGCATCACCAGCAAGTCCATGCTGGTAGACCAGCATCACCAGCAAGACCATGCTGGTAGACCAGCATCACCAGCAAGACCATGCTGGTAGACCAGCAAAACCATGCTGCTAGACCAGCATTGTCTTGCTGGTCCACCAGCTAAACCAGCACCAAACCAGCATAGACCAGCATAAACCAGCATAGACCAGCATAGACCAGCATGGAAATTATGCTGGTCTATGCTGGTTTTTCCAGCAGGGTTGTGGTGTGAGGAGAACAGGGCGAGAGAACAGTGTTAGCTTTAGCCGACGATATGTAGCCTATAACACTATGCTCAGATCACAATTGTACTAGGGCTGGGTACCGAGTTCGATACTTTTAGGTACCGACCGAATTGCCTCGATACTATCGAGTATCGAAAAAATGACATGTTGAATTTGGTTCCAGATTTCGATACCTAAGGAGTTAACTCGTCAACGTCAGTGCTCAAACAAATACATATGATATGCACAACGACACACATAAAGCTGCTCACGCACATACACGCAAACTCTACACACACGAGACGCGCGGAACTCTTTGCGCACATAGTCATATGAGAGGCGCGCGAGCACACACACAAACTCGCGCACATACTCAATGAGACGCGAGCACACATACAAACTCTCCGCGCACATATTCATATAAGACGCAAGCACACACACATAATACCTTAAAGATGGAGAAAAGTCGATCAAAAGTGTGGGTACATTTCTCCAGGCTCGATGCCAACAGCGCGCGATGCAGTATTTGGGGTAAAATAATTGCTGCAAAGACGGTACCACGACAAAAATGATGAAGACCTTGACTGTTCACGGAGTAAACATAAGAGCAGAAAGTTGCTCCGCCTTCGACTGGTAAATGAAGAGATACCTTGTTGATGACAGTGTTAATATTGTAATAAATAATAACCTACTGAATGTACACTGCCGTTCAAAAATGTGTTGGTTAGTCAGAATTTTTTTTCCAGTAAGGATGCATTAAAGTGATCAAAGGTGACATTAAAACGTGTAATGTTACTAAATATTTCGTTTTTAAATAAATGCTGTTCTTTTGACATTTCTATTCATCAAAGAATCATGAAAAAAAATTATCATAGTTTCCAAAATATTAAGCAGCAAACTGTTTTCATATTTCTGAAGGATCATGTGACACTGAAGTAATGATTTTGAAAATTCAGCTTTGACATCACAGGAATAAATTACATTTTGAAATATATTCAAATAAGATTTTAAATTGTAATACTACTGTATTTCACAATATTACAAGTTTTACTGTATTTAAAAAAAATCAGCTTTGGTGAGCATGAGCTCTTTATAAAACATTGTTCCTTTGTGCTTTTTTTTGTTCCTTTGTGCACTGGCTAAGGAGCATGAGTCAAACTGAAAAAAATAAAACCAAAATTTTTCTGAGGTAATGTGTTATGTAATCTTGTTAAAATGGATTTCATAAAATTGGTATCGAAAAAAGTATCGTTAGGAACCGGTATCGAAACTGAGGTATCGAAATTGGCACCGGATCGAAAGATTTTGAACGATACCCAGCCCTAAATTGTACAGATTATTATCATCATGTATCAGGCAATAGCAAAGCTAGTATTTACACCCTTACCTGCACGTGTTGTGTGTGTCAGCCATTAGGAGACAGTTTCCAGAGGAAGAGGGACTTAATAAAGGCTTTGAATTAACCCATTTGGTGACGATGAATAAAACAATGATCACAATCACAACTGACTTACTGTATAAAAACTTTATATCTAGAAACAGCCAACACAAACATTAAAGTCGGTTTGTACAGATTGAAAATGAATTATAGAACATAATATTTATAATAATTAAATAATATTTATAATAATAAAAAGTGTCGGCTGCAGACTAATAACAAACACATAAATGCATTACATTACAAGTTTATGTAGGATATGTTAATGAATGAAATTAAGACAAGGCACATTTTGTAAAACAGATGTACAATAAGTGATCTCTGACGGATCCGTGACCGTCATGTTTCCTGCCGGAACCACATACTGACGACGGGCCGTCACCGGGCGACCCGATGAAGGAGCCGGGACAGTGTGCACATATCGCCGGGATTATAATCATTCGGTCTATAGTGAACGCTACACACAACCGCGTTTTTCAAAGCAGAAGCAGAAGTGAAGTCCCGTCTCTTACCCGGCACAAAACGCACACAGGCACGGAAGATCGCACCGTCTTTTTTCTTATTCGGAAACCTGTGGACTCCATGTCCTGACAGGCCATAATTCACAATCATTTACCACGACGATGATTAATTGAAATACAATAAGCACCGAAAACACAGTGAATCATGACCGCTCCAGCTGAACACCAACCTATCTCTGCACTGAGCGCGAACGCAGAGCCAAACGAGTACCTCATGTGACGTCATATGACGCGATGGTGAAAAAAAGCGCTTTTTCAACACGGTCAAGGAAACGGTCACGTTTTCTATTGAATTTGCGCCCTTATGTCTTGCAAAACAATTTTTAATCCTGCATTTACTTTTCATATGGTATTTTCATACAAGGTTATATTAATAATTTTTTTTTTTTTAAACCTGCAACATGGGCTTTAAAAGGTCATTATAAGCCTTCTCTTTAAATAATTTTATTATGCTTTATTAGTGACACATTTGGGAAGAGAATATATTCCAAATCTGAAAATACAGTATGAGAACAATTAACTGCACAATTACTAGAAATGTTTACCTTGGATATTGTACAATTTGCAAGCAAAATTTGTGGAAAAAAACAACAAACCAATGCATTCTTGTGGCTCAGTCACACACCTGAATGAAAGGCTCATTACGTATGCAGCCTCATTATGCGGCCCCATTGACTCCGCAGGTGTGAATCACGCCCACCCGCATATGGCCTTTCCAAACAAAAAGTGTTTTACAAGATTTAAATCAATGTATTGTGTTATGTGAATGATTAGGCAGGATGATTTTCACATAATTTTGAAGAAAAAATTCTAGGCAACGTCATCCATTAGTCAAAAGTCTTATTTACATATATTTAGAATGTGTTTTATGGCCTTATTTCTGAAACTTTAGTTTTTTGTTTTTGAAAAAAACATGCATAAACATTATTCTATCAAAAATACAAACATGTACATGCAAGTTGTTCACATATTATGGTAGCCCTGTTTGTGCTAAATAGAGTGAATTTACACCTTTGCCATTAATATGTTTATAAGCAACTGAAAAAAAGCACAAATGTCAGGGCATGTCAGAACATCTCAAGGACCCCCAAAACCCCTCAGACCCCAGAGGGTTAAAGTGTGATGAGTGCAACAGTGACAGTCACAACTCAGCTCTACATCCTGGTCCACCCTCATGGACACCCAAAATCCGAAGTCCTCCATTACAGCATGGCGGGGAGGATGCAGGAGAAAATCCAACAACACAAGAGGTGAGCTCCCTTTGCACTGAAGTTTGTCACGGCCTTTCCACAAAATCTTTCTCCAAAATATGTCTCATCAAGGTGTTTCCTGTGGGACATCCTGAGAATGCAGTAAAGATGTATGCTATGTTCGACGATCAGAGCAACAGATCTCTGGCCAGGTCAAGATTTTTCGACATATTCAACATCAATAGCAAAGCATCTCCTTACAGCCTAAAGACATGCTGGGTTGCTTGAGTGCTCAGGAAGGAAAGCAAATGGCTATCATATTGAAGCGGCAAATGGTGGAATTAGTCTTGCGCTTCCAACACTAATTGAATGTGATGAAATACCCAACAACCGTGATGAAATTCCAACACCTGAAGCTGCTCTCCATCAACTTCACCTCAAGCATATTTCATCTGAAATCCCAGCTCTGGATCCTGAAGCCCACATCCTCCTGTTGCTTGGACGAGACATACTCAGAGTTCATAAAGTGAGGATACAAATTAATGGCCCACATAACACACCCTTTGGCCAAAAACTTGACCTAGGATGGGTTCTGGTTGGTGAAGTATGCCTAGGAGATGTGCACAAGCCCAGTGTTTCCAGTTTCAAGACAAAAATCTTAGAAAATGGAAGACCCTCACTGTTTATTCCTTGTACAAGTCACGTACACATTAAAGAAAAGATCACCAGTAACTTAACAGCTCTGCATACAGCTCATGACTTCGAAACCCACTGGAACATGAACAAAGACAATCTCGGCCAGACTCTATTTAAGAGATCAGAGATCACGATAAGCCTGCACTCTCCATTGAGGATGAAGTCTTTCTAAAGATTATGGAGAAATACGTTTTCCAGGATAATTCCAACAGTTGGGAGGCACCTTTTCCTTTTAGGTCTCCACGGCCAGTTCTTTCAAACAACAGAGATCAAAGCTTTGAGCCACCTCTCTTCCATACGACATACCCTAGAACGGAAGCCAGATATGAAAAAACAGTTTGTAACTTTCATGCAAAAACTATTCGACAGTGACCATGCAGAACTTGCAGCTCCACTACCAAAGGGAAATGAATGCTGGTACTTACCACTATTCAGAGTCTATCATCCCAAAAAAACAGATCAGATCAGGGTAGTATTTGACTCCAGCGCACAGCATGAAGGTATCTCTCTCAATAATGTGCTCCTCACTGGACCAGACCTTAATAACAGCCTCATTGGTGTCCTGATGCGCTTCAGGAAAGAGTGTGTAGCAGTGATGGCAGACATGCAACAAATGTTTCACTGTTTTGTGGTGAGAGAACATCACAGAGATTACCTACGCCTCCTATGGTACCGTGATAACGACCTTAACAAGGACATTGTTGAATACAAGATGAAAGTCCATGTGTTTGGCAAAAAAAAACTGTGACTGATACATTTACATTTAAAGTATCAGTCAACGACAAACCATTCACCCACCATGGTGTCCTATCCATAATCAATAGTCTCATTGATCCTCTCGGTCTTGTGGCTCCTGTCACTATACAGGGGAGGTTTCTACTTCGAGAGCTATCCATTGAAGGAACAGACTGGGATGAACCACTGCCACAAGAGAAACGTGGTGAGTGGGAATCATGGAGACATTCATTGAAAGACTTGCAACACCTTCACATTCCTCGTCCTTACACACCCAACTCTCATTCAAAGGCAATTCACAAAGAAATCTGTGTTTTCTCTGATGCGTCTACAAAAGCCATAGGAGCTGTAGCATATCTAAGGGCAGTAGATGGAGATGGACAGATCAGCATTGGCTTCATCTTAGGAAAAGCAAAACTGATGCCAAAAAAACAGCCTACCATACCCCGATTAGAGCTTTGTGCTGCAGTCTTAGCAGTGGAGGTAGCAGAACTCATTGTTCAAGAGATTGACTTCAAACCAGATGCTATTACCTTCTACAGTGATAGCAAAATTGTACTTGGCTACATCTATAACGAAAACTATGTCCACAACAGGGTGCAGAGAATCAGACAATTTTCAGAACCAAAGCAATGGTGATACATACTGTACCTACAGAGCACAATCCTGCTGACATTGCTTCCAGGTCCATCCATCTATCTCAACTCGTGAAATCTAACTGGTTTACAGGTCCGGCATTCCTGCATAAGCCACATGAAGATGACTTCATTATGACAGACAACTTTGCGCTTGTGGACCCAGATTCAGATACAGAAATCAGGCCAATTGTGACAGCTTGCACTACAGGAATGAAGGATAAACAACTCACCTCTGACAGGTTTCAGAGGTTCTCCTCTTGGAAATCCTTACAAAGAGCCATTGCATCGCTCATCCATGTAGCTTGCTCTTCTAGATCCACCAATGAATCCAACACATGCAGCGGTTGGCACCTTTGTTCACAAGCACACACCGTAAGTGAGCTGTTAAAAGCCAAGAATGTGATAATCTGCTCTGAGCAAAAGGAATCATTCAGCAAGGACATCGAAACACTCTCTAAGGGAGGACACCTGAGCAGCAAAGTTCCACTCTCAAAACTGAATCCTTTCTTAGATGAGGACGGCCTACTCCGAGTCGGAGACAGATTAAAACTGGCAGATTTAAGCTACCCAGAGAAAAAAACAGTCATCTTACCTGGCAAGCATCATGTTTCTGCATTACTCATAAGGCACTACCATGAACGTGTGGAGCACCAAGGCCGCATATTCACAGAAGGGGCCATTCGTGCAAAGATACATCAATAACGAGGGATGCACATGGGTTTTCAACCCACCACACTCCTCCCATATGGGAGGCGCATGGGAGCGAATGATTGGTCTGGCTGAAGAATTCTTGACTCAATGCTGATGCGGGAAGGACACTCTAACCTCTCCGATGAAGTGCTTTGTACACTTATGGCGGAAGTGACAACAATTATTAACAGTAGACCTCTCGTACCTGTTTCTATGGATGCAGACTCACCCTTGATTCCTACCCCTGCAATGCTCTTAACACAAAAAGCAGGTTATTCACCTCCAGCAGGAGACTTATCTGAAAAGGACATCTACAAATGCCAATGGCGGCAAGTACAGAGCCTAGCCAACCAATTTTGGTGTCACTGGAAACAGGAATATCTGCAAACACTGCAAGTTTGTCACAAATGGCAGGAGCCATACCCAAACATCCAGGGGGGTGACATAGTACTACTAAAGGACAATCAAGTGGTCCAAAATGAATGGCCTATGGCACTCATCACAAGTGTTTTCCCTGGTCAAGATGGAAAGGTTCAAAAGGTTGAACTTAAAGTGACTAAAGAAGGGTCCAGCAAAACTTTCTTGAGACCTATATCTGAAGTCATTCTCCTGCTTAGAAAATAAGAAAACTCCTTTAAACAGTTGGTATAAATGACATCTTTATAGATGTGAGGTGAGGAGTGATATGTTCATTGGGTTAAGTGTTTTAGGTTTCACACTTGGGACTCTAATTTTGAAAATTACCAGACTAAGCAAGGGAGCAGCCATTTTAGTTTGCTCAGCTCTCTCAAGCATTAAGCTCCAGGTGACTGCCGCTCCAGTTTTCTTTAATGTTCATGCCTTCGAAAGCATTGTCAGTAAGTAATTATTGTAAAATGTGTAAATTGAGAATATTTTCTTTATTTCCCATGCTATATTGGTAATAATTAAGTGTTGTTTTATATACCAATTGTTCAACTGGTAACTCTGCTCTGTTAGCCTTTATATTGTGTATATATTTTGTATTCTTTTTACTAAAAGCAATTTATTTGTGTATTGTTTTTGATAGTTTCACTCTCCTTTGAAGCATATTGGAGTAAACATCAGGAGTTTTGAAAACTACACCCTGGCTCCAGTCTTTATTTGAAGGGAGTTTGGCTTGCTGCTAAATTGTGTTCACACATATGGAAACACTCAAGGAGAGCAGTACAGTGGAAAAGCGGCCAAAGTGATTATTCCCAGGGAAGCACCACATCATTGGACACATTACTGTCATGCCTGCACTTTAAAGACACCTCAAGTAAAAGCCAACAATTATAATTAGAGAGCTCTCAAATTAAATTCTTACTAGTAAGAATGCAATTACAGAGCTCTATAATTGAATTTTTACTGGTAAAAAAAAAAAACAAAAAAAAAAAAACGAATTAAAGATATGTATAATTGCAGAGCTCTGCAATTGCATTCTTATTAGTAAGATTGTTACTAGTAATAATTGGATTAGAGAGCTCTCTATTTAAATTGTTACTAGTAAGAATTGAATTAAAGAGCTCTGCAATTGCATTCTTACTAGTAACAATTCAATTGTAGAGCTCTCTAATTGTAATTTTTACTAGTAACAATTCAGTTGTAGAGCCCCGTAATTAAAAATGAATGGTAGTCAATGGAGACATATGACTAGTAACAATTCATTTGTAGAGCTCTCTAATTGGAATTGTTACTAGTAAGAATTGAATTAGAGAGCTCTGTAATTGTAATTCTTACTAGTAATAATTGAATTAGAGAGCTCTCTAATTGTAATTGCTAATAGTAAGAATTGAACTGTAGAGCTCTCTAATTGAATACTAGTCCATTAAACCATTAAATAACTATCTCAACTGTTAAATAACATAAGATTTGTCTAATTTTAAATAAACACAAAAAATAGAGGTGAAATATTAACATAAGTAGGACATTTACTTTTGCTATGTTTAGATACATTTTCAGTGATATCTTCCAAAGATTTCTAAATTTTGGTGCATTTTTTTTCTTTATATAGTGTTGATATGGCAACTAATAAATACACCAATTTTTGTCATGCTAGCATTTGTGGAAGTATTTAAAGAAAAGTGTGTTACAACTAGCCCCGCATTAGGTTGTGCCCCGCTCTTTATATTTATACATTTATATATTATTATATCTGTGTGTGTGTCGTGAAAGTTCTCCAAGACACAAGGTTGAGGATCCAAACACATACGTTTTTTAAAGGGTTATTGTTTTCATTGTGCTCATAGAGTTTATTGCCATGAAAACATTCTTACCCACGCTGACTGACAGATCCGATGCGTGCGCACAAAGATGCCTCAGACCCAATCCCAATATACACGCATACACAGAATTACAATATTTCAAAATATGGACATTCTTAGTAGTATTCACGCAAACATTATCTTTTATGTCTTATGTGAACTTTTAACTGTTGGGGAAAAACATCTGATGTGTAACATTATTTTAGATCCGTGCTGTACAGTAGGTATTAATATCTGTTTCATTAATGTTAATCAAACAATTGTGTTATCATGGAAAAAAAAGTTTAAGATATATTTTTCAATATTTGATATTTGATTTTGGCTTGGTGTGTGCAAATTTTGGTGTTAGTACCAGTGATTTTAAGGTATGGTTGCGAGGTGATCTTGATTTGGAACCTTCAGAAAAATTTAACTCGATTTTTCTCAAAATTGACTTTGCTGATTCTATCGACTTAAAATAGGTGTAGCTCAGTCATATTTTTGTCAGATTCAAACAAATCATATCATGTTTTAAGAGAGAATGTAAAAAAAGATGAGACTTTGTATTTGTTCTGTGGCCACAATACATTCATTGAACATTCAATTTCAACATTTACTTTCTGTTTCAACTTAAATGGATTGCACAGTGATAGATATGACAAAATGTTCAGGAAATTATAGCTTTTGGCGTAAGTTCTACTGGGAAGACTCTAGTGCCACATCATTCATTCATACATATAGGTCTGTCCAATCACTGCTTGACACCTGGAGTATATAAGCACTAAACTCTCTGTTTTACGTTTGCAGTTGATGATGCTGACATTCTCCACCATCCTCCCCACCACCAACATGTTGGCCCCTGTCCATCCATCTGGGACAGGCTCTGCCCCTGCCTTCATCTTCAGGTAGGATCAGCCTAATTTGCATCCCCCAGGATTTGGACTAAGGATGGGGCCTACGCCAAATAACTTTTATCAGAATCAGAATCAGAATCAGCTTTATTGGCCATGTTTGTGACCAGGATGAGAGGGATCTGCAGAGATTTTTACTACCCTTTTCCTGAACCTGGACCGGTGCAGGTCCTGGATGGAGGGAAGGTCAGCTCCAATGATCCTCTCCGCAGCCCTTATTGTCTGTTGCAGTCTGGCCCTGTCCCGTTTGGTGGCTGACCCAACCAGACATTGATGGAGGTGCAGATGACAGACTGAATGATGGCTGAATAGAATGTGATCAGCAGATCCTTTGACAGGTTAAACTTCCTTAGCTGTCTTAGGAAGTACAACCTCTGTTGCGCCTTTTTTTGGACACAGTCAATGTGGGTGGACCATTTTAGGTCCCTTGAGATGGTAGAGCCCAGGAACCTAAAGGAGTCCACAGAGGACACTGTGTCATTAGCCGCGTTTCCACTGTCGGGCAGTGCGAGCCAGGGCTTTAAACGGGCCGTGCCGGGCTAATAGCCTCGGGCTAATAGCACCGGGCCTGCGGATCCACTGTCGGGCCAGAAGCTCCACAGTGCTTCACTAAAACACGCCCGTAACACGCCTTTCTGGAACAACGTCACACTAACCCATCATTTCACCAGCAAATGGAAGTTTTATCAGAAAACTAATCAGAAATCACTGGAAACAGCGTTGAAAACAAACGTGATAAAAGCGGTCGTTTGCTGGCATTTTTGTTGTGTACTTGAATATTTAAAACCCAAGCATCGATGTTTTACCACAGGTTTACAAAAAAAAGTGATACATTGATCATAATTAATTAATTTATGTCAAAATTGCACATTAGTCACTCAGAAATAAATTACCGTTAGGTCTATTTCACAAAAGAAAGAGGACACACTTACTTCTTCAGTCGCGTCTGTTTCTGTTTATCTGGTAGTTACAGGACATATTTACATCACATTTAGAAAGAATGATAATTTCTACAAATATATGCCACCAAAAATACGACCAATAAAATAATATCCCATACAGATATTTTCAGTCAGAGAAACAGAGGAAGCTCCCGAAAAAAAAAGTTGCTTTATTTTATGATAGTCCGGTATAAAGAGACGAGACGTAGGCTACTGACAGATAAAATAAAAACATGACTGTGATAGCCTTTATGATTGGTCTGATTTCTTCAAGCGTTCACTATGTTTTTTTACTATGTGTATCTTCAAGCGTTTACTATGTTTACTATGGTAATGGTTAGCGCGCATAGTCTTTCGCATCACAAACAGAAGGCATTCAAACATGAACGTGAGTTAAATTATTTTAAAAGTCTTTAATGCTGACAGAATCATCCGGCGCTGACGTCTCCCGACTCAGGTGAACTCCACCTCTGTTCGTAACCACTCCTCTAGCCCGAGCTGGCTCGCTTTGGCCCAAGGTATTCGACGGGCCAGAAATCCTGGCCGTTGGCCCCGAGTGATCCCCGATCAAGCCCCGGAAGTGACAGTGGAAACGCCCTGGCACGCACTAGCACGGCCCAGCCCTGGCCCGACAGTGGAAACGCGGCTATTCTGGATGATGAGTGGGGGGGAGTGTGTGTGTGGGGGGGGTCTTCTCCTAAAATCCACTGTCATCTCCACAGTCTTCTTGGGATTTAACTCCAGGTGGTTCCAGGGATTTAACTCCGCGCTGCCACGCGATCACGTGGTTCATGTATCTCTACATAGTTCCAAACAAATCCGCGTTGCCACTGATTTTAAGCGGGGTAGACAGCAACAGCTGTATTTGCAGCAATTATCGGTAAATATTGACGCATAATGTACATTGATTATTACGTTGACACTTAAATGACTTGCATACAATATCATTTATTTTCTGGGGAGTAGCAGAAACACAGCATTAATACGTTTTTGTGTTTAATTTTGGAAGGAAATGGAGTGCTCCCATAACGTAGAATACATTTACACTAACAACCATTTGCAGCAGATTTCTGTAATGATGGAGAGACGGCATTAAAACAGTTGAATAAAAACGGCATGAAAACATTGAAAACAGTTGTGTAATTTTTTATTTTTTTTCCAGGATTCTTTGATGAATAGAAAGTTCAAAAGAACAGAGTTTATTTGAAATATGATCTGTTGTAACATTATAAATGTATTTACTGTAACTTTTGATCAACTTAATTCATCCTTGATGAATAAAAGTATTGATTTATTTTATTTCTCCCCCCCTAAAATAAAATAGAAATTCTTACTTACCCCAAACTTTTGAAGGGTAGTGTTTAATGTTACAAAAGCTTTCCATTTCAGATAAATCATCATATTAGAATGATTTCCGAAGGATCATGTGACACTGAAGACTGGAGTAATGATGCTGAAAATCCAGCTTTGATCACAGGAATAAATTACACTTTACTATATATTCACATAGAAAACAGATGATTTACATTAGAATAATATTTCACAATAGTACTGTTTTTGTTTTAAAAAATACAAAAACAAAAATAGTAATATTGTGAAATCAAGTAAATGCAACTTTGGTGAGTAAAAGAGACTTCTTTTAAAAACATTAAAAATATTACCGATCCAAAACTTTTGACTGGTAGTGTATACACACACACACACACTCACACACACATTGTTCTTGAAACTTTTGTCAATAAAGCCCTTTGAATTTAATACAATTTTGTGTTTAATTTTGGAGGGAAGGGGAACTGCTCCCAATAAGGTGTAATACATTTACAGTATTTACTGTATATATTTTTCTCATAATTACTAACATCCTAATGTTATGTTCTGTTCAAATACATTCACATAAACCTGCACAACAAGTGAATATCAATTAAAGCTGTTCAGTTTAAGTCAAGAAAGAAGTTTGGTCAGCAGTAAAAAATATACAAGGCAACCAATTGCATTCAACAAAACATTTAATTATATATTATATCTAGGGAGAGGGTAGGTAAGTTTTCTTTGAATGTTCTGTCTTCAAAGAAACTCGTTCGACTTCCTGCAGGGAGAGAAAGATGGCAGAAAGCAGGCCAGAAGAGGAATACAAGTGTTCACAATAGCCATTACATTCTTCCACTGACGCTGTAGGATGATCTGGAGACCTGGTGGTGAATCGAGAATCAGTCAAATGCTTAGCCATACATTGATAACATTCAAACTCCACACTATAAGTAATGCTATAGTTACTTGGATTTTTGGGTGAGTGCATTCCCCTGCCAGAAGCAGAGCTTTTCATAGGCCCATACACATTGAAAGCCTATGTTTCCTAAACATTTTCATGAGGATGAGATTACAGAAGTGAGAGTACACACCTACAGTTAGGTTCATATCTATTTGGACATTTGTCATGATTTCTATAATTATGACTCTGTACTCTTGTACATAATTTGAAATTAAATGAGAACAAAAATGATATTTTGAAATGAAATGTGAACAAAAATGATATGTATATATATATATATTATTTTTGTTCTCGTTTAATTTCAAATAGATAGCATTTCTATTGTTATTCAAATGGTTATTCTTACACAACAACATTATGGAAGAAGCTGGATGATTATTTTTCTCATCCAACAAATTATATTTTTATTGTTATTGTATGATACCGTATATACAAAGCTCAGCCATAAATTTTGCTTTTCTATAATGTTCAGGATTTGTACATTAATTTACACGTTTTAGCATTGAGGTCTTATTTGTGGGGATGCTGCTGTGCTTATTTGCTTTATATCCAGATGCGTTTCTAATATTCTGACCACCTCATGTATGTAAATAGGGCTGACAAAAAAAAAAAAAAAACTCTGAATACAATGTAGTGCAACATCACATTTAACTATGACCTCAGTATTGAATTTACACATTTCTGACTGGTAGCTAACGTTAGTGAAGTGTTGGTCACATAAGCTTGCCGCAATTAACTATTCTCTTCCAATAAACATTAACTAAAGTTGGCTACATAAATTACAACTACTGACTAGATTCATGAGAGGACGACTAATGCGTTCAAATGTCAAAAATACAGTTATTTCATCAACAGCGAACATACTTCGGAAACACTGAAAATGAATGGGGTTCAGTGCTGGAACTATCGGTGTTTGGAACTATCGGCTGCTCCACAACACGTTACTTCCGCATTCCAAAGTTTCCATGGCAGTCTATGGGAGTGTCGTAACTCAACTCTGGATGAAATGCTCCCCAATCTGACATACTGCTGCCTATCACTCAGGAAACTGGTGATCCACTGGCAGGTGGAGGCAGGCACTGAGAACTGGGTGAGCATCTGATGTACACTGTAACGGGTTTCTGTAATTTGAACAGTATTTTACTGTAATATGTACAGTAAGATACTGTAAAATATGTACAGTGCTATGCATAAGTTTGTTCCCTTGGCCTTTGGAATTAAAATAGCCCCACATCATCACATAGCCTTCACCATACCTAGAGATTGGCATGGGGTACTTTCCATAAGATCATCTCTCAATGCAAATCAAACTAGCTATTAGGCTAACTGAAATAAAACCATGCCAATCTCTAGGTATGGTGAAGGCTATGTGATGATGTGGGGCTATTTTAATTCCAAAGACCAAGGGAACTTTATCAGGATGCATAGTATCCTACATTTTTTTTTTTTTTTTTATACTTAAAAATAAAAATCTGCCTGCCTCTATGGGAATTTAACATGGGGTGTCCAAACTTATGCACCCTGTATTTTAAGGAAGAACATTTATTTATTTACGATACATTATTCATTCACAAAGAAAATTGGTGTCCTTAAAGGTTGGATTTTTCCTAATTTTTTAAATTAAGGCATTAAGTTCAGTTTCCAAAAGATGATTTTTTATTCCTCTTTTTAGTCAACTTTAGTATGGGTGTCTAAACTTATGCATAGCACTGTATTCAGTATGTTACTGTAAACAGCAAAGGATTATGGGAAAATATATGGTCACTACTGTAATTCTTCCCTACTGTAAATCAATTTACAGTAGTGAACTTGCCCGCGAAAAACTGACCAATGGGTGGCAAGAGAAATTTCTTTTCAAGTGTTTTTTTGACGGGTTGAAGTGGCAGTTAATGCACGGACAAAAGATAATGTAACTCACTAAAAAGGTTAGTATATTATTTCTATTTTATGTAAAACAAACATTTTCAAATGTTTTTACTTATTTTAACAGCAAACTAACATGATTTATCGTTTTGTTTTCGTCTGAATGGTTTTAGTGCCTTTTTTCCCTGACTGTCCGTCAGAATGGTTACTGCCTTTTTTCCTGACTGTCGGCTGGGTCGCTGTCACGGTGACAATATTAACTGGTGAGTAAGTTAAGTTCACCTATATTAGCCAACATATTCTTTAGTTAAAACGATAAAAAATAATGTTTGTGTGTTCCTCTGCCTCTTTAACGCAAGTTAGCTCATCAGGCGGGCAGAGTCGTCGGTAACTTAACGTTAACCGCAGCGAACTAACGTGAAATACTGATGTAAAGTGAGATAGACAAAACCCTTGTTTAAGTGCGGTTTTTAAACAATATTTTCACGTATATAATGTTTGATTTATTTTCAGGTTTGTGATCTGGATAATATTGTCATCTGCAATCTGCAACGATGGAGGTGTGTGTTGAAGCCTTTTCATTGCCGTCATTATGAATAATAGTGATAACATCAACTGGTAACGTTAGGTTAACTTAACCTAAATTAGCCGAAGTAAACTTATTTAACAGAGAAGCATAATAACTTTGGTATGTTCTGTCTCCTCTTTCACAACTTAACTAGTTTGGCAGATGTACAACGTAAATACTGAGTAAAACTAAGTTAAAGGGATAGTACACCTTAAATAGAAAAGTATGTATGTCATCATTTACTCACCCACAAGGTGTTCTAAACCTGCATGAAGTTCTTTCTTCTGAACATAAAATAAGATCATTTGAAGAATGTTGGTAATGAAATAGTTGTTGGTCCCCATGGACTTCTATAATATAAAAAAAATAAAAAATACTATGGATGTCAATGGGGACCAGTAACTGTTTGGTTACTCATGTTCTTTAAAATATCTTCTTTTGTATACAGCACAATAAATAAATTAATAGAGGTAATGAAAAAGTTGAGGGTGAGTAAATGGTGACAGATTTTACAGTTTTGAGTAAACTAACACTTTATCCAACACCATTGTTAATTTCATTTTTTAAAAAAAATTTAAAGTGCTTTTAAACAATCATCCATCAGTTTCTGTTCTTTATTTTGAATTTGCAGCAGCCATTCCCTCCGGACTGTACATCACTGCAGACGCGCTCCACTAATACACAGAACAGGTTGACGTTGGAGGAGGAGGAGAAGGAGGAGGAGGAGGAGGAGGAGGAGGAGGAGGAGGAGGAAAGGGTTAGCAATATACCATTATCAATATAGCAAAGTTTTGCTAACTAATATTTTTAATGTTGTTAAATTGATTAAAAACTATAAACACCATACAACATCATAGCTTACCTCATCTTCACCCCACATGTTATTGTTGTTAGTAATAAGTTCTGTTATTGTAGTTTAGTTTTTTTCTGTAAACTATAACACTAAAAGGCTGCTGTGACTTTGTCTGTTTCGGGAGAGTCTGTTCTCTAAGCAAAAACATGGATGCTGACAATGAAGGGCAGAATCATCATCCAGTTACAAAAGCTAACAGACTCTTCTTCAGCATTAGCTGTCTATTTTGTCGAATGCAGAATTAGGTAAACCAAAATATATATTTTTACATTACATTTACATGCATGCATTTGAAAGACACTTTTATCCAAAGCAACTTACATTGTATTTAATATGGAAGTAAAATAATGTCAAATATTTTTGAAATAAAAAGCCTGTTGAATTGCACTACTTGAAAAAAAATAGGCATTGCATTAACCATGCTTGCATTTTAATGCATTGTATTTTTAGGACTTGCATTTTTATGGGCTGAAATTCAACATGGTTGAATATTTAAGCTGTGAATATTTCAATTAAAAACATTTCAAACACCTTTTCATTATTAAAAATTCAATAATCCATATTCACCTTTCATATTTCACTTCCAAAATATTCAAACTGTTTAAAAATACAACCTATAATATTCAACAGGCAATTTTCGGTCCATTTTATTTCGCTTTGCAAATTTGCTTCCACAAATTCAGTGGTTCAAATTCGACAGTAAATTCAACATTGACATCCAGGAACTGCAGGAAAAGCAGTAGATTGCCGAGCATACTCTCCATCTGCTGTTAGTCGACCTCACCAGCAGATGGTGCAAAAGCGAAGACCAGCAAAATTAGAGCAAGTCATTTATTCATAAAACTCATTTACAGCAATGTAAGTGTATTTGTGATTATTATGACGGCTGTTTTATGTTAAATTCAGTGCCTTCACGGTTACTTTTCCTGTATAGCCTACATGCATCTTTCTCTACCGTGAACGAGATTATAATGTTATTCCCCGATGCGGATGTACAGATCCAATGTTGCATTTTTTAGGTTGACATATATTTCTCTTGGTTGTTTAGTTGCCTTAACTTTATATTGTGGCGATGTGCTGCATGCACGCCATGCAGGCTATTAGGTTTTCCCTCAATACTTCAGGATTCCCCTGCTAAACACTCACTTAAAAATGTTGGGTTAAAAATAACCCAACGAATAACCCAACTGTGGATTGGTATAGCACCTTCCCAACTGTGGGTTATTTTAACCCAATGCATTGGGTTAAAATACAGTTGGGTTAAAATAACCCAACAGTTGAGTTAAATATTTATTTTTATTTATGACCTTATTTTAATAAATAAAATACACATTGTTTTCAAATACAGATTGTTTATTTGTATAAACAATATGTTTCAACAAATATATTTTTCAATTACAAACTATGTATTGTGGAGTCTAGGATTTAATGTAAATATACATAATTATACATACAACACACATAATAAATTCAAAACCTATGCAAATATGTACAAACAGAACACATTCAAAACCTACACAAAAATACACATAGCATACATACAATTGTACAGCATACAGCACACAAAAATTCAAAATGAACACTAAATTAAGAACTACACATTAATAACCTATTTAATTCAATAACCTATACAAATATGGAAAGAATACACCAATTAATAACAATAAATCCTAATCACAACTTTATTAAAAGTTCTTCACTGTACACTGAATGCATTGATGTGTTAGTGTAAACATACCTTGAGTAATAAAACTACAAATACATATGTTGAATACTGGACCTAATGATGATGATGATGATCAAAGTTCTTAATGAGGCAGGAACTCCTCCAGATATATCTCTAGATATATTAAAGTTTGCATGCTACAAAAACTCCCAAAATGGGTGCAGAGGTCTTGAAGTAGTTTGTCATAGATGTAAAACATTTTTGAAACACATCCATTGCTTGAAATAAAGTCTTCTGTTCAACTGCTTCCACACTGAATATGATAAAAACTTGTGAGTTCTCTTCGTCCCCAATTAAGCATCAAGCCATGTGGATCCGGGCTTGTCTCACTGTTTCTCACTTGTCTCCATCCTTAAAAGAATAAATAATGCAGGGTGTCTACAGATATAAACAAGTTAAATTTAAGACTTTTTAAGACCTTTTTAATGCCACTTTAAATAAAATTTAAGACCAAACCTGTGATGGAAATACACAATATATTACATGCGTATATGTAATATTTAAGCTAAGTAATTGAAATAATTTAATAATCATTACTTGTTTATTGAACTAAAATCAATGTAACATTTGCAATCGTGAGAATATTCAGCAAAATAGCTCCTGTCATGTTATGTTACTCAGGGTTTTTCCTGGCTCAAAATGAGGCGTAGGTGGTAAAATCCTAATAATGTATTTTAATAATAAGATAATTAAATTTGTATTTTTTTGTAGATCATCATATGGCCTAATGTGTTTCCCACATTATTTTTGTGGGTGGTGCTTGGTACTTGTAGTACATGTATGCATGCCCCCCCGGAAGAAAATTTTGTACATTTTTAAAGATAAATTCATTAATCTGGTGCACTTTGAGTCATCCAAATCCACTAATAAAAATAGATAGTCCACCCGCAAACCACCCAAATTCTTTGATTTAGATATCTGCATCTGATCATCACATTACAATTATTTAAATGATCAGTGTTAAGCATGATAATATGGTAAAATATCACACTGAAGTAGCCTGATTTAAAAGGAACATTTATTTAAAATAAAAGTTCTTCTTTTGGCAAAATTACATTTACTTAATAGCCTAAACAGAGGCTTTACTCCCTTCAAACTTAAATTGTCAATATTTCATTACATCACTGTTTGAAAGCACTATTTTTTGTAACTTTTATAAAAAGGCATTTTTCCCCTAATTTTATTAAATGTATGCTTCATCTTTCATTTCAAATTCTTAAATTTGATCAATATATTCAATTAAAATAATAAGACACTAGGCTGTTAATCAAATTAAACAATTTACATTGAAAAATTATAACTGTATTAAATTGGATTATTTTAAATATTTTTGAATACAAATAAGGAATGTTGAAAAGATGATACTTTATGAAACTAAACCGCCAGTAGGAGGCGGCAGGCGACCGTCTTAATGAGCGAGTCATTGAGTCATTCATTCAAACGATTCGTTCAAACGGCTGATTTATTCAGAATGAGGCAGTTTATGAATGGGTAATTGATTCTTTGACTCAACCGATTCGTTCAAAACGCTGAATCATTCAGTAATGCTGCTGCAACAAGTGTTGCTGTGAGATGCGCAATCTTTGTTTGTAACTATTTTCGCTGCTGAAACAGAACAAAAACAGTCATTGCGTCTAAAATGTAAGTGACTTAATTTTAACTATTTGTTTATTGAACTGTAATGAAATCAGTCTCGGTTTCAATCTTGATGGCATTCAGGAAAACAGCTCTCTGGTCGTGTGTAGCCTAGCTATTTATGGTTTCTTAACTATGTTATAAATAACTGCGCGAGCCTCAACAGCGCAACATTGTTACCGTATACATTAGGTAGGCCTATATTATTATCAACTATAGGCTATCAATCGCCACTTACATTAAATGAAATAAAACAGAACCATCCTCATTTTTACCTCAGTATGTTTCTTTGTTTGCCGTTATGCTCATTTGTTTTGATTTCTTCCTTTAAAATCTATGACAGACACAGAGACAAGCAGCGCGAGCCTCAACAGCGTTACCAGAAAAAGCCTACATTATCATTATCAATAGCTGTTTATGTAATAAAATCTGAATCATTCTGGCGATTCGATGCTTCACTGCTTATTTGACGGACATTAGGTCCGTCAGACTGGAGACATTTTTGCGGTAACGTTACCAGAAATATTTAAGACCTATCGAATCTGAATTTAAGACATTTTAATACTTTTTAAGGCCTTTTATTAGGAAAACTTTATTTAAGACATTTTAAGACTTTTTAAGGACCCGCGGCCACCCTGTAATGTTCAGTTGGGCATGCACTGTGACAACATCAACAGTGTTAAATTATGAAAAAGTTACATCAAAGCAGTGCTGTATTGAATTAAATTATGGTCACTCTAATTAGTCATTACACCTGCCGTTAAAGGATTAGTTCACCCAAAAATGTAAATTCTGTCATTAATTACTCGCCCTCTTGTCATTCCAAACCTGTAAGACTTTTGTTCATCTTCGGAACACAAATAAAGATCTTTTTGATGAGTCTTACAGATTTCTGTCCCTCCATTGACAGCTACACAACTATCACTTATAATCCCCAGAAAGGTAGCAAACACATCATAAAGGTAATACATGTTACTCCAGTGGTTTAACCTCAATTTTATGAAGTGACATGAGTATATTCTATCCCTTAAACATAATTTAAAATTAAGATTAAACCACTGGAGTCACTTGGATTACTTTAATGAAGTCTTTACTACCTTTCTGGGGCTTGAAAGCGGTACTTGTGTAGATTGTCAATGGAGGGACAGAAATCTCTTAGATTTCATCTAAAAGATCTTCTTTTGTGATCCTAAGATGAGAGAAAGTCTTACAGGTTTAGAACGACATGAGGGCGAGCAATTTTGGATGAACAATCCCATTAACAAGCGGAATCATTGAAGAAAAGAAGAAGTGGACGAACATAAGCCGAAGAGCAGTGTAATTTATCAAAGTTGATTTGATAGTGTTGCTTTTACTTACAGGCTTAATGTCAAAAAGCTGCACTTCATTTCAGCATATGTTGGACACACCATTTTTCCATTTGTGAGGTATGGCGATGATGGCAGGATGTCAGGCCATTTCTCCGGGATCATCTTTGAAAGACAAGAAAAAAGAAAAAAGAAAAAAAAATTCCAGTTTTCAACTATACCACACGTGTGTCAACCTAATTTCATATGCACTTAGACACAGCCAAAACAATTTTCCAAAATAAGACACTCCTTCCCTATAGAGGGTATGCACTGACGTCACTTTCCCGCCGAAGAGCTGCTGCATGACTGGATTTAATAGGGGTAACTGCGAAAACGTGAGTAAAACAAATGATTATCAGTTTAAACTAAAGGTTGGACTCGATATAGTGTTCCTTACAACTTATCAAAGATCCAGTGATCATGGATATTCATATTTCGTTCTTCCTGTCAGTCTCATAGAGGCTATGCTGTCAGTACCGGAAAGAGAATGGATTAGTTCACCTCTCGAGTCTTCGGGTCTGATTCTTCTGAGTCTTTCATTCTTTTGTCACATGACAGCGCTGGACCATAAATGAGTTACTAATGTTTTAACGGCTTAGATTGGGAGTTGAGGTAAACTAACAGACTGCATAGCCTGAAGACCCAGATAAATCAATTAAAGGTCCCGTTTTTCCTGTGTTTTTGAAGCTTTGATTGTGTTTACAGTGTGCAATATAATATGTGTTCATGTTTCGCGTGTAAAAAAAAAAAACAGTATTTTTCACACAATTTCCTTATCTGTATACCGCTGTTTTCACTGTCCTAAAAGCGGGCTGATAACTTCCTTGCTCTATGAAGTCCCTCCTTCAGAAATACATAACGAGTTCTGATTGTGCAGCGGTTCCTGTGTTGTGATTCGACAGCAGCTTAGCGCACGTTGCCCGGAAAGGTCACGCCTCTAACCATAACGTGGAGATGCATGCTCTCAGTGTTATTGTAAACATGTCTTTAATTTAAATTCAATTTGAGCCGGAATCAGACCCAAAGAACATAGATGATCACATTGATCTCTAAGTACAGCGCCCCTGGGAAGGCCAAATAAAGGTGATTTGACTCCGGGAAGAAAATATCAGCGTCTCGACGACATGGCGACAAACACACTCTACAAACGCAACTCTTCCTCTTCTCCGTGGGAGCGCAACAAGACCACGCCCCCTTTTTTTGTGTATTCCTGTGGGCGGAGGTTAGTCAAAAAACTGTTCTAGTGACGTCATTAAAAGCAGGAAGTAGAGGGAAGTAGTCCAAACAAGCCGTTCACTGTTGACTTTGAAAGGGGACTTCTGTTAAATAAAATATCTCACTTGGCACTGAACTTTGAGCTTTATCATTTTACAGGTATTATTTATGCTCTAACAGCAACATTACACACTAACTAAAGTTTGAAAAATGGGATCACGAAGAACAGGACCTTTAATCGTTTCTGTTTCTCATAATTTGGCCTCTTCCTTGCATTGCAATTTTTTTCTTATTCTAAATGTGATCAACATTTGATGTGTTTGGGGAATTTGGCTATTGACATAACATTTAAATAAATATGAAATGAACGAAATGACTTGAAAAAAGATTTGTTCATTTTTATGAACGAGATTTAAAGATCCAAGTCAGTAAAATTATCCGAACTTCCCACTACTACGTCACGCGCATACCCTCTGTACTGAACTTCATTAAACTCACCATTCCAAGAAAATTGTGAAGTCTAGGATGTTCTCTAATGATTTCTTCGGTAGTTTTTGTTCCAGAGGATCAATTCCATGCACTGCAGTTTGTTGAGGTGTTGTGTGTCTCTCATGAACTCCTCGACTTGGCTGTGAGGACTTCTTGCTTTTCTTTTGCCACTCAAACATTGTCAGTCATCAGACAGCTCAGACTCTATTGAAATTAAAACATACTGTATTAAAATAAGTGAAGACAGCTGGAAAAAAAAAACATAAGTAATTATCTGTACCTGGATCTGTAGTAGCCCCAGCACTGCACATTTGGTATCTCTAATCATTATTCAACTTACCAGCTTGTTAGTAGAGGGACTCCAAGACCGGTGCCAGATAAGGAAGACATCCAAAATGTGTACTATTGTACACTGTCCAGGACCAAAGTTGAGAACCATTGTCATCCAGTAGCGTAAAACTTTAATTTACTCCTTCCTGTGTTAGAATGAATCAGAAAAAAAGAAATATTTTCAAAAAAGTAAACTAGTCCTTAAAAACTTGTTACTACAGTAAATCAAGGTAATCTGTGTATTGGAAAACATAACAAACTTTCTTTAACTAATCATGAACTAATAGTTTATTTGTTACAAAGTGTTTCTCATGTTTTCCACTTCAATTTTGTTAGGAATATCTGCACTTTTTCATCTTTCTTTCATCGCGGAGATTTCAGCGAATTCAAAGGCTTCTCACCGCACTGTTGTGGTGTCGTGTGACCGATGTCTGAGCTCGCGCCGCGAGGCCGAGCTGATAAATGGTCCGTGCACTAGTACGGTTCAGAGCTCTTTCGTTCCGCATTTAGTGACAATTGTAGTCGCACCTGTACGAAAAAAGTACATTACCAGTCTGGAGCACTGCTTCAGCTGTGACAGACCATCACTAAAGTCCCTTAAATTTGCTATCACGAATACCGTAAAACAGGCGTAATGCTATGATTTCAGATTAGACATAACTTACTTAGTATAATATTGTAGTAGGTAACTCAGTAGTAGTAACGTACATCTCTAAATGGTTTTACTAGTATAATTTTTAATTAATTATTTTATTTCTGCTAGCGAGCTAACGGGGATAGCTAGGATTAATTTCCAATCGATCTCACTTCCCGGAGATCATTAAAACGGACTAAGGGGAACTTCGTTTTTTTAAAATATAAAATTCAGTTTTAGAGTAATTATATTCAACGTCTCAGTATACAATACTTAATGTTATACGTATATAAAAACGATATGACTTACCTTTTATAATCAAGATGCAGCAGCAGCTTCTGTGTTGACTGTCTGTCACTGGACCGTTAAAATTTGAACTGTCGCTGCGGAAACCGTAGGTTATTTAACCCAACGGTTAGGTTATAACTAAAAATAAACCAACGACATAAACAAATGACCCAATAAATTTTAAGATAACCCAACATATTGACCCAATATGTGTAACCCAACGGTTGGGTTACACAAATAACCCAACGTTTTTTACTGTGCATAAACAACGCTTAACGTAGCTTAATGGACTATGCAGTGATGTAAAAGACCAAACTCGCAGGCAAGCAGATGGACTCAAAATAACGTGCAAAGCTGAGCGTTTCCCAGTGATAGACTGGCATAAAGATGGCTTGATGTTGGACATTCGCACATAGGGATCGTCTCTAAAGTGTATACGACTTTGGTATACACGTTTCTAACTCCGATAGTATTTGAATAGAACGACTTACAGTCATAAAACCAACTGTAAAGTGTTCATGTAGTGTCAGGCATAATGCGCACCCTTTGGATTTTTGATATTCCCTTGTCAAAAAATCCTATTGGAATTTCAGTTTATCCTGTAGGATCTTATTGGATTCCAATAGGATCTTATTAGATTCTTATAATCCTATTGGACATTTTGATTAATTTTAATGGAATTTCACGTTGTCCTGTAGGATCTATTTGGATTCTTATAGGATCTTATTAGATTCTTAGAATCCTTCATTCAGAATTATTTTCATGGAATTTCAGTTTGTCCTGTAGTATATTTTTTATATCTGTATTTCTATATGTTGTGCTGTTTTTCCAGGTAATTACAATTAAATATTATAAACATTTATACAGCAAGATCATTTTAATCATTTCAATTCAGAAATTATATACATTATAGATAGATTCATAAATAAAAGAATATAAATACAATTTAGGTAGAATGTCATGTAGTCGACACAATAAAATGATTTATTTACACTTACAGGAACACCATTAAATATTACATATATTAAATTAAATATATAATATTAAACATTAAATATATAATATTAAATATTATAAACATTTATACAGCAAGATTATTTTAATCATTTCAATTCAAATATTATATAGGCCTACATTATAGATAGATTCATAAATAAAATGATATAAATACAATTTAGGTAGAATGTCATATAGTAGACACAATAACAGGATTTATTTACACTTGCAGGAACACCATGCAGCTCAGTTACTGTAAAAATATTCAGCCATCAGCTGAGCTTTATGCTAGGCCTACATCAGTCAAGCTCGATGCTGTTTGGTTGTAATGCAATATAGCATGTTTTTTTAAAGCAAATGTGCACAACCTTGCGGACAATTTCCAGAGGTTTTACAATCATACGTGTTGGAGTTGCCACCACTTCTTTTATATGGGAAGGAGATCCTTCAGACACAAAACCAGCAAGTGTGGTTTGTAAAAGCTGAACTTGGATGAGCGGATTGTTTTTGTGATCATGTATGATATTTACAATTGACTCAATCTTTCCAATGCAACCATTATTTAGCTGGACAGTAAAACTGTTGTGTTTGTACTCCTTTCCATATTTCTCTGTCGTTAACAGTTTTCCATTCACAATTGCTCTGTCATATGTCTCTGCAGAGTACTCATCATTTTCAGATAGGTCACAGACTGGGAGCATTAAGAACTTCTCTTTGTGATCTAACATTTTTTGTCGAGAACATCCCAGCAAAACAAGACCCTCTAGCTTTTGCGCCTTAGCAACAAGAGGATAAACACCTAGCCAGTCATTGACAAGTTTGCCCACCCTATTTGAGACATCAGCACTAGTCGTTGTTCGTTTAAGTAGTTGGGGAATTGACTGAAGTATGTTGAATTGGCGTGCAATTTGAGATGGAATACAATTTGTTCCATGACACAACCTCTTCAGTTTCTGGTTGTGACCCTCAAATGAAAATGCAGATGTACACCAAAGAGGTCCATACATCTTGACAGAGAAGGGCAAATGTGTAAGTTGATGGACATTGAAGGACATTTGGCACAAGCCATATGTCGTTGGTATCTCCTGCACAAACTTTGTGATCTTGGATGTTGCTGCTACCAAGTCATTTTCTGTGACAGTGTCTTTCAGAAAGCAAAACATGGCAGTGACCAGAAGTAGCCAATGTTTCAAAAATTTAGTTGGAAGAATCTTGTACAGAACAGGACCACTGTAGAATAATAGCCAGCTTCTGCATTCTGCAGCCTTCCACCTTTGCGCAACTTTCACAGTTCGTGGTATTCTTGGTATATCAGATGGAGGTTTGATGGTAAGCAGCCTTTGATCAACAAGCTTATGTGATGTCCCAATGTACCATGGGCTCTCATGGTACTTGCTATTGAACCACAAGTCCAAGAATTGCTTTGTCACTCCCAAGGCAACACAGTGCATGTAGTCAATTGGAAAGCTGTTCACAATGTCAAAACCAGTGGAGGGATTCAGGAGGACTAATGGTGAAACTGTCTTCACCCCAAACACATGGTCAACATCGTTCTCAATGGCCCTCTGCCCACATTCAATGACATGGTCATGGGTTCTTTTCTGTGCCTCAGTGGGTGGATAGACTCTGGCATATCCTCTTCCCTTTGGCACTGTTTTCCCTTCATTTAAGCAATGTCCACATCCATATGCACCATTGAACTGATGTATACCTTGAAGCACACATCGAGCTACTGCGTCACAAGAGCATACGATAGGGAAAACTTTAGACACCACAGTTGTGTTTGTATGTGGGTGTCTCCATTCCAGACCTTGTGAATTGATTTTTAGAATGTCATCCACAAATTGCTTAAGGTAGGTGGACATGTCAGGTTTACCACGCCCAAACCAGACGCCTGCGAGTATCATGTTTTTGAAACGAACATTTGGTTGGAGTTCGTTTATTACACATCTGATGGGCCACAATGAAAAAGATGAAGATTTAAACATTGGAATGCCATCACAGTTCCATAGTAGTGATATGTCATTAGCTGTGAAATTAGGAAGTGTTTGATACATTTCACCCTTTCTCACATCATTTGTTCCATATACTTCTGATTGAAATGCACAATCATCTTTTTGTAGGATGTCTCTTAGCTGGTCCTCGATAGAGAGACTTATATAAAAATTGCCTTCTGCAATATTCTTTTTTGGGTCATTTATCTCATTACACTCTGGACAATGCATGTTGTTCTTTGGAAGATATGTTTGGCAAATGTTGCAGAAAAGGTGAACATTTAGAGACTCAGATGGATCATGGAATATTTTTCGGAAGAGGTGGAGAGACTCTGGCAATATGTTGCTACTCGGGAGAAAGACATTTAAGAGCTTTAAAAGGTCTTCCACAGCACTTGCTGTTAAACTGTGCCTCAGAGAAAAGGACAAAATTAGAACTATTGCCTGTGCAATTGTTATCTCTGATCCTGTGTAAAGAGGGGCCCCAGATTTTTCAAATTGTGCATTTGAATCAGAATTTGTGACAGCAGTGTCATCCATAGTAGAGTCTATTTCTCCCTGAGTGTCACTCCACTCATCTTCACCATGGTCCATTTCATCAAAAGAATCATAAAATTCCTCCTCATCTTCCTCACTGTCCGCAAGGGAGTCATTCTGATGGGTAAGATCATCCCAGTTGTAATGAGGAGTGTTGTTTGTCCGCCATCGACTTGTTTTTGGAAGGGGGCAACTCGATTCTGGATCCAAAAATCTAGTAATATCAAAGACTATTTTAACATGTGGCAGTGCTTTCAAGTAATACTATTATAAAGATATACAGTGCTATGCATACATTTAGACACCCATGCTATGACATAAATGAGTGAGTGAGTGAATGAATGAAGGTATCTAGTGAAGGTATCTAAAATTATAGATGATTTTATTTATTTATTTCCATCTGATACCACCAATAGATTTGTAAAACAAATTATGGAGAATTAAATGGTCCATAATTTAGATATTTAGAATATTGTTTAGTAACATGTTATGTCCTCCAAAATTCCAAATATTAAAGAAACATTGAAATGAAATGTTGAACATTATTTTAATATAAAATAAAATATTAATGATACAAATATAATCTCGGGTCTGTTTTGACTGTAAACCATAAGTGTGGCTACAATATAAACTAACAATACTAGAGGGTTAAAAAACTTTCTTTACAACAAAAACAAATAATTATATAAATAACATTGTATTAGATGTACAATGTCAATATTTATGAAAAATAATTTGCATTATTCATATTTTAAATTTACTAATTATTTCAAATGTATTAAATTGAAATGATTATCTATACTCAGCTTCAAGCTGTAAAAATAGGGTACCTTTTATAAGGGCCTCGTTGTTTTGCATTCATTTCAATGTAGGGATATCTTCTTGTTTAGAGGAATCATTTGTCACTGTTGTGGAAAGATTAAATATGTATAACGTACTGCATATGTAAATGATAATAATTATAATACACAATCTTGGCGTTAGAAAGTTAACATAATAAAAACTGAACGGAATTTTTTATATTCATACAAAGAACACCGCCCACAACTCACATTGTAGGCATGAACATTCAATTGCGCATGCGCATCCTTCCTGGCTCACTCACTGCAGCGCAACGGTCGGAGGAGACGAACTTTCTGGAAGACGACGAGCTGTGATAAACAATTGTAAGTAACATATTTAAACGTTTCTTTATATTAACATTTGACACAATCTAGAAATATTTATTTGTAAACCTGCGTAAAATGTTTTTTTCTTAACATCTTAAGACAAGTGTGGTCAGTAACGGCCGTAACTTAAAAGTTAGTTGACTAGATGTCTCTTTCGATATATATAATTAGATCATTAACGGTCTTTCTTACATTTATCAACTACTTACACCACAAGTAGAAACTTTTTAAGTAGAAATACACCATATAGAAACTTAAGTTATTTCTTAAATGTTATTTTTGTAGTTAACATCACAATGGACTTAATCAGTGGCTATCGGTTATGCCTCGGACGTAACGTTACGTTTCTGTTGCTGGTTGCTTAGTAACAGTTTTAAACATTATTTTGGAGGGAAATGGCCCCCTTATCTGTTCTAAATCCACTGTAAACCTCGCAATATAAACGAGAAACAACTTGTGTTCTTTGACCTTGAGCATGTCTCTCCTGAGAGAAAGCAAGCAACAGGCTGTCGTAATGTAACTCACAAGACTCATACAGGCGACTCATAATTGCTTCTACAGTAACCCGGCTGGTGCGAAGCTATATCTGAATTGAGGTCCAGATCTAACAAAACCTTAACCAAGTTTAATACACCTATAAAACATTTGTCTTTTTACATTACATCAAAGCATATAATATTAGGATAAACACTCTTTGTTTTGCCCACACATAAAGAGCATATGATTGACTGAATATTGTCTTTTTTAAATTTTTATACTATTTAGAAAATGAGGTTTATGTTAATCCAATGGATTGAAGATCCCCCAACATGGGATGTGCTTCCAACGGAAAAAATTATGAATGGACGGTGTGAAATTGGTGGTTTATGTGATGTACAGTACAAAGAAGAATCCAGCCCTGCAAAAATCTTAAACGTTGGTAAGTATGTTTTTGTAATATGTCTGTGCATTACTGTGATAAACTTGATTCATGTTGTGATGATTATTATTTATAATTTCAGGAACTAGATCTGCCATGCTTAAGCAGCTTAATTCTATTGAGAAAAATCAGTCCATCAAAAGATCCAGACCTGAAGGGAATGAAGAATTAGGGAGAGGGCAGCGCCAGAAATACAGCAGAATACTTTCTGAATCAGAAAGCAGTGAAGAATATGAGGTAAGTTAGACCCAGATGATTGCCACTTTCAGCTAATTTGAAGGTTATATTTGTAATTATATAATTCTTTTTTATTTACAGTCGGTCAGTAAACAAGTTTCTGAAAAGAGCGTCAAAAGGATAAGAGCCAGATCCTTTCTGCAGCAGTATAATCTAGAAAAAGTAAGATTATTTAAACAAAGTTACATATATCAGTGCTCTAGACTCATTCTAGATGTATTTAACAGTAGCATACAAGAAAGAAATTAAATGAACAAATATAAAAAATAAAACACTACAAAGACTTTACTGTATAAATTATACATTGATTCTTATTAAAGTTCTCACAAGACTCTTATTTTCACAGCACCCATTCACTGCGGAGGATCCATTGGTGAGTAAATGATGTAATGCTACATTTCTCCAAACCTGTTACAAATAATGAAACAAACTCATCTACATCTTGGATGGTCTGGTGTTGAGTACATTTTCAGCAAGTTTTAATTTTTGACTGAACTACCCCTTTAATAACTACAAACAAACTGTATTAACAAATATTTTACAATTCTAGGAATCAAGCAGGGAGGCAACAACATCCACAAGGACAAGCAATGACAGTGGAGTCAATCAACAAATTTTGGCTGAATTAAAAGAGATTAAGAGTGTTCTTGTGGAAACTCTAACACTTTTAAAAAATGGTAATGCTTTGAAAAGTTTTTCATTTTTCTAAGTGATTGCATCAAAAGATATAAAAACCTATTTTGTTCTAGGATGCACTCCTTTAATGACTGCACCAGTCCAAAATCTCCCTGGACCCACTTTGGATTTGCCAGCCCCAGAGTCTTCGCCTGTACCTGCCCCTTCATCTCTACTGCCTCTTCGTGTAAATGAGACTAGGAGTAATAATGACTGCAAAAAGGTATCGTTTTTAAGTAACAATGCCTTCTTACTAGGGCTGCATGATTTGGTCAAAAATTCTTCATTCCGTGAGATGAAATTGTCCTGAGAGACTGAGCACAAGCTCATGAAGCTCCGCCCCCTGTGTGTCCAGCAGCAGGCAATTTACATTTAAAGGGCACACACTAAAACAGCGCGTTTTTCTGAGCACCAAAAAATGACTATTTAAACATACTGTAAAAAGATATCTGTGGGGTATTTTGAGCTAAAACTTCACATGCACACTCTGGGGACATCAGAGACTTTATAGGGGCATTATAGGTGCCCATTATAAGAAGTCAGAATTGTTAGATTATGTTTGGCTCATATTTTCAGCCTTTTTTCTCTTTTTGGCTAAAAACCGAAAATGACATTTTACATGAGACATGATACAGATTACGGTATGTAAAATAGACAGAATTGTAAATCTGACACTTTAAAGGAACAAAAATACAAGTAAACACAACATAATCCTGACAACTTCCTCCAATGTTTGTTTTATTGATTTATTTTTCTAGAGATATATGCAAATTAGCACATATTTAAACATAACATTTCAGAAAACAAAATTACAAAAATGTTTGCAAGTAATGTAATCAATCATTTGGAGAAGTATGTCAATATAGGGTATGCGTGTGACGTCACCGTCGGCTGGATTGATTGTGGTCACCCCAACTGAGTGGCAAAAAGCGGCAGCATAGGTTTCTCCTATTAAATCCAGTCACACAGCAGCTCGTCTGCCACTCAGTCCGGCTGAGGTAGTGTGATATTGCCTTGATGTTTCTTAGTATTTTTTTTTTTACCCTATTCACCTGGGGTTGTCTTGTCGTAACTCACAGAATGAATTAATCAGGCTGAAAAAATATTGTGCTTTCTACAATGGCATCAGTAACTTTTGCTCTTGGATGATTCTGAATCTACGCTCATAGGTTTCATCATAACAAACAAAATATTATCAAGTTCACTTTTTAACTCTGTTACTGTTTCATTGTTCGATCACTGTTTTCAGGTTAGAATTGGCCCCAACACGTCCATTGGTGCCGAACAGTTTGGCCACATGAAATGGACAGATGCAAAAAAAGCAGCAAAAGACCTTCTGGTGGCTGTCTTCGGAAGAGCAACACTGGCAACTCACTGCTACACAGGAAAAAGTTCCAATGCCTTCAAAGACAAAGAAGCAAAGCCACAACTGGAGGCTCAAAAAGTGTCTGACATAATTGGTGAGTAACTTATTTTCCTGAAAACAAGTTTTGGTGGGATTGTCATTGTCATTTGATATATAAAACAACAGGATATAATTATACTCATGAATTTGGAAAAGTATCTACTTTTTAGAGCAATCTACTTTAGAGCAACTGGGCTTGACAGTGCAAGCATTTCACTCGCATTTGCGACTAAAAATAGATGTTTTTTATTTTTTTAAAATAAATTTAATAAAAATTCTGCGAACAAATAAAACTGCAGTGGCTGTTGCTGATTGTTTAAATCTAGCGGTTTGGTGTCTCGTGTTGTAAATCCTCTGACCAATCAGCAATCTGTAGTGTTTTCACGTCACATTTTAGTATCAGTACGGTGCGCTTGTAACCTCAGCAGAGGTGGTATGCTGCCATTTAAAGCTTGCCGGACCGAATATGTCATACCGGCCGTGTCATAAAACGGGCTTAATTTTAATGGAGATCATTAAGTATTCGAGTATTCGTTTTCTTGGGACCTGTCAATTATCGAAAAGAGAAATTTACAAAAAATGCCTCTCCCTAGTAGGTCTAGGACGATACACCTATCTCCCGATTCGATACTATCACGATATTTGTAAGCCAAAACGACATGTATTGCATAGGGTTGTGCCGATAGACGAAAGTATCGTGTATCGACGATAGTCAGAGATATCACTGATGGCAGATGGCTTTGACGATATCAGTATGATTATTAGCTTGTTTTACGATTAATGTATTAAATTATTATTACTATTATTATTATAAAGCTAGTATTGTTATTAAATTAATATTAGGAACTACAATTAATTTGCCTTGCCTAAATTCATAACGACATCAACACAGCCTAACAATTGCAACATCACTGACACATGCGAATGAGGACTCCTCTAAGAAAATGTTTTTAAAACAGACTAAAAAACTACATCCCACATCAAAATTGAATTTCAAGGTGATCCATTCACAAATTGTCAAGAGAGCTTATTTTAACAGACGCATCATTTAGATCCAAGGTGAAAACGGCATCGTTGTTTATCAGTATTTTGAAATAACCTGATTTAGCCTATTAATAGCCTAAACACTCCACCTTTGCTAGCAAAATAGAAAATGATTCTCATATATAAGCAAATTGTGAAGCTGTTTCATGACGACTCTCGTCGGGTCAGCGGCAGAGCCAACACAGCTTTGAATGTTGCGATGTGATTTTGTCAAAGTTTAATAGACAGACAAATTTAAAGAAGATCATGTGGGTGTTTGAATGGAGATCACAGTATTTTAAAGATGAATTGTGCAGCTCTACTGTCTTATCTCTCTCTTAGCATATGAGTAGCGCGAGGACTTTTCAGTGTGTTCAGTCTCACGTGACTTTCACGCGTCCACTTGGGATATTACGTCACTCAAATACAAGATAATATGTATTATTATCACACATAGATAACGACATATTTCATCCTCTGTTCTGTTGGAACGAAAGTGACTAACTTCTGTCGACCTCATCTACAAGCAAGGACAAAAATAAAGCAATTGAATTTGAATTAATATTGATTCTGGAATAAAAAAAAATATTTTAGAATCGTAAAAAAATGTTTTGCAATAGCTAGGTGAAGCGATTTTTTTCTCTCAACCCTAATCCCTAGTACGTAATAGAGCTGGTAAGTCCCGCCCATCCGTATGTGAACATATGTTGTCTCTGAATTTTTTATATAATCTTTCATGTTATGAGTTTGACAGTATATGGTATGATTCTTCGGCTAGCAGTTGTGGAAAAGACATAACGAGAAAGACTACATGTCGCCTATGTGACGTCACCCCATAAAGTTGACTTACCCGTGGTTTTCACCAACCTCAACGATTTTGTCCTCTCCCTGAAAGAAGGCGGTGAAGTGCACCAAAGACACAGACATGTTTAGCGGGATCCGTGAGCTAGTGTCCGTGTGCTAGTGGTGTTGACGTTTCAAACGCGTCGAGTTGTAGTCCACAAAGTGCTCTCACACAAAGTCTAACCGTATCCAACTTCTACCCGCTAAATTGTAGCATTCTTTACACGAAAGATTATATAAAAAAATTCAAAGACAACATATGTTCACATTCATGGCACAATTCAAACGGGATCAGAAAATAATTATTTTCTCCCATTCACTTGCATTGACGATTTTTCAACCCAGAGGTCCAGCGGGGTTAGCGGATAGTGAACAAGAATATAGGCACAGGCTTCCCTTGAGGAGTTCTATTGTGAACATAGATGCCCAATACCATTCCTCATTAATCATTATGGTTTGTTAACGCATGTTCTGTTTATTTCTTTCCTTACAGCCTACATCAAAAATAAATTCAATATTGAAGCAAGTATAATTAAGAAGGCCATCTCACAGAAATGTGCCGATGAATGCAAGATGTCAAAAAGGCGCCACAATGATTGTGTGTGAGTTTGTTTGAATCAAACTGATTTGTTCAGGATGTTTAATATTGCATTTCACAATTGGTGTGTGTGTGTGTGTGTGTGTGTTTGTGTGTGTGTGTGTGTTTGTGTGAGTGTGTGCGTATGCGAGTTTGTGTGAATCAGACTGATTTGTTCAGGATATGTTTAATGTTGTATTTCAGTTATCGTTGTGTGTGTGTGTGTGTGTGTGTGTCTGAGAAAGTGTGTTTGAGTGTATGTGTGTGTAAGTCTGTTATGAATATAATCTTGTAAAAAGTCATAAATTCATTAGTTATGAAAGAAGAAATGAATAAATAAAATACTAATGAAATTAAAATAACAGAAAATGCATTTGTTGTTTTTATTTCCCAAATCACCTGCCATGTTGTTTATAATGTGACTGCAGGTTGCACAACATACATTAAACAGTGAACAATGTCTACATTGAGGTGAGTTTGGTGAGCAAACTGCAAGACACAATCAAAAAACTACTATTAGTAAAAGAAAAACATTAGTAAAGTGCACCTTTAGGATTCTTAAAAAAAAAAAGGAAATCTCATATAAATCGGAGTAGTGACCCAATTGGATCCCATTAAAATCCTGTAGAAAATCCTAAAGGATATTTATGTATTGTCCTTTAAGACAATTTCTATCGGAATCCTATAGGATATTTATGTATAGTCCTATAGGACAATTCCTATTGGAAATCCTATAGGAATGGTTCCAAAATATGATAGAAATTCTAATTAGAATCCTGTACAATTTTCTTATTGGAATCCTTTAGGATTTTTTGACAAGGGTTTATTCAAATAAATTTAAGTTTGCTATTGAAGTTAGAAACGTGTATGCCAATGTTGTATGCAACTTTAGAGACGGTCCCTAAATGTGCGAATGTCCAATGTCAAGCCAATTTTACATTTAGTCATTTAGCAGACGCTTTTATCCAAAGCGATTTACAGTTAAACTAACAATAGGACAACAATATGCAAGTGCTATGACAGTTTAAGCTAATGCAATACACGTAGGCATAAGCCTATGTATATATATATATATATATATATATATATATATATATATATATATATATATATATATATATATATAGAGAGAGAGAGAGAGAGAGAGAGAGAGAGAGAGAGAGAGAGAGAGAGAGAGAGAGAGAGAGAGAATAGAATAGAATAGAATAGAATAGAATAGAAGATAAAGTGTAAGTATTAATTGATCAAGTGTTGGTTTTATGCCAGTATATCACGAAATGCTCAGCATGAAACTTTGCGTGTTAAGTTTATATTCTGAGTCCATCTGCTTGCCTGTAGCCTATATAGTAGCCTACAGCCTACTTCCCCAATAAGGTGCGAGTTTGGTTTTTCATATCACTGTATTCAGGGTGCGATTTGTGAAAAAAAACAGAGGGGGGGATGTTTTGAAACATTTTTATTCATAAAAATAAACCATGAGAACATGAACTTCATTCACTGCATTTGCTGCTCTGGACCCTTTTCATTGTTCCCAGCTAGCTAGCTAGAGTTTTCGCGCTGAAAAATTACATAAATATTTGTAGGCTACTGGGTGACATTCTGAAAAGCCGCACATGGATCAAAGCTAATGGACAGGATCAGATAAATCAGAGCTTAGATTCTCTGCCCGAGCCGAACTTGACCCGACCCTGGCCGGGCCCTTGATCCAGCACTTGTGTTACAAAATGCAACACGTCACGTGTCATGTTCAGCGTCTCCTCCACTCGCACGCATCACACCGGGCCCGGGATAATAAACTTTAAAAATATTTATTTTGTTTAAAAAATATTCTATATTCTAAAACCTTGTTGAATTAGAGTTGTAGCCTACTAGGCCTACTCCTCCTAGGCCATCCAAAGTTCATCCAAAGTTCATTCATGTTCATTTTCTGTGTTCATCATTGTTCACGTTTTTTTTTTCTCCGTTTCTTCATTCGGATCCATTTGCGATCCATTTCATTCTGAATAAACAAACAATGCAGTTTACATGATTTGTCCTTGTTGCATTATTAATTAAGATAATAATTAATAAATGCACGCACAATTATCCACTTGATAAATGTTGCAGATATGTTTTACTATGCACAAACAAATGCCTTTCAACTTGTGTGTAAAATTCAGAAGCAGTAAATGAATGTGCAGAAATTTGTACAGAGATTCTGTCGGCCTACTATGTGTTGTAGGCTAGCCATTAAATAATAAATTTAATAAATAAATAACTAAATAAATTTAGTTTCATATTTGTTAAAATATTATAATGTTTTTTTTTTTTTTTTCATCTATGTTGATTATGAAAAGTGAACAGCACGAAGATAGGATGTGCAGTATATCGGGAGACTTGGAGTGGGTCAGACATGATTTTGACCACTTCATTAAGTTTTGTTTTGTAGAAAGCCTTTCTTTAAAGTGAATTTCGTTTTGTATAAATTGTATCTTAATTTTAATACATTTTTCATCAACAAATTGCATGTATTTAAGAAGCAAATATAGCAGACATAGGCTATAATCAGAGAGGCGCCCGCGCGCCCCGGTCACTTGCACTGCACGTTAACTAGAGCGCATCTCATCATAAATTAACCGAAACTCAGTGTATGCCTCACAGAGAATATTAAGAAATATATCTAAAGAAAGCTTGAAATGTCTTTAAACGAAACAATTTAAAACGAAAAGAAATAGGCAACACTCTGATGTAATTCATGCATTTCTCCATATAGGCCTATGTGCATTCACTACGGAGATGGCGATCGTCAACTTCATCTTTGCTTCATCTCAACTTCCCTGGCGCCACCTGGTTATAACGGCCCACGTATATAAAAAAAAAAATGTGTGTAAAACTTCTCTCTCTGGTCGGGTTTAAATCGGGCTCGGGCTCATGATTACAGTTAACGTGTCGGGCAGGGCCGACAAAGTCAATTCGCCTCATTCGGGCTTCGCGTCTACCGCGCTGCAGGACCTCTAGACGCGCGTAAACGCGTCTTTACATTGACTTAACATTGAAATCACTCGCGCCAGAAACTCAAGAGTGAGTGAGTAATCAAAAAACCTTTGCGTTTAGTCTCAATTGAGTAAAACACCGTAGGCCTATCATGTGTAACTTCGGCCATTCTCAGTGGTGTGACTGGGACACTAACCCTGCTTGTCATCATAGAAACAGATAATCAGATTGTGATTTTTATTCCCGCTTCAGTAATATGCTGAATATGCGGCGTAAAAAAAGACCTGCAACCGTCTCGCAAGTGTTGATAGGCTATTACTCGTGAGGTGTAACCAATCATATAGCACCGTGGGCGGGAAATTGAGCAAGTCTTCAGAGTGGTGATAGAGGCTGCGCGGAGCCAGTCAAAGTAGCGCATTTTAAAATAAAATGGACTTTAATCAAACCACGGATCCGTGATAAGTTTTGTGATCCACCTCGCCACTAGTGTAGTAGCACTGATCACTTTGAGGGGGGGATAAATTTATCCCCACCGGGGATAAAAAAAATTAAGCAGAGGCAGGGATACATTGACCAGAAAGGGGGAAATCCCACGCATCCCGCCCGGCAAATCGCACCCTGACTGTATTAATCCATAAGCTACGTCAAGCGTTTTGTCCCGATGGAAGGGGAATCCTTGAGTATGAGGTATTGAGGGAAACCGATTATAATCCTGTTCATGGTAGAGAAAGCTGATGACATGTAGGCTACACAGGGAAAGTAACAATGAAGTTATTGAATGAAACATAAACACAGCTTCTATGTCTTTATCATCTTTTCCGCATATACTGACACAGATAATCATTTCCATTTTATGAATGAATGTCTTCGTCAACAACAAGCGCTTTTACACCATCTGCTGGTGAGGTCGACTAACAGCAGATGGAGAGTATGCTCGGCAATCTACTGCTTTTCCTGCAGTTCCTGGACGTCAATGTTGAATTTACTGTCGAATTTGAACCACTGAATTTGTGGAAGCGAATTTGCAAAGCGAAATAAAATGGACCGAAAATTGCCTGTTGAATATTATAGGTTGTATTTTTAAACAGTTTGAATATTTTGGAAGTGAAATATGAAAGGTGAATATGGATTATTGAATTTTTAATAATGAAAATGTGTTTGAAATGTTTTTTAATTGAAATATTCACAGCTTAAATATTCAACCATGTTGAATTTCAGCCCATAAAAATACAAGCCCTAAAAATACAATGCATTAAAATGCAAGCATGGTTAATGCAATGCCTATTTTTTTTCAAGTAGTGCAATTCAATAGGCTTTTTATTTCAAAAAACATTTGACATTATTTTACTTCCATAATTTAAGTTTAATTTAAGTTATCCATTCCCTGGAAATCTAAGCTACAGGAATGTATTGAAAAATAATGAAGCTTTAATGATTTTAATGTAATGGATTATGAGGTAATACCATCCCTGTAGGTGCATTCAGAATCAGATGTATTTATTAAAGTCAAAGTACATGCAGCATCAAGTTTGAGAGTTAGGGAAAATTCTGCCAACACCGGTCGGAAAAAAATAATATATTTTTAACTGCTTGTGCTTGCAGGTTCATTCTGAGAATCAACCCTGATGGCACCAAACACCAAAGGCACCGATCAGATGGAAATCTGGAAAGGTCCAAAGAAAAGCATCAGCCTGAAACCCTCAGTGTTTCTCATCAGAGAGCTTGTCAACTTTGACTGGCAAAATTACTGAAATGTAACAACACAAACTGACTTTTACTGTATTTTATTATTTTACGGCCTGTTTTGCTTTTCAGTGTGAGTACGTTTTTGCCATGCTACAGATACAAATGGTCCCCAGGAAATTAATTCTTTGGACTTTGGTGATGTTGCCTTTTTTTTCTTCAGCTAGTGGCTCCTAAAGGTCAAGATTTGTAATTTGTACTTCTAAAACAAAATGTTTGACGATTAAAAAGAATATTATAAGGACAAATGTTCATGAGTTATTGTGATTTTTAGGGGTGGGGTAAATATACATAAAAAAAAAAAAAAAAAAAAAAAAAATGATGAACTCAATACTAATACTGTAAATGAAAAATACGGTAATAATACTGTAAATGCAAGTACAGTAAATGGTACAGTATACTGTAAGTAATAATACTGTAAACATTTTTACAGTAAATTACTGTCATCCAGCTGCCAGTAATTCACAATTACTGGCAGCAACTCCAGAGACCGGTTGAAAATTCGCGTGAAAATTGGCGCCAGCTGGTCCGCACAGGCACGCAGGCAGGATGGAGAAACGCCATCAGGGTCGGGGGCCTTTTTGGGCTTTTGCTTCTGGAACAGCCGGCACACATCATTCTCACAGATTATCAACACAGGTGGGGGGAGGGGGTGGATTGTTGGGGAAAAACCTTTTGTGCGTGAGTGGTAATGGGTGCCTTTCAAACCTACAGTAGAAGTCATTCAGGTCATTAGCCAGTCTGAGATTTTCTGCAGGGTGGGGGGATGGGCTCTTGTAATCTGTAATCTGTTTCAGTCCCTTCCAAACTGATGCAGGGTCGTTGGCTGAGAGGCTATTTTTTAATTTCTCACTGTAGCTAGTCTTGGCTACCTTGATATCCTTCGTTAGATTGTTCCTGGCCTGCCTATATAGATCCCGGTCCCCCCTTCTGTAGGCTTCCTCTTTCGCCTGGCGCAACTTCCTAAGATTAGGATTGAACCAAGGTTTACTGTTATTATACAAAATGTCTTGGTTTTTACACAGATGTCCTCACAAAAACTGATATAAGATGTTACAGTAGCAGTGAAGTCGTTGAGGTCTGTAGCTGCAGCTTCAAAGACACTCCAGTCAGTTCAATCAAAGCAAGCCTGCAACTCCAGCTTTGATTCTCTTGTCCTTTTTTTAACAGACCTCGCCACATGTTTAGAGGTTTTAAGTTTTTGCCTGTAAGTTGGGATGAGATGAAGCAGACAATGATCAGATAGTCTTAGAGCTGCCCGGGAGACCGCGTGATAGGCATCCTTTAAGACTGTATAACAGTGGTCCAGAGTGTTTTTGTCCCTGGTGTTAATCTTGATATGTTGTCTGTATTTAGGGAGTTCTTTATTGAGTTTAGCACTGTTAAAATCACTGACACAAGAGAGTCTGGGTGCTGTTTCTCTGCGTCTGTTATCTGATCGGCAAGCTGTTGTATTGCGTCAGCTACGCAGGCTTGTGGTGGTATGTTAACACCGACCAAAACAAACGAAGAGAACTCACGCAGAGAATAGAAAGGCTTGCAGTTTATGATGAGAGTTTCTAGGTGGGGACTGCACGTCTTTTTCAACACAGTAGCATCAGTACACCAACCTTTGTTTAGGTAGAAGCCGATTCCTCCGCCTTTTGTTTTCCCCGAAAGCATAGTGTTGCGTTCCGCCCAGATGAGTTGGAAACCAGGTAGCTGAAGTGCGCTGTTCGGAATGCATTCACACAACCATGTTTCAGTAAAACACAGGGCGGCGGAGCTGTAATAGTCTCGGTTGGTTTGATTGAGGAGGAGAAGCTCGTCCATCTTGTTAGTCAAAGACCGGACGTTTGCCAGGTGAATGGCTGGAAGCGAGGTGCGTAGTCCCCGCTTTCTTAATCTCACCAGCGCTCCTGCTCATTTCCCCCGTCTGCGTCTCCGGCAGATTCCATGGAGAGCCACTGCGCCTCCGATCAGTATTTCAGCAATGTACTCTGGGTTAGCGAAAACCGGAGAAAAGAGAGGATTGCCTGATGTTCAATAGTTCCTCTCTGGTAAAAGTTACTGGTGAAAAACCGCTGAAAACATAGTAGACGCACAAAAACAAACAAAGTAACAGAGAGCGAAGTGCCGAGGCTGCCTTCCACGGCGCCATCTTGAATCCATAGATCCATAGATTTTATGTTTTTAACTAAACATGAATTGTTGTTGCTCACTACCATCTTAAATACTTTACGGAATAAAAACCATGCAAATGTTTTGAGTGAATTGGGTCAGCAGTGAGGGTCTTCCCCCTGGTGGACTGAGTCCTAAATGGGCTTCACGTGATAGTAAAATAAAATTGCAGAGATATTAGCAAATAGACAGAACAACACTCTATATTTTTTATGTTGCAAAAGTGCACTAAATACAAGGTAAAACTATGTGCATTCATTGTAGTATTGATGATCTAATATGTCATGATATTGAAATATGCCAGATGCAGACAGACAAAGAACATGAGTGAGGGGATGTGTGAAGAGAGAGAGAGAGAAAGCGTGCAATACAAAATGCACAAGGACAAATGGGTTTGAACATCACTTGTTGCTAAGTGATGACGAATAGCAGCCCTGAACAGGCCTATTATCCTCTGAATGTGCTGTTGTTTTTCTGAAGTGGCATCAACACAAATACAATGATCAATTACAAGCCTGTACCACTAGAATCAGTAAGATGTACAGCCTTATCACACAATGTACACTATTTATTTTATTCCTTGCTTTTGTCATTTGCTTTCCATAGTAAATTAGCAGTCAGTACTCAAATAAGCCTCTATTAAGGGGTTAACTGACAGAAAGAAAAACAAAGCTTATTTAAAGATACTTGCGAATTCACAAAATTGCCACATAGGCTCAGTTTACTTTGACTCAGTTGTACTTTTAAAGAACAGACATGCTGAAATTCTGACAGAGTAGAAATGGGCATGTTTCATGGAGGTTTTTCTGCTATGAATATTGCTTATTTGTTAGGGATGATTAGATGTGAAACCAGGATATTTTAAACAACATTGAAATATTTGAAGTTTTGCGTAATTAAAGACTTTACTATTTGCTTATTTTGTGCAGCTCAGTTTTCTGCTGTAACTATTGCGAAAGAAAAGTGATCAGAATAAAAATAAAATGGACCTACGTGCATTTTTGATATGGTAGAAATACCTCACTAAGATTGTCCCCAGAATACGGGAGTAATGATTAAAAGTATGCTATCCAAACCGCAGTGCTGCCTTTTGAACTATTCAATGTTATCAAAGTACAATGCTCATCAAAGAGTTAGCTTTCTTTTACCAGTCATGAAGCAAATCAGAAAGTTTTTTTTTTCTTCACATGACTTATTCTGCTTTAAAATGGCCATTAGAGGTATTACCTGACAGTTTAGATTGTCGATTTTTAAAAAAGGGTAAAAAACAAATACACACTACTTCATTTTAAATACTGATTAAATGAAGTGCACTGATAAAATAAAACCAATTCAATAAATAAAACATTAAAAGCAATTATTCAGCCAAGGGCTAAGTTAATTGTTATGTGGTTTGAAATGTAAACTAAAAATAAATAGTTTAATTTAGTTTCACTGACATAAAAGCTAGAACCATTGAACATCATATTTTTAATGATTTTATTACTAAAACACCTTTTTTTTTTTTAAGGGTACAAATTTTTTACTACTGCCTCAGTTGTAATTCTCTAACCATACTTTATAGCCAAAATAAAGACCATCCAAACATAGTAAATATTTATGCATGTACTGGGGCATGTAAATGCAGCATGTAAAGTGAAGTGCATGTAAAACTTCTGCATTTGTAAACACCTTCCTTTATAACAGTGGTAAATGTCACCGGTGATGCATCATCTCAGTCTCCATACATCAGCCAGTACACTCAAGTAACTGTGTATGTGTGAATGTGTGTCAATGACTAAGCCCTTTCACTAGCTTGTCAGGGTCACCTTCTTTCCTCCTGTCACGACTTGGCTGTGGCCTGAAGCAGATGTGTCTCATGGTTAGGCAACTGTCAAGATCTAGTGTCTCATAAAAGTAGAGTTTTATAAACCCAGCTTCTCTGGGAGATATTGAGCCTTGGTCGTGAAAATGAGTGTGACTAGCTGCACAGGTTTCCATTTAAACATGCTCAATAGGTCAGAAGATTCACTGGTAGATACTGTAGTTCCCTTTCAGTCACTCACGTTCGACGTAACGTGGACATGACGATGTAATTGGGATCACTTCAGGGAGCCCTATCAACTTCGAGTGTCTACAGAACGAGCCAATGAACGTTGGCGTGCGTGAATCGCATCATGCGACCCCGCCCCGCAGCGCGGGTATAAACAGGAAGCGGGCGCACGCACACATTGTCTTTCACTTCGGAGCCGAGCTTCTGTTAGACTTCAGTCTACTAGGAATCAGCGCTATTTGAAGACTCAAGAAAAGCTTCTCTCTGCAAGCAGTGTTGGTGTGACGGCGCGATCAGTGGTGGCCGCGAGCATTGCAGCTCACAACTGCTGTTTTCACAGCATTATTGTACTGTGTGTACTGTGTGTGTGTCGTTTAGATTTTTTTGTTTTCACTAAAAGAGCAACACAAGCGTGACCCTGCGTCTTTTTCAAGATGTCATTCCGCTTGTGCATTTCTGGATGCCGTCGTTCCCTGGTGCCAGTAGATAGCCACAGTAGTTGCCTCTCTTGTTTGGGCATTCAACACGCTGAGGCAGCTTTTGTGGATAGTTCATGTTCCCATTGCGGGAATATGACTATCTCAGCGCTTAGTTCGAGACTCGCTTACCTCAAGGGAGGTGCAGTCCCCTCGCCTATGCCCTTATCTAGCGTTTATTCTGCCCCACAGAATAGACCTACTTCGGTGCATGACCAGGGTGATCTGAGGATTACCGTGAGGGCTTCCCCGTCGAGTCAACCTCCGCGGGCCCCTCACGTCTCACAAGCGCTGTTGCCATTGAGTCCCTTAGCGAACGTCTTGGTCCTTCTCCGGAACGACCAACCGTTTCCTTTGGGGCTCCTCCTGACGACCAGATGTCGATAGCAGCATCAGAGGGGGAGCTTCAGTCCTCTGGAGATGATGACTCGGCTGTGTTGCCCCCCTCGGGGCGTGTAGCGTTGTCCGAGACCGATCCAGAATGGGCGGCTATGCTTTCCCGGGCCGCCAAGAAGGTTGGGCTTGCGTGGAATCCTCCACCACGTCCCGAAACCTCTCGGTTGGATGATTGGTATCTCGGGGCGGGCCGTGCTGGTTCTCAGTGCGCCACCCCGGTACCTTTCTTTCCGGAGGTGCATGAGGAGCTTTCTAGGACGTGGAAGGCACCATATAGTGCCCGAAGCCGTCCTAGTGACTCCTCCCCCCTCGCCACCCTTGACGGCGGGGCAGCTAAGGGGTATGTGGATATCCCCCCAGTGGAGCGGGCCGTCGCGATGCAACTGTGTCCGGCGTCCGCCTCCTCTTGGCGGGGTAATCCATGCCTCCCGTCCAAGGCCTGTAAGTTTTCGTCCGGTCTAACGGCGAAGGCTTACAAGGCCTGTGGACAGGCTGCTTCCGCCCTCCATGCCATGGCGCTCTTACAGGTCCACCAGGCCCAGGCGCTCATGGACATGAATGAGGGTGGTTCTGACCCAGAGTTCCTCCGGGAGCTCCGTGTGGCAACCGACCTCGCCCTCCGGGCGACGAAGGAAACCGCACGTTCAGTCGGTCAGGCGATGTCCACCTTGGTGGTCCAGGGGCGGCACCTTTGGCTCAACCTGGCGGATATGAGGGACACCGATAAATATCGGTTCTTGGATGCCCCTCTTTCCCAGGTTGGGTTGTTCGGTGACGCGGTCGAGAGCTTTGCCCAACAGTTCTCGGCCGCACAGAAGCAGACGGAGGCCATCCGGCACATCCTGCCTGGACCGCTGCTGCTCCCACCCGTCCGCCGGCCGCAGACCCTCCGTCTACTCGTCGCAGAGGTCGGACTCCTCCGGCGTCCTCCGCTCCCTCTAAGCCCCAGCAGCAGCAACCATCCAGGCCTCAGCGTGGAGCAAGCCGTAGGAAGCCGACCCCGCCCGTCCAGGCCGCTGCCAAATTAGGAGGCAAGCGTCGTTGCAAATGACCCTGAGACGGCGGGCCAGAGGTGGATCAAGTTGCTCTTCAGGAGATGGCGAACGCTCCACTCCTTCCCCCGGTGGAGGGCCGGGCGGAGAATTTTCTTTTTGTTCCGCCACTGACCCAAACTCACTCTGCCCTTCGACGGAAGCAGGTATGTGCTGCACCACACACTCAGACCCCACTTCGGGCCGCTGTGCCGTCCGAGTCGGGTCCCTGCATTCCTCCGCGCTGCCCCACCCCGGGTACGTCTGTGGTGCAGTTGGTCCCACTTGCTCTGTCTCTGGGAGCCTGGTTAACGCTTCCCAGCCCGTCTCGCTGGCTCATCCGTACCATCAGACTTGGCAATGCGATTCAGTTTGCCCGGCGTCCCCCTGCTTTCAAGGGCATTCTGTTCACCCGTGTTCTGGCGGACAATGCCCCTGTGCTCAGGGCAGAGATCGCAGTCCTACTAGCAAAGGACGCGATCGAGCCGGTGCATTTTTCAAATGCATCCGTCCCCAAAATTGGTTTGCAGCAAGCGACCTGAAGGACGCGTACTTTCATGTCTCGATTCTCCCTCGACACAGACCGTTTCTTCGCTTTGTGTTCGAGGGACGGGCATATCAGTACAAGGTCTTACCCTTCAGGCTGGCCCTGTCGCCCCACGTCTTCACAAAAGTCGCGGAGGCGGCCATTGCTCCCATGTGCGAGCGTGGTGTTTGCATCCTCAACTACCTCAACGACTGGCTTATTCTGGCCCAGTCGAGAGAGCAGTTGTGCGAACACAGGGACATGGTGCTCAGTCACCTCAGCCACCTAGGGCTTCGGGTCAACTGGGAAAAGATCAAACTCACCCCCGGGCAGAGGATCTCTTTTCTCGGTATGGAGTTGGACTCGATCAACATGACAGCGCACCTCACCGACGCCCGTGTCCAGTCAGTGTTGAACTGCATGAGCACGCTCAGACGCAGAACAGCAGCACCACTGAAACTTTTTCAGAGGCTCCTGGGGCATATGGCATCTGCAGCCGCGGTTACGCCGCTCGGATTGCTTCATATGAGGCCGCTCCAACACTGGCTCTACGACCGTGTCCCGAGATGGGCGTGGCAGAGCGGCTCGTGCCGGGTCCAAGTGACTCCGCACTGTCGCCAAACTCTCAGCTTGTGGTCGGACCCTTCGTTCCTGCGGGCAGGTGTTCCCCTGGAACAAGTGTCCAGGCACTCTGTGGTCTCCACGGATGCCTCTGCCACCGGCTGGGGGGCCACGTACAACGGACATGCAGCTTCAGGTCTGTGGACGGGGCCTCGAGTTGTTAGCAGTACGTCTTGCACTGAGCCGCTTCAAAACACTGCTATTAGGCAAGCACGTACTGGTCCGTACGGACAGCACTGTGACCGTTGCGTACATCAACCGCCAGTGTGGTCTACACTCCCGCCGCATGTCACAACTCGCCCGCCATCTCCTTCTCTGGAGTCAGAAGCATCTGAGGTCGCTTAGTGGCGTTTACATTCCGGGCCTGCTCAACCGTGCAGCCGCCGAGCTTTCACGGAAGTAGGTGCTACCGGGAGAATGGCGACTCCATCCCCAGGTGGTCCAGCTGATTTTCAGGCGCTTCGGGACCGCACAGGTAGATCTGTTTGCCGCCCCGGACACGTCTCACTAGAGTCCGGTCTCGAGACCGATTTCTGCTTTCTCGGACTCGACTCGGACTCGTTCTTATAAAGAATCGGTCTTGACCCGGAATCGACCCTTCAAAGACTCGGTCTTGACTCGGACTCGACCCTTCAAAGACTCGGTCTTGACTCGGACTCGGCATAGGCGGTCTCGTCCCATCACTAGAAAATTTTAATTGACTGTTCGCAAAGACCCGCCCCCCTTAGTTACTGTCGCCATGTCCGACAAGCTACGCCGTTCTCACGCCACACCATGTTCTCACGCAGTGAAAAATACATCGCGGAGCAGAGAGGAGACTGACAACACGCTGACAGACAGGACAAACCAGGTTACTTTTCGGTTACTTTTGATATTAAACATATTAAACAAAGTCTCACCTTTCAAATTTGGTCATTTTTTAAAAGAAATTTAAACAATAAATACCGTTTTGTTGCTCTTTAATGTGCTGTGACAGATCGCTGTAGAGCATCAGTTAAAGCTGCTCGTGAACCGATCATCTCTTCCTTCTAGTTAATTTATAGCCTCAAATAAACATGAACAAACATAAGAAGCAATGTTGTTTTAACCACGGAAAGGCGTCAGTAAACTCCGTGTTTCAAGTTCAAATCCTCCCATGTTAATCTACTAACTCTCCTGACTGCTTTGTCGGACAAAATGGCGGATGGCGAAGTATGATTGGTCAGATCACCTGTCAATCAAGCTCCCTGCGAAGGGTCAAATTGCTCTGCATGTCCTAACTATGATTTAAAAAAGTCAGGGTGGGCTTAGCATGTTGATGACAGAGCAGCACTGTTGAAGCAGTTTAGAAAAATAGGCAGAAGATGATGCATGTGGTAGGGATTTTTTAATGATAGTAAAAGCATAGTCCATATTAAGACGTTAAGACTGCTCCTCTAAACAATTCCCAATCTAGCTTAGTCTGTAGGCCTAACTGTTGATTATTAACTGGGGTGATATTAAATCATGAATATGAAAACTGACATGTTTTTATGGTCTTGGTCTCGACTCCTAAAGACTCGGTCTCGACTCGGACTTGCTTCCTCAAAGACTCGGTCTTGACTCGGACTCGACTGAATTTGAAAACCAGCGGACTCGGTCTCGACTCGGACTCGACCCTTCAAAGACTCGGTCTTGACTCGGACTCGACTGAATTTGAAAACCAACGGACTCGGTCTCGACTCGGACTCAACCCTTCAAAGACTCAGTCTTGACTCGGACTCGGCATAGGCGGTCTCGTCCCCATCACTACGTCTCACTGCCAGTTGTTCTATTCCCTGACCGAGGAGACCCTCGGCACGGATGCTCTGGCACACAGCTGGCCCCAGGGCCTACGCAAGTATGCGTTTCCCCCAGTGAGCCTTCTTGCACAGACCTTGTGCAAAGTCAGGGAGGACGAGGAGCAGGTCTTGCTAGTTGCGCCGTATTGGCCCAACCGGACCTGGTTCCCGGAACTAGTGCTCCCCGCGACAGCCCCTCCCTGGCCCATCCAGGGCACCCTATGGCACCCGCGTCCAGACCTCTGGAAACTCCATGTCTGGTCCCTGGACGGGACACGGAGGTTCTAGGTGACCTACCCCCTGCGGTAGTTGACACCATCACTTCCGTTAGAGCCCCCTCTACGAGGCGCCTCTATGCGTTGAAGTAGAACCTGTTCGTTGACTGGTGCTCCTCTCATGAGGAGAACCCCCGATCTTGCTCGATCAGAGCTGTGCTTTCCTTCCTGCAAGAAGGGCTGGAGCGAAGGCTGTCTCCCTCCACCCTTAATGTGTATGTTGCCGCTATTGCCGCACATCACGATGCTGTTGATGGTAAGTCTTAGGGAAAGCACGACCTGATCGTCAGGTTCCTGAGGGGAACGAGGAGACTTAATCCTCCTCGCCCACTCTCTATACCCTCTTGGGATTTGTCTCTGGTCCTTTCGGCTCTTCAGAGACCACCCTTTGAGCCTCTGCAATAAGCTGAGTTAAAAATCCTGTCCTGTAAGACAGTACTCCTGGTTGCATTGGCCTCTATCAAGAGGGTAGGGGACCTGCATGCATTTTCGGTCGATGAATCGTGCCTAGAATTCGGCCCGGATAACTCTCACGTGATCCTGAGACCCCGGCCCGGATACGTGCCCAAGGTTCCTACCACTCCCTTCCGGGACCAGGTAGTGAACCTGCAAGCGCTGCCTTCGAAGGAGGCAGACCCAGCCCTGGCTTTCCTCTGTCCCGTTCGCGCTCTGCGTCTGTATGTGGACAGAACACAAAGCCTCAGGCTGGGTTCCTATGTGTGATCCCTGCGGCGATCCCATATGTGTATTCTTCCATGACCAGCTCCCTGTGGTGAGTCCGTGTCTTTCCCTTGACAGAGTCTGCTCTGCCGTCACTGTCCGGTGTAGCCTCCCCCTTCTGGCTGGAGCCACCCCAGTGACATTCCATATGTTGCACTGCCCCTTCGGCCAGTCCATATGTGTATTCTCCACATGTTACCTTCCTTCGGGCAGGATGTGGCTCCGCAGCGTTCTTTCCTCGTGTTTTCTTTCCCAGTGTTATCCAAAGAGTTCCTCTGTGTGGGGTATAATGGAACAGCAGTTGAACTCCCTCTACGCAGATCATCTGCCCAAGCCAATTGGGGGTCTGAGAGTCTTGTGTAGGACACTGGATGTGGCAGCAACTGTGGCGTTTTCCAAGGGATCCCAATAGGCCTATGTCAAGAAAAAATTGAAGACCGGAAGTACGTCTTTTAGTAGGGATACGGCTCTTCCGGTTAGCTTTTTACAATGGCGGAGTCCGATAGATACTGCTGGACCAAATCTCTCCGCAACCTACCTGAAGTCACATATGACGATGTAGTTCGGATGGTAAATGAAAACTCTGAAGTGGAAAAGCGTGAAAGCTGAGGTGTGGCTGTCTACGTCCTAACGCAGAGCAACCCGGTGCACTTCAACAACAGCGGCGGGCCGTTCGCCAGTAAGGTAAATGTTTCTATGGTAACAGCGAGTTGGACCAATCAGCAGACGTTGCTGCTACGCTTAGCATTGTGGGTAGTGTAGTTTTTTTCATAAGATCGCGGATAAAACATGTTTTTCTTAAAACAAGGTTGATTTCATACGAACTTATAGCTTCAACAGGAGCAAAAACCTTCGTTTCACAAACTCATAGCTCGTGGTCAGTCTACCTCGGATGGTTTAGACATTCTGGGCCCTATTTTAACGATCTGAAACGCAAGTGTCAAAGCGCAAAGCGCAAGTAACTTTGTGGGCGGGTCTTGGCGCTGTTGCTATTTTCCCGGCGGGATAAATGACTCTTGCGCCAGGCGCAAATCTAAAATGGGTTGGTCTGAAGTAGCTTCATTATTCATAGGTGTGGTTTGGGCGTAACGTGAAATAAACCAATCAGAGCGTCATCTCACATTCCCTTTAAGAGCAGGCGCGTTTGTTCTAAAGCGGATTCCTATTGTAACGGCGGATTTGCCAGGCGCGCACCAGGAGCGGTTCACAGCCAAGGAGACCGACGTTCTCGTCAGGGACGTTGGGGATGGAGAAACACACCCAAATTAACTTCGGTTAAAAAGGCGTATGATAATTTGGGTAAATGTGTAAGCTAGATGTATGCTTTTATAATAAATTGTCTATCTATCTATCTATCTATCTATCTATCTATCTATCTATCTATCTATCTATCTATCTATCTATCGTAATAATGTATGATTTGCCAAAATGAAAACTGCTGCTTCTGTGTAGATGAGAGAATCAAAGTGCATTCACGTTGTGCACACGCTACATTGATTATGGCCAAGCATGCGCCCTAAAATAGCTTATGAATAACATGCGCAACGCGCCACTGACTTTAAACTATTTTTTCCTGGTTAGTGGCGCAATGGTTTTCTAAACCTGCAAAATAGCATGAAGGAACGTTTGCGCTGGAACACGCCTCCTCTTTGCGCTGAACCGCCCCGGGGAGCGCAAGTGTATTTCTTAATTAACCGACGTGCTTCTGTGGAGGGAAAAGCGCGCTTTGCGCGGGTGCAAAATAGGAATGATACATGCGTCGGTGTACAAAGTCAATTGCGCTGGGTGCAAGATAGGGCCCTATGGCTGATAATCTAAATCCTTATTGAGAAATACTGTTGACCGGAAGTTCTGAATCCCTACTACGCGTTCCGGAAGCAGGAACTGTGACATAGGCCTATTACGTCGTCACGTCGACGTTACGTCGAACGTAAGGGACTGAAAGGGAAGTTCTCGGTAACTAATGTAACCCTCGTTCCCTGAAGGAGGGAACGGGAGACATAATGTCCCGTCGCCACCGTTGCTGACCATTGCTGCATGGCCGTCACAATCTTGGCTACTCAGTGGAAAACAATGTGTGCATGCGCCCGCTTCCTGTTTATACCCGCGCTGCGGGGCGGGGGCGCGTGACGCGATTCACGCACGCCAACATTCATTGGCTCTCTCTGTAGACACTCAAAGTTGATAGGGCTCCCTGAAGTGATCCCAATTACGTCGTCACGTCGACGTCACGTCGACGTTACGTCTCCCGTTCCCTCCTTCAGGGAACGAGGGTCACATTAGTAACCGAGACGTTATATAGTTCACACTCTCGCTTTTTCATGCCAGATTTGACTCATTTGGCAGTATTTTGACCTCAAATTAAAAAAAAAAAAAAATATATATATATATATATATATATATATATATATATATACACATATATATATATATATATATATATATATATATATATATATATATATATATATACTTCAGATGCAAAAGCCTCTAAGTGCCATCTGAAATTTTATTCTAGAATGATCATTTTTATCAAGCTTGTATGTTTATGTTCAGTTATTTCACTTTAATGGCAATGAAAATGACCTATTAATTGTCATTAAAGTGAAATTACTGAACTTAAACTTACAAGCTTGAAAAAAAAGCTAATTTTAGAAGAAAATTTCAGATGGCACTTAGAGGTTTTTGCATCTGAAGTCTTGATATATTATTTCAACCAAAAGAAGATATTGAATTTCATACAGGTTTGGAATAACTATTCCTTTAATTTATATTCATTAGCTTATATATAAGTACACTTTGTTCACAAGTTGTTAAATACTGTAAGTTGTGACTTAGAGTGTACAGTTTAGATTGATCTGCATTGTTCATGTCTTTTCTCAAGTATGGTCAAATTTTGTTTTATGTGTAAGGCTGGGAAGGAGTGAGCAGGTAAGTATGTTGCAGCATTCACTGTTCCACCCGCTGTATGTTTTGTTTTTGATAGCTAGAGAAGTTTAGTTAAGGCGTTTCAACACAGAATATTTTGTTTTCTAAGACCCTGTTTACACCTGGTATTAAGCTGCAGTTTGGTCAGTCCGATCACAAGTGGAAAACACTAAATACAGGGTTTAAAACAATTTGAGCTTGTCCACTTTCGACCACTTCCAGAGGTAGTCGAAAACGCATTCAACCGGATTGCTTTCGTAGTGTAGCTTTTTTGTGTGGTTGAATGTGTTCGAACAGCCACAAAAAAACGCCTACTCTTCGCCTAATGATTTAATGCGTAAACATTATAGGAAGTGAGCTAGCCAGATGGTATTTAAACTGTCGGCTAAAGACCCAAGTTTGAATGAAAAAAGTACCAAGCATAATGTTTTCTCTGTGCGACTTTTTATCTCACAATTGCGAGTTTACATCTCGCAATTCTTACTTTATTTCTCAGAATTGCGAGATATAAAGTCAGAATTGCGTGAAATAAAGTCGCAATTGCGTGTTATAAAGTCAGAATTGCGAGATATAAAGTCAGAATTGCGTGAAATAAAGTCGCAATTGCGTGTTATAAAGTCAGAATTGCGAGATATAGAGTCAGAATTGCGTGATATAAAGTCGCAATTGCTTCTTATAAAGTACGAATTGTGAGATATAGAGTCAGAATTGCGTGATATAAAGTCGCAATTGCGAGATATAAAGTCAGAATTGTGTGAAATAAAGTCGCAATTGCTTCTTATACAGTCAGAATTGCGAGATATAAAGTCAGAATTGTGTGAAATAAAGTCAGAATTGCTTCTTATAAAGTCCAAGTGAATTATTATTTAACCTTTACATTATTTGTTGAACCATGGTATTAATACTAACTACACAATAGTAAGAGTTGAACTGTTGCTTCATTTAACCATTTTGGAAAAAGTGCTAGTTTGGAATTCCACCATGGAAAAAGTGGGCCGGTCTTGGGCCTGAAACTCCCGGGCTGAAAAGTGGCCCCACTCCGGCCCTGACCCTGAGGAATGTATCAGGGTCGAGGCCTATTATCTTGTATTTTTTACAAGACATATTTTACATTTTCTATTAAACCCAAGGAAATGGAGGCCATAATAAGTGGCCAACGACATTCAGCCTTATGACTTGGATTATTTTTTTCAAGGGGCTCAGCGGAAAAAATCCTTTTTCAATTGTAAGGCATAGCCTGATAAACTAGCTTCAATACTCAGCTCTAAAGGGCGGAGGCCTGAGTATACTGCTTCTTACTTTCTAGAGAGAAAAGGCTTGACAACGCCCATGAGATATCTGCATGGGAGACTTTTTGAAGATAGCCTGCTACTTATGCTGCTATCTACCCTGTAACACCACTAGCATTTTTACGCCTAGTGCAAAAGGCAAGCCTTGGCTAGACGACTCTTGTACTGTAGTAAGAGAAGGCCAGTACTAGGAACAACTAGATTTACAGGAATCATTTATCCTGATGGGCTCTAGCTCTAAGGAACCTACACTCAGATACTGAGAGGCTTGAGGCGAGAATGCTTAGCAAACTGCCACCAATTGCCTAGTTACTAAGCCTAAGCCATAAATCGAGTTGTGTGGGCCGACACACAAATATAAAGTGACTGAAGTTCAGAGCTATAATCTCAATGACTCTCTAAAGTGAGAGGAGAACTGCTGCACTAGTATAAGGTGGCTATCAAGGTGGCCCGAAGAGGGCCAATGCTTGGCTTTGTAGTTCTGTCTGGAGCTTGACAGAGCGGTGGCCTCAGTAGAATAACTCCGATAGGGAGGAAGCCATCTCACACAAAAAAAATGTCTATTAGGTGCTCGGATGAACGGTGGCCTCACTAGAGAATTTTCTATACAGCCAACCTGTTCACCACTACAGATTGGCACTACTATAAGCCTGACGACTCTAACATAAGAGGAGGCCTATGGGAAGGGTATGCATAGCCTACCTATATATGGGAACTAAAGGGCCCTAATTTCACCATCCTATGAAAACCATATTTAACACCCCCTTAATACTTCCTAACGGAACCGTAGCCTATTATTCAACCTTACTAAAAACTCACGTAAAGGGAGAAGACCTACAGAGCTCAACCTGCTGCACATAGAGAGATGGCCTAAACGACATTCACAAAATGGAGGCCTATTACCGAAAGAGCACAAAAGAGCGCACTTACTACCAAACCCGTCGCCAGATAGGTCCAACTCATAATAGGTCCAGCCTCAGGCTGATGCAAGAAGCACTTAGGATGAGAGATTTAAATGCTTCAAATCTGTCAGCAGATCAGCCTGGTATGCTTGCAACACTGTCATTGTGTGCAAGGCATCACCAGCCAGACCCGGCACCCCTTATACCCTGCCATTTAAGCGTGCTGTCATATTTTAGTGGCTTAAGAGACAGGGCTGGAGCACTTAGTGTCGATGCCTCTCCAGCCATGAGATAGTTTGCGAACATCTCGTCAATTGGGGCATCGACACATATACCTGTGTTTGCGCATCCCCTCAACATCAGCATAGTTCGCTGATGGCGATGAATGCGCGCTGAATGCCTTTCCGATTTCATTGTGAAGATCCAGCAGGAATGGAATGCTCACGAGAGCTGGAGCTTTATGGCTGGAAAGAAACCATTCGTCAAGTCTCTCACGAGCGGTTTCTTCCCTCACACGCTCCAACGACAGCAGAAGCCTTGTTGAAGTGCGTTCTATAACACTCAACAGCTTAACATATGTGGTGCAGGGTGGCTGTGGGGGTTTGGGTTGTATATCCTCTTCACCCTCATCAGCCATCTCCTGCTCTCTTGGACTGGTTGTTTTTATACACAGCAGAGCACTCGCTGCTGGATCAGAGGATGTTAGTGACAACACATCCTCATCCTGCAGCTCACTCTCGCGAGTCTCTGAAGGGCGTGAGAGATTAACAACTCTCTCAACCTCCTCAGCGAGCTCCCTCTGAAAAACCCCATGATTCCAGTCTCTGCTCTGCCTCAACGCGAGTGGGACCTTAATCGCCTGGTACAGATGTCTGTCCCTCTTCCCTCGAGAAGAGAGCAGACGAGAGTGTTTCTCAAGGGAACAAACTCACAGTGGCTGAAGCAGATCCCTCAGGAACTGATCGAGCATGCTCTGAGCCCAAACAATAAACACACAAGTTGTGTGTCATCAAGTATCAATATCTTAGACAAGGATGCACACACTTCCTGAAGCGTTTTTCACAAGCCATGATTACCTTTTTGAAGTTTTCAGGTTGAAGCGTACAAACAAAACAGTCCCTGAAGACGAAAAAGTTGTTCTTCAGGCTCCCTTTATATACTTCCGAGTCGCACTAGTGATGATGTAATAGGCTGTCGCCGGCCAATAGGATTGCTGTGATTAGATAAGCGTTTCAGACACCGGTTCACGCGGAGGCGTTCCCCATAGCGTTCTGACGCAGTGCGAGTGTCCTTTCGAAAGGGAACCTATATTTATATATATAAAACAGTTATGTATAACGATGTATTAATTAACTTCAGATTGGATTGTGTTGGTAATAGGCACTTACCTAACGCTAAAAAAAATGTCGTGCCTCTAACAAGTGCTTTCGATCTTCTTTCTGATCTGAATGGTATGTGGAAAATACTTGAGTTTTGCCACAGACTTTTCCCAGCATCTAGAACGCAACTGAATTCCTTTTCAAGCGTCTCGATACTTGAAAAACCACGGAAAACTAATGGAGTTAGTACTACCTTAGGTAATTTTTCCGGACCTTTTTACTGAAAGTAAAAGTTGCCGAAATTTATACTGAAATTTTTTGTAATGATTACTGAGATGGCACATTCGGACGGGACAAAAATCACAGAGAAGCTTAAATTAGTCCCGTCCGAATAGGGCTATAGTCTAGCGACTATCAGAGCAGAAACTAAAGCTGCTCTCCATAGGTTTTTCCATCCTCTCTGATCGCATTCGTATGTAAATTACACAAGATTATTTCATCCATTAGATCAAAAGATCTGAAAAAGCACATACATTTACCCGCCCATAGACCCTCCCCTTGAAGAAATCAAGACAGAAGTGCTTGAAAGTGGACCAAAGAGACTGATTAAAACACCAAGTGTAAACCAGGAATTTGTGTCCCTCGTCTACTTGTTATCTGATTGACCAAAATGTCTTGGTTTACTTGACTGTAACCGTTCCCTGAAAAAGCGGGAACGAGATGCTGCGTTTCATAACGCTAATGAGAACTCTGTTGGACCTGTTGTGAAGTATGTGAGGCAAACACGTCAAGAACTTGGCTTAAATAACCTTTGACAATGTCATTGAAATGCACACTCATGAGAGGTTATACATAGAAGTGAAACAGACGCGCCTTTGTCTGAAGAGAGACAAGTTCACAAGACTTTTGATTTATCAATCTTGTAGGCTAGAATTATTACTACAAAATGATGTGGAAATCATTCTGACCACTAATTCACAAACAACAATATAATAATTTAAATTTTGTAAGTCAGTTTTTGTGTCAGCACTGCTGTATGTGTGGGAGTGTTGATGGCCATGAATATTTATATGATTCACATCAGGGGAGATAAAAGGGACTCCCCCAATGGCTAATGCTGCCCCATCAAAGGTGCTGTATGGCAGCCTGAACAATGAAAGAGGAGATTCAAAGATTTGAATCTGTTTTATCGTAATTCCTCAATTGATTAGTCCCTCACGACTCACCACACTCTGCTTCTGAGCTTCCCTCCAAAGAGGGGTCAGACCTGGTTGGGGCTGGGTGGCCGACAGCCCAGACTCTTGAGCACAGTGGGGGAGAAACTTGTCAAAAGCTTCAGCGTGCCTTTTAGCCTCCCAGAATCTATTGACTACCGAGTTAACAGATTCGCCAAATAGGCTGTAAGGGGACACAGGCATCAAGGAGAAATGCCTTCTCCTTCTCGCCCGTGAGGTTGAGCCACAGATCACTCTCTGTGGCAACCATAGCACCCATAGAACGACTGATGGCATGGGCCATTTGCTTGGTCTAACTGAAGACAGTCCACAGCATGAACCACTATCTCGATTAACTTCTTGTAAGCTCTTTCGTCACAAGAGGAGTGCTCAGAGGCAGCACTCTCAAATTCCATATCTGCAAAAGAACCAGTGTCCTTAACCCAGTCTGAAGAAGTCTGAAGAATCACTTAGTGGAATCTTTCAATATGATTATACTCTTTTTTTTTTTTTTTTTTTTTTTAGATAAAAAGGCTCAACTTCTGCCTAACAGTATGTGGCGAGCAGGACGAGGCTGAGGGCCCTGGGCGAACGGTGCGAGGCCGGTGGCGTGATTGATAATGAGCGACACCTGTGAGACGCACCAGTCTCGTATCTCTCTTGGAGGAGCGGAAGCATAAAAGGAGGATTGACGACAGTGAAGATCGAAGATCTGTCTCTGAAGACAAAGAAACCTGAAGGTGTGTCTGTTTCACGTCTATTTATAGCCTCTCATGACAATGGCTCCTAATTATGTCATCTTTAGAGGTCATTTAAGCCAAGTTCTTAGCATGTTTGCCACACATGTTTCACAACCGGTCGAACAAAGAATGTTCTCATTAACGTTATAAAACGCAGCAATGAGTGTAGCTTTTGATAGGCAACACATCTTAATACCAGGTGTAAACAGGGCCCAATTTTCTGTTCGGAAGTTAGTTTGTTCATTAAAACTAGTTAAAAGTGTTGTTTTCTCTTTTTTGTAATATTATTTATTTTATATATATTTTTGTTATATTTTATTGTTGCCCTCATGCTCTTGCCTTCCAACCATACATTGTCATTGTGTTGCTTTAATTGCTTAAGGTCTGTAATACTTGTAAGGATAAAACGACTTGAAAACAAGTCATGCAGTTTTGGAAAAGCATGAGGATGAGTAAATTATAACATAATTAAAATTGTTATTTAGATTTAGATTCACTAGCTTACATTAGTATAGTTTTTTAGTATAAGTTGTTTCACATTCTAAGCTGTGACCTCAGTGCTTTTCCATAATTCATTAGCATAGTTTGCACATTGAATTTGCATAGAAGCCTGTTATTGTATTGCTGCGATGCAATAGTTCAATAGTTGATTCATCATTGCTCTAGACAATTTAGCTCTTTGACAAGTTGAGGATTTTCCTCAATCCTCTGAAAATACTGTATCTCAAATCTGTGCTGGGCTCATATCTATTCATATCAAAGAAATCCCTGAGGTTCTACTGACTGCATGAATTGCATGTAAATTTCTGTTGGTTAAAAAAAATTACAAAAAGCCCTTGAGCTGACACTTTGACAGCAGCCCTCTTTCTTATCTTAATTCTGTGAGGGTTATCTGTCAGTCATTTTGCTAAGGTGCTGAGGGGGGTGGGGTGGGGCTAGTTCTCTTGTATTGGTTAAATGTCATTTTCATGTCCCAGTAATGCCTTAAGACAGTCTTAACCTCTACTTTATGTTACTTATATTACAAGTTTTCTCTCTGTGATTTCACAGCAAAAACAATAGCAGAGGTGGGAATAAAGAATTACAACTACTCATGTTACTACTGTAATTTAAGGTGACCAGGTGTCTCTTTTTTCGGGGACAGTCACAGTTTTTGGTGATCTGTCCCCGACTGCAGCTGTCCCTGTAAATGCCCCCCGTTTTACAACTTACAACAATACATTGCAAAAAAGCCTGACCAATATACAGCAGGCTGCTGGTTATAGGAGCATTTTCATGTAGTGATTATTTTCACCAAAAGATGGCTTTGCGAGTGTAGGATTGAAAATAATCCAAGATATTTGAAATGAACAAAGATATTTGCTTGACTGTTTTCCACCCCCTCTTTTCCCAATGAACATTTGGAGTTCCTAAAGGCACAGAGGTGCTGATAGCGATCAAGGCCTGTAGGCCAAGATGTGTGTACTTCGGGGGTCTATGAATTGTCACACCTTTAGTACGGTGGGGGAAGTTGTAATCTCTCAGGTAACATTTTACATATATGCTGAGTACAATTAATGGTATAAGTTATCATCATCTCATACATCTATTTTGCAACTATTTTAAGTGTAACCATAACCATAATTTGTCATTAAACCTTTTCAATTACAAAGGATGTGCTATCTAGTTTTGATTTGGTATTGACTTTGATGTGCTACCTATTGCAATACAATATTGTCACTCTCTATAGCAACGTTCTCCCACATTTTTATCTATTGTAACTGCTAATTTCCGTCGCTGGTATAAGTAGCAGTGGGTAGTAATAGACAAGAAATGTAGTTTTCTAGCATCTTGCTAATAACGTTTCTTTAGTCATTCGGCAGTCTTGCAGCCTGAACCCCTGCAGGAAATCCACCCTTACACGAGCTACGCTAACTGTAATTGGTACTTCATGAAAAAAAAAAAAAAAATGGACAAAAAATTTAGGCATTTATATAGCGCTTTCATATGTACTACTGTACACCCAAAGTGCTTTACAATCATATCAGGGGATCTCTCCTCAACCACCACCAGTGTGCAGCATCCAGCGTCCATGATGCGACGGCAGCCACAGTACAATGGCGCCAATGCGCTCACCACACACCAGCTATAGGTGGAGAGGAGAGAGAGTGATCGAGCCAATTCAATGGGTGGGGATTATTAGGAGGCCATGATTGGCAAGGGCCAATGGATGGAATTTGGCCAGGACACCGGGGATACACCTCTACTCTTTACGAGAAGTGCCATGGAATTGTTAATGACCACAGAGAGTCAGGACCTCGGTTTAACGTCTCATCCGAAGGAAGGGACACGTATGAAGAATGTAACCTGGATGCAAGCATAATGCCATTATCGTCAAATATCAAACGGAATATCATTATCGCTTTCAAGGTAGTACCATACTAACTATTCATGTTACATTTAAGTAATACTGTTTGTATGTGCTTTATAATAAGGCTTCAACAGGGTGTGGGATTGTTTTGCACAATTTTAAAAGTCCCCAAATTTCTGCAGTCACAACACAGTAATTCCCACACATCTTACCTATATTTAAAAAAACTAAACAACTACACTTGCAACAAATACATTTGTAGAATACATATACTTTCTGCTTAAAATAAGCCTAAAATGCAAAACAGCCCAATTAAAGGGATAGTACAAACAAAAATGAAAATTAGCCCATGATTTACTCACCCTCAAGTCATCCTCGGTAGGTGTATATGACATTCTTCTTTCAGACGAATACAATCAGAGTTGTATTAAAAAATGTCCTGGCTCCATAAAAGTGCATCTATCAATCATAAAAGTGCTCCACATGGCTCCAGGGGGTTAATAAAGGCCTTCCAAAGAGAATCCATGCGTTTGTGTATGAAAAATATTGATATTTAACATGTTACAAAGTAAAATTCTAGCTTCCGGCCAAACGCAATCTACTTACGGAAGTTAGCGTAGTGTGTCATGGCGTAGCGTAAATATCAGCAGTACATTGCATTACACGCATAAGTTGCACTTTGGATTTACGTGCGTATGTTAGCTTTGCCGGAAGCTAGTTATTTTACTTTATAAAGTTTTAAATATGGATTTTTTTTCTTATACAAACACATATTGCGCTTCAGAATGCCTTTATTAACCCCCCCAGAGTCATGTGGAGCACTTTTATGATGGATAGATGCACTTTTATGGACTCCAAAACAGAAACAGCCATTCACTGCCATTATAAAGCTTGGAAGAGCCAGGACATGTTTTTATATAACTCCGATCATATACACCTAGGATGACTTGAGGGTGATAAAAATTTTTGGGTGAACTATCCCTTTAAGGATAGTAAAAGTATTTTTCAAGCACAAACGTAACAAAACATTTGAAACAAAACAAAAAAAAATTAATTTCTGTATACAATATAAACAGCTTTTGAAAATGAAAATATTAAAATACAATTATAAAGTGTTAAATATTTCTTAAATAGTTTAATTTATCATATATTTATGTTGTTTTATTTTCCATTGTGTTTTTGTAGTCATAATTTTGTCATAATATTGTTTTGAACTGCTTGCTATTTACAATGAATACTATTAACTGATTTCATTGTGTGATTTTGTTTTATTTTTTTTTATTTTTTTTATTTGCAGGTGTGGTGAATTGTATTAAAACCAAACCAAAAATCCTACTAAATCATAATAATTATTATTGTTAATAAAAATATAGGGAACCCACAACAATTAAGTATTTTTTTTTTAATAAATAGATAACAACAAATGAGATTTCAGTGATATTTTGACCACTCAAATAGGAAATGTCCCCCGTTTTCATTTCAGAAATCTGACTACTGTCATGTCTGTTGTTGGTTTTGTTCATGGTTCATATATTTTATTTTGCAGTCAATGTTCCTGTGTGTCATGTGATTCCCTTATACTTTCATGTGATCTTGTCATGTGCTTCCCAAATCTTATGTGTTATGTTGTCATTGGTTCATTGTACTGATTGTTCACAGGTGTGTCTTGTTTAGTCATCAGTGTTTGCATCTAAATATAGGCATCTAAATTAGAGAGCAGGCATCCTTTCGAGGCAGGAGCTGAGGCCTGGGGAGTGGAGACTCCACCTTGAGGCTCTCGAGGCTCCTCCTCTTCTGGCTCTGAGGTGTACTGCTCAGTCTGCGCTGACTCCGGGATGGACCTGGCATCAAGCTTTTGCTCGGGACAGATGTGGCAACTGGATCAGGCCCCAGGACAAACATAATGGTTGGCTCTGACTCCATGGATGGAGGGGGCTCCAGCGTGGATTTCATGGTGAGCGTGGGCTCGGGCTATGATTCCATGGTGGACGCGGGCTTCATCTCTGGGTCCATGCTGGAAGTTCTCTCTATCATAGCGGGACACTCCGGGCTGCGATGATAACTCTTCTAGTCTGGAGCTGGCAGAAAGATGTGCACAAAGAAGATTACTATTTAAATAGTATTTAATAAACAAACCAAACAGAATCAACAACAATTAAAATAAGAAAAAACACACGGAAGTAATGATGTGAACTGACAGGGAATTACTGAAACACAGGGATATATTTCTGTAATGAAACTAGATGGCGCAGGCTAATCTGTCCTTCACTCAAACACAATTATATCATTTTATATAGGTCACAGCTGATTGGTTTCGGCTGTGTCAGTAGCCAATGAGCTTGTGTGCTCAACCTTCAAATACTTTGTCAGCATTTGCCTTAGCAGTACAGAAATTTCAGAAACCCTTTACCTTCCCCAGTAAAGATTGGCTACAGGTAATTCATATTCTATTTTGTACACAGCAGCAGCATGTCTTACTTGCTCACAGCAGCGTGTCATGTTTGTTTTGGCTGTATCAAGTCCCATACTTGCTCTGCAGTAGCAGCGAGCAGATCTATCAACATTGTCATACCCATTACCTTGCCAAACACACAGAGATTTGTCATGACAGAAATACTGTAAGGAGCAAACAAAGGCAACTAAACTAGACACAGGTGAAACTAATTAGTAACTAGGGCAACCAATAAGTGTTAATCAAGAACTAAACCGAAAGGATACATAATAAACAGAAACACAAGAGCAAAATAACAACTAAACTTAACATGACCCTTACACTTGCAGTCCTTTTGAAAATGTTTCTCCAAAACTCACACTGCAATAACCTACATAATAAACACATGCTGTACTGCCATACCTTTAATTGATGTGGCTTACACACTTATACACTTGTACACTTAAACACTTATACACTGCAGCAGTCTTTGTCATTTTCCTGCCCACCTTCATATTCAACCCAACCCCTCCCATGCAAACACAGAGACCTTTTTCTTTCTTCTCTTTTTTTTTTTGGCAAAAGGACCTGTCAAAATCTCCATTACTATAAATTGCCTTAAATTATGATAAGTTTAAGTAACCATCAACTTCATTTACTTTAGATAGATTAAAAAAGGAATTCAAATTGCCATCATTTTCATTTCATTTTGTGAGGTGAACTCTGGAATACCCTTAATGGGTCAAAATTAGCAGAAGAATGAACTTGATGCATTTTAAAAAAGGTATTTAGAAGGTTTTTTTTTTTTTTTTTTTTTTTTACTTTTAAAAAAGTAGGATAGGTGTCTACTTACCACAACTTCTAAAAATGACTAATAAAATACCTGACTATATATATAGTTCAGTCCAGTACACATTTATTTGTATACCGCTTTTCACAATACATAATTTTGTCAAAGCAGCTTTACAGAAAATGCTGCATGTCTACATTACAATTTAGAGTGATTTGTTATCAGAGGTTACTGTGTCCAAGTTATGTATTTTAGAAATGTATACTAATTAGCCAGTTAGCTAATAATGTATTAATTTAAACAATGTATTAATTTATGGCAGAAACAATGAGCACATTGAAGTAATGAATACATGTTTGTAAACAAATGATTAGGCTATATAGAAAAATGTAGCATTGTAGCTAAATGTAGCATTGTAACATTATATCTTTTTTTTTCTGTAACCATTTTGAGATATGACATGATAGACAATGACATAGAAGTAGGTTCCATATTAATAAATCATATGCGTGTGTTATACAATTGTTATATGAGCACTCGAGTGAGTAATGCGCTTAGCACAATTTTATTACCATGCTATTTTACTATGTATAATTATTGATGTGTTCTGTTCTGTTTTGTCTTTTGATACACTTTGCTTGTGTTTTACAGTGTGTCTTGAACACCATATTGTGACAACTCAATGCAAATGAAAACTCAAAACAAAACAATACACAGGGGGTCACCCTGTGAAGGTGATGCATAATTGGGAATATTTATCAACATTGCTCTGGTCAGTCCTGACAAGTACATGCTTTTTTACCTGATTCTCATTAGTACTATCTGTAATGAGGGAACTTGGAAATCTGTTCATTTGCATACAGTACACCAAGTGAATAAAGAGAAGGGGCCTCTTGAGGTTTTATGTCGCATGTGTTGTATACTGGGTGGAGCATCATTTACAAAGATTTAAAGATTAAAGAAAAAAGGCAGTGAAATTGTTTATAGGTTTTTGTTCAGGTCAAATATGATTGTGGATATACAAACTAAGTATTTTAGGTGTTCTTGTGTGTGTGTGTGTGTGTGTGTGTGTGTGTGTGTGTGTGTGTGTGTGTGTGTGTGTGTGTGCGTGCGCGTGTGTGTGTGTGTGTGTGTGTGTGTGTGTGTGTGTGTGTGTGGTGGGGGTGGGGGGATTAGTATGCTTTTTATCTGGCTTAAAAGCATACTAGAAACAGTTTCAGAACTGTTTCTGAAAAAAATACTTGGAAAAAGGCTATGGTGCACTTAAAGGCACTATTACTTTTAAGCAGTGCTGAATGCAGAGTTCTAATGAAAACCTATTGAGGCATCAAGGCCCAGAAAGCTTTCAGTGTCAGTCATTCTACCCATTACCACGCATTTAATGCAAACTGACTGAGACTGCATGTTAGCATGAGGAAGAGAGCGCAGGTTCAATAGCAAGGTCAGTTTACACAGCACACTCCAGCTCTGATAATCCTGAGATATGTTGACGCTCTGCATATACTGTAGGGGAGAGCGGGGCACAACCTAACGCTTTTTGACTTTCTCAGTTTGTGTAAATCTACTTATGGTTCAGAGTATTTATTTTTTCCCACATTAATTTCCCACATGTCTAGTACAATTATGTGTTTTTGTTTTATTAATACAGTATATACTTTTTTCTTGACATACCCCGAAAGAATGGAAGTGAAATGTGACAACATGCCCCATAGGTGGGGTACATTGTAACATGTGTGGGGCACATTGTAACATGACATATGGCAGCTTAAAATGTTATCTGATCTAATAAAAAAAATATACAAAACAAACTAAAATATTTTCTAAATAAAATACAATTAAAAAACTTTTTCATATAAAATAATGGCAATTTTTAATAATTAAATATAAACTAATTTTTGAGTTTTGACTACGAACACATGAAAACACAGCTATACAACATAGTTCAAAACAAATAAATAATTAGTAATTTCTGAACATTGACTCTCAGTCTTTATTCAGCTTTTTCTCACGTTTTCTCAATAAAATTAATAAAAGTATAGTATATAATAGCATATTTCTAACAGGGGCACATTGTAACGCAGTGTGACAACATGCCCCGCCTGCACAACTGGGATTTAAACCCTGCTAGTGTCTTCTGCTAGTTAGCGAAGCATTAAAGAACTATCTCAACTGTTAAATAACATCTTGGAGATTAAAATAGTATCTGATTTGTCTTATTTTAAATAAACACAAAAAATAGAGATGAAAAATTATTGTAAGAAATTTACTTTTGCTATGGTTTAATAAATGTCTATGGATATCTTCCAAAAAAAAAAAAAATTTGGCGGATTTTTTTTTTTATATATAGTGTTGATATGGCAACTAGTAAATAAACAAAGTTTCGTCATCCAAGCATGTGCGGAAGTATTCATGATTCTTGACCAATCTTTCATGATTTTTCATGTTTATTTCTATTTCAAAATAAAGGCCTAAACATGCCTAATGAATATGAAATATTCTTGTTGCATATTGATAAATTACTGCTCCTCTGTAATTTATTTTAAAAAACAGACACCAAATATGACAACTATAGATTGTAAGCTTTCAAATGATATATAGTTTGTCAATATTACTTTAGGTTTTTACTAAGATATTTTTGTTTTAAATATATATGGGCAAACGTCCCACCTGTGGGACGGTGACAGTTAAGAGGTTAAAACAAGCGTGTTACAACTAACCCCACGTTAGGTTGTGCCCCGCGCTCCCCTACATTGTTTGCCAATAAGCAGACATTTGCTCAGTGGCACTGTAAAAGAGACAAAGGACAAATCTTTGAACCATTAACCCTTAAACGCATACCTCAATTCTTTAGTGACCTGGGCTGCGTTCTCCGATAACGTTGTCTCTTAGCGCGCTACGAAGACTCAAAAGGTACACCTTAACTACAGGTATACATTTCCTACGTGTGTTCTCCGAACTATACCTTAGGATGTTGCTTAAGGTAAACCTTCTTAAGTTCGACCTTAGCAGGTGCTGTCCATGGTGGAGGCGCTGAATAGGTTGATATCGATGCCTCGATGATCGATTGTGCGCTCTTTCCTTCACAGCGGTATAGGTAAAGAATTGAGAAAACAATGTTCTTTATAAAGAAGCGTTTTAGAAATAGTACAAACTGCATTTATCGGGGCTCATTGAAATATGTACATGCAGAAATAAATATGAGTATGTGTTTATAATTTAGCAAGTGTGCAATCCCAAACCCTCACGGCCATAAGTGTGTTAATGTTCTCCACAACGTATGCTGATTATCCACCAGCCATGTAGTTGACATACACTAACTGGCTCTGCGGACAGCGCCGTCTTTGATTTAAAACAAGTACTCGCTGTCTTGCTGCCATAGCTATAAAGTTTGTGTAAACTCATCTTTCTTTATATAGACTCCTAAGCCTTTTCTGTCAAATGGTTCCCCAGCTGATGTGCCTTAGGATAGTAATTAAAAAAGCTAACAACCATTAGTGTATGGAAACTTTATTAATGAAAACACTTCCATACACTGGGTGTAGGCTATAACAACTTAAGTATTTTATGTGTAAAATTTTAAAGTACAGTAAAAATGTAATTTTAATACTAAATCAGATTTTATATTAAATGTTCATACAAAATTTTCTATGTGTAATTAAACTGCGATGTAAAAAAGCTTTTTGCGTAGTGGTGGCCACTAGCGGTATGAACCGTCAGCAGCGATAAGGTATAGCTAAGAGCGCTCCAGACCAACCTTACGAACGTATGACTTACAGAAGGTATACTTAACTAAGAAGGTTTCGGAAAACACGTATTAACGATAAGGTACTTCTTAAGGTACAACTTAAGAACGACGTAGCGTTAAGGTACACTGTAAAAAAAAATCCCGTAAAAAAACGGTAAATCTCTGGCAGCAAAGTTTCCAGACGGGTTCTGTTAAATTACAGCAAATTACCATTTCACAAAATTACAGGCAAAAAACGTAAAAATACAGAATTGACTTTACGGAAAAAATGAATTAAATTACAGTACATTACTGTTAATAATGGCTTATTAAACCGTGGAAAAACAGATAAATTATGTCAAATTACATAAAAAGAACATTTAACTTTAAGGTTAAACTGTAAATTTAGGGTTTTATAAAGTTATTTTATAATAATGCTCTGTCTATCTACAGTAATTATCTTTTAATATATAGTTTTTCTGTGTAAAATAACTATGAAGTTATGTATAAAAATGTAATAAGTCCATATATTCAAATACAAAGTTTGTATATTTATTTTTTATTTTTTTGCAGATCCAGTTTCACAACTTTGACCAATCTCTAAGTACTTAATAGCAAATGTACAGTAAATTTCTGTTAAATTAACTAAACGTACAAGTACGGAATACCGGCACATTTACAGTATTACTCATTAAACAAACACTGAACATCAATATACGTGAATGATAGGAAATACAGGCTTAGTATATCATTTAGAACATGTAAAAATTTCCACATTAAAAGACTTTATATTTATATTAAGAGAACAATAGAAGCAACAAGTGCAGTGACAAGTCCCAGTTAGTGTAGCACAGTGCACAATTTTTTTTTTTTTTATTACAACAAAGATTTAGTATTATTGGGTCAAGTGTTTATGAAAAGATGGATCTTTAGCAGTTTCTTGAAAATGTGTTGAGTTGGGCCGGTCATCCCACCAGCAGGGAACAGTCCAGGGAAAGGTCAGTGAAAATGATTTTGTGTCTCTTTGGGATGATGGCACCACAAGGCGCCGTTCACTTGCAGAACACAAGCTTCTGGAGACACATAGATCTGAAGCAGTGAGTTTAGGTCTTGCTGCAGCATCTGGATCAGTTGCAGAGGTTTGACTGATGCTGGAAGAGCTGCCAGGAGAGCATTACAATAGTCCAGTCTGGATAGAACAAGAGCTTAGACAAGGAGTTGTGTGGCTCCGATAGGAAGGGCCGGATCTTTCTGGTGTTGTATAAGGCAAATCAGCAGGATCACACAGCAAGGATGGTTTGGCTGAAACCATAAGCAGTTCTGTCTTGGCAAGGTTGAGTTGAAGGTGAAGGTCATTCATCCAGCAAGAATTTTCCATCAGGTAGGCTGAGATGCGAGCAGCAACCGTCAGATCCTCTGGCTGGAATGAAAAGTAGAGATATATGTCATTAAGTGATAGGAAAACCCATGTTTCTAAATGACAGAGCCTAGTTACAATACAAAAAAAAAAATAATTATTTAAATAAATAAATAGATGGGTGGAATCTAACACAATCGTGGTTTTACTGTAGTAAAACCAAACATTGTGCAGCTCCAGTGGCCTCACAAGGATCAAATGAATATTCACATGGGAAAATACAGTATAAAACAAATTAAATGTTCTGCCACTTTTAGTGCAATCATATGGAATCAGAAGACTCAGCCATAACAATATTTTAAATTACTTCTTCCCATACCTTGTTTGCCATGATCATTCTGCTTTCCACTTGACCTGAAATCACAAAAAAAAAAAAAAAAAAAAAAAAAAAAATGAACAACTCAGTATTACATTTACACATGTCAGAATATGTTCCACTGGGACAATGCAAAATCTCAACTGACTATAATCTGGAAGCTGAGCAGGAAAGGCTAATAGTGAAGGTTTGAGCCGAGACACCTAGGGGTGTAAGTTAACTTTCTGTTCATCTGGATCAATGCAATTTTCATAACCAATGATCAAAAGTATCCTATGAAAAAGGCTACTATGATGAACCCAGTTCATCCAAAATACGTTAATTTCTTCATCAGAACACAAACATTCTATCAACTTTTATTTTATAAGCCTAATATATGCACATATATGCATTCTATAGCTAACGTTACGTGTTGGCAAGCAGATGCAGCCAGAATATGCAATTTATCATGTTGTGTTCATATTCTAGTCTCATGTGCTTTCCTGTATCAAGTAACGTTAAGTTACAGTATTTACTGAATTCGTTTTCTTAACAGTCTTGATAGCCACGTTAACCCTTACGAAAATTAACTATGGTTTAACCACAAAGAAACAAACAAACAAAAAAACATGGTAAGCCTATTTGTAGTATAACTGTGGTTATTAAAAATAGTAATACAAATCCGCCAAAAACGTGGTTACTATAATTTTACTATAATTAAAACCAAGGATATTTTTTAAGAGAAGAGTTTTCAGCTTCCAGGCAGTGTTTCAAAATGTCCCGCCATTTAAGAGATTGATTTACTGACAGATAGTATCGCGTATTAACGAAGATTTTATACAATTAAACGGACTTTGATATGTATAACAAGTTTGCGAAAGCTCGTTTTAGGTCTTTTGAGGTGTGGATTCAACTGATCGTTCTTAAAACAGATGGAAAATGTAAAGACGCATGCTACATTTTTAGTGTTTTGCCCTCCAGCTCTCGCCAGTTAACTGAACATCATTTAAGTATGCTAACGTTAGCTTGAAAACTGTAAACTTAACACAAATGTAATATAAAATATCGTTCACATGTAACTTAGTATAATGAGACTCTTACCTCAGCCGGTGATCGGTTGGCATGATGTCAGCTGTGACGAACAAGGCTCACTGAAAAGGGCGTTATTTCCGAAGAATCCAAACGGACTGACTGAAACAGCTCCTGCTCACGGCTGCTCTTGACGAATACGATTGCTTTGAACCACTGTTGATCTCACAATCCACTTCACGAGAGTAGACTGAATTCAAATCTCCCGCTTGCCCAAACTCGACTGATCAGCTAACGTTAACCGTTGTGGGCGGGAGTAAACAGCGGAAATGAATTTGAACCTGCGTCATCGCGCGCGCGCACTCAAACACACACACACAAACACACAAAGCCCTGAATGTGAAGCAACGGAGATTTGGAAAAATATTCATGAAATATACATGAAATTATGGGAGAATAAGACAATGAAATAATGATCAAAATGAGTATAAAATAAAATGTGAAATAAAAAATAATTCAGGCCTACTGTAGATGTAGGGTACTGTATGTACAAATCACTGTCTATGGTACAAATACTTTTATTTAACCTTAAAAAAACTCACTTTAGCCCCCACATGCTTAATAATCTGTTAGGAAAACATATTGAATAGATGCTGATTTCCGCAGTTATACCTTCTTTACTTTGTTTTCTAATTTCACAGAAAAAATCCGTAAAATATTACTTATAATTTCTGTAAAATTACACATAACTCTGTAAAAATACAGACAAGTTCCTTTTAAAAAACGCAAAATTGCTGTAAAACCAAAATACAAGCAATTACCTGTAAATTTAACAATGGACCTTTAAATTACAGCAAATGCCTTTTATTTTACAGATATTTGCTGTATAATGACAAAACGGTAAAATTCTGTAAAAAAATACAGACAATTACCTGTAAAATTACACTTTTTTTTTACAGTGTAGTTTCGGAGAACGCAGCCCTGGGTTGTAATTCCCTACCCTCTTTCACATCCATTTTTTCTTTTTTTTTAATTAGACATCAGCCTTCTTTGTATTTCTTCAATCAATTCATTATAAACATTATACCAATATAAAAAAATAAATAATAATAATTCTGCACAACAATAATTGAATCTTTGATGACAGAATAAGTGCAATTCACCTTTATTCCAGACATGTGCTAAGACATGTACACAATAATGAAGTGATGTTTCCCTCATTGTTACCACAGGCAGAAAACAACACTAAAAAAACAAATCATCAGCAAAACTTGAAATGGCTCAGTAATTTACTGCAGAGCAAGTACTATGCAATGTACTTGCTGCAATGTAAGTTTACTGCAATGCATTTGTGATAGAAAAATTAAAGAATAAGATAATAAACTGAATTTTAAACTAACCATGATTTTAACAGCAATAACACATAAACTTTACTTTCTCTTTCTAGGTCTAACATTCTAACACTTGGAAACACATTGTACTAGAATGTTCTGTTCTTGTCTATTTGAGTTATGGAAAATTTGTCTAATGCTGACTATAACAGAATCAAAAATATACTGTCTATCCTGTCCCATGACATATTGAGTAATCAACAGAACTCTTAAACCTTTACTTGTGTTTTTTTCTGTGTTCCAAGATGTTTTTGCATATGCCACTAACAGAGGGTGAAAAGGAGGGGGCTTGCTTCTTCTTCTTAATAGAAGATGACAACATTGAAGTCATGAGTTAGGCAGGTGATTTGGTTTCTGTGCGTCATGTCTTTATCCTATATACACCCTATGTGGGTGAGATTTCTCTGAGAACTGCTTGAGAAACTCTCCCGGCCGTGATTAAAGCATTTAAAGGACAATTGTTAGAGTTTGTCTGTCATTTTATGCTGCGCAGCAAGAAAACTAGTTAGTAAGGGAAAACAAGTTAGACTAGGTGACTTATTGAGTGGGGACGTCGATTAGTAGACGAGACCCAGGGGACGTCGATTTGTAGATGAGACACAGATATTGAGTGGGGATGTAGATTTGTAGACGAGACCCAGATAGACTAAACGTCGACAGTAGACATTAGGGGACGTCGATTTGCAGACGAAACCCAGATAGTTAGGTTTAGGGAAAAATCTACCACAATTTGGTGACTTCCGGTTAAGGGGACAAGACTAGATAAGTTCTGATAAAGAGGAACTTTGCTTTATTTCTCATCTTGTATCATTTAATTCTGCCAACTTTGCAGCAGCAGACCGCAGACCCCACACCGACGGAGGAACCATCCCAGACGGGCAAAGAAAAAAATAACTTTTAGAGTAAGGTAGGACTTCACAAACTCTAGTTGTTTTCCTTTGATGTGTAAAAAACAAATTATTTTTATTCTCTGTTTATCTGAAATTTGAAAAGAGATTTTAAAAAGTGTGAAATTTTAATAATTAAGAAAAATTGAAAAAAGAAAAGAAAGAAAAGAAACACTGGCTACACCCAAATTTAAATGGTGTGTCCCGTTATCCTATGGGGAAGACGAAAGCCAACTAAATTCACCACAACGATATAATTTTTATTTAACAAGATATACGTATGTACGGCAACGTATAGGATTGAGATTAAGTGGTCAGATAGAACAAATATTTGAAGAAGATTCTGCAGTGTTAGTGTCACGTTCACCGTCTGTCTCTGCACTACATTACCCAGGATCCTCTTTGGCACACCTGCGTTCACTCTCTCCAGATTACTAATCACCTGCACCTGTTCACCATCAGCAACCTCGTCATCAAGCACTATAAAACACTCACCATAGCCCCAGTTCATTGTCAAGCCACCAACAGAAACAGACCATGATCCATTGTCTCTTGAGTCGCTGATGCATCAAGATTCCAAGACGTAACGTATACTCATCTGTGAAACACTAACCTCTGTATCATTGTTCTGCTGTCTCCAGAAATCCTGTTCTATTCCATGTTACCTGTGATCCTGCTTCCTCTCGAGATTCCTGTGTTTCCTCCGAGCTTACTTGCTTGCTATGGACTGCATCTGAAATAGAAAAGACAAAGTGATCTTCATTGAATCTGCACTTGAACTCACTGAATACTCACCTTGCACTCTTGTCAACTTGAATAAAGCTGTGTTTGGATTCACTTACCTCTGTCTCCGTGCCTGTCTCCTGACAGTTAGGAGTCGGATGTACCAAAGCGTGGCATCAACCACACCCAGAACCAGAGTTGCTAATAGGGCAAACATCTCTATATTTAATTACCAAGCCAAATTTAAGACCTTATATAGATAGGGCCACAGGAGAAATAGGATTAATTCCTATTGCTACCATTTTAAGATTTCCACAAATTTGGGCTTGGAGATACACATCTGATACATACCCAGTAAATTGAATTTATAAGTTTGTTTCCTTTCTGTTTATGCAACAAAGTACTTGCTTTTCTTTGTTTGTATATTGTCTTTTTCTTTTAAATTGCTTTTGCCAATTTTTCTGCAATTGAAGAACTGCTTCTAACTTAAAAAGTGTCAAAAGAAAAGCAGCTGAAAAACCATCTCTCCCACACCCAATGAAAACTCAGGCAATCTCTGTAGCTGGGGAAAAACCCAAAGAAACCTATAACCTCCCTATGCTTCAGTTACCAGGTGCAGATGGGCCTGTGTGGTTGGAACGGCCATGGGATCTGGAGGGACTACGAAATGTGACAGCTGCCCTTCCAAACCCAGAAAAGGGAGTGGAATGTTTCATAGTCGCAGTAACAAATGTTGATGTGACTTATAAACCCACAGGTCGAGACTGGGCTGCCATTTTCAGTGGCAAACTGGGGCTGAAATGGGTTGAAATTCGTGGAGCTGTTCCAGCGGCTGTGTTCAACCCCACCCTGCAGCGCCTGAATGAAGGAGGAACTGAAACTCAAGAATGGAGAGCTCAGTGGACAGCGATGATTGAAAGACTGAGATTGGCCTTCCCCATCAAACCAGACTGGGCGGCCATCACTAACACAAAGCAAGTGAAAGGTGAGGCTGTTACTGCTTATTTTGCACGACTATAGACTGTTGTCGATGAATGTGCAGGTCTTCCAGAAGTATCTGACAACACTGGAGTTCTAAAACATCATTTCGTCAACGGCCTGCTTCCGAACATTCAGGGAGCTGTGCGACTGACCTGCATTGCATGGGAAGCGCAAGATCTGGAAGTGGTGATGCAACACGCAAAGCATGCCGAGCAGAATGATGAAAAAAAGAACACTGAAAAGAAGAACAAATTGCAGACTGCCCAGTATATGTTTTACTAATCCCAGCCAAATAACCGAATGTCAAGAAACAACAATCAACCACCAAGAAATAGGAGGATGGGAGATAGATGCAGGAACTGCGGAGAGAGAGGACACTGGGCTAGGGATTGTCCGAACAACTACCAACACCAACAACAACACCAGCAACAGCCGTTCTCAAACCATAACCAATATCAACAGCAGCAGAGCTATCTCCCAAGAAAGCAGAACTACAGGGAGCAAGATACTTCCTCTTTCGCTCCGCCCCCACCGAGGTCAATAAGGACTGCATAGGATGAGGAGGGAGACACTCAAACAGCAACTCAACTGACACAACTGACTAAAGACCCAAATTCAAAACCAATGATGACAATATCTGTACAAAGACTTTCAGTTTCGTTTCTAATTGATACCGGAGCTGTGTTTTCCACCCTTACGACCAAGACTGCGTCCAGGTTTGACAAATTACCACTTTCTGGTCACTTTCTGTAAAACATATGGTATATCAGGTTTAGCACAAATTGATAAATTGTCAATGCCATTAAACCTCTGAGGTCGGCAAACGTGCCCCCGCGGTTTGCTGGATTTTCTTCACATTGTAGAACTATAAACTTAAATTACTCCGTCATTTATGGTCATACAGAAAAAAAAAATATAAAAAAAGAATCTGTGATATTTCTACTTTTGTATGTGTCCACTTACAATCAAATCAAAACATTGTGCTTTTGTAAAATAAAGAAAATAAACAGGGTGTGCTTTCTGCCTCTCCGTCGCGGTGAACTTTTTTTTCTTGAGCACGTCTATAAACTGAAACAAAACTCAGTGAATACTTGTCACACATTTATGAGCCATATACCTTTATAAACATTTAAGTGTGTACTTTTAAATGATCAGATTCAAACTGAAAATAAATATTCTCTGTTTAAGTAATTTGTATAAAACCAACAAGATGTCCAGCTTCTCAAACGCTTCATAATTATTTTTAATTTGAACATGCCCACTCGCGCAAAAGATATTCACATGCAAATCTCCACATGGAACGCGAACGCGCTCATTACCTCAAAAACAAAACACCAAAACACTTCACAAGTCTCTGCTTTTCATCGAGTTTGAAAGGCGCACCGTGAGCTTACATTGGATTTAGGCTACCTCAGAAGAAGAAGAACGCGATTTGAAGACAAGAAAGATGTAAAGGCAAGAAATTCTTACATATTAGTTTGTTATTGTTGCATAAATTTCACATTGCAGTTGAACTGTTGCTAGATATATGGTGAATATTATAATATTTAGACCCGTGTTTACTGTTACTGTGTTTGTGGATATCTGCTCAAACGTAGATGTATATGGTAACCATAATGTTTTATATTTGAGCGCGATCGCATTTGAATGTATCATATTTGATACATTCCAAAAGCAAAATGCACCAAACGGCTTCATGTTTTTACTATTATCTCATTTCATATCATCATAACGAATGGAAACATTTGAAGTAACATGATAATCAATATATTTTTCTCTAGCTTAGTTGTTGCTGAAATATTTTGGAAGATTTATAGGCTGCTATGGTTATTGTTATTATTATTTTATGCAGCACTGCGCATAGCCTATGCCTACAAGGCACAACAAACCTGGTGTTCATTATATTATATATTGTTGGAAACATTTGTGTGTGTGTGTGTGTGTGTGTATTCTGTGAATTTTAAAAAGCAATTTTAACCAGAAAAATCTAAAATGTATTCCCAAAATCGTGCAGGCCTTTCTCTTGATATCAGTATGTTCACTTTTTTTTTTCTTTCAGGGCCCAGATGCCACTCCTGCTGACTTCAACATTCACATGAGTCTCTGAACATGAACCTGGTAAAGTGAAAATCAAACACCTTGGAAATGAAAGGTATGTACAATGTTTTTATGAATGGCACAAAGGTCTCTGTCTTTGGATCATTGGTTTCAATGAGTGCTTTTTTGTCATTTGTTGTGTATCTTTGGATTATGTTGTGTTGTAAATAAATCAAAAAATCTAAAAGCCATTCTTTTTTAAATCTCCTCATTCTTTGTGCAAGGTTGCTCAGAATGATAGGGCCTGATGGCTCCTAATAGGGCCGTTAGGGGAGGGTCTTTGTCTTTCTCAGGTGTGAAAAGCTTACATATTAAAGCTTTGTCGCACAAAACACGTCGTAAAAATTTTAAATCAATATATTGTCTTATCTGAATGAGCAGTCGGTGATTTTCACATAGTTTTAGAGCAAATATTCTAGGCTACGTCATACAATTTTCAAAAGTCTTGTGAAGAAATAATCAGTATGGGTTTCATGACCTTATTTCAGTGAGAATTTTTTTTTTGTATTTTCACAAACCACGCATAAATGTCATTATCTCAAAACTACAAACTTTTACACACATGCTGCTGATATATTATTGTAGCAGAGTTTGTGCTGAATACAGTGTAATTAGACTTTAGCCATGAAAATGTCACAAGTAACAGAAATAAGCACAAATGTCAGAGCATGTCAGAACACCTCCAGGGCCCAGAAAACAGCTCAGACCCCAGAGGGTTAACAGTGATAGATGGAGATAAAACATGTACACACATTTCTGATTTCTGAAACATACCCTTTAAATTTATTAGGTAGAGATTTAATGTTTAAATTAGGAATGACAATAGATGTTTCATTAGAAGGCATAACAGTGATACCGAAGAATGGAAATTTTGCTCAAATGTTACCAAATTGATATTATAACTGTGCTATAACTCCAACGTTTGACCCATATTCAGAGTATGAGTTTTTACCAGCAGACTATGAAAAGCCATCTCATTACCTTGTGGTTTGTGGGCCCCAAGAGGAATAGTGAGTATGAGGAAAAATGGTTTAGTGAGGAGTTGGGTGAGAAAATAACTATTGAATATTTTCTAATATCACTGCATTTCTCTGCATTTACTGTAAGGCTAACACATTCTCAATCTGCTTTCTTTCAACAGTTGCAAGTCCAGCCTCATGTCTTAGTAGGAAAGAAGGAAGGAAGCTCCTGGGCGGAAGTAGGGGTGTGGCTCACGGAGCAGGTTGAGAAGGGGGGTTGGACTTGGAACAATGATGGCTATTATCAAAATGAGGAGGGGGTAAGAGCATATTCAACAGTGCAGATGTTAACAGTTCACAGGTTGTGCAGTGAGGAGAGAAAAATAATTCCTGATACAATTGAAAACAATGTTGATGTATTATCAGGAATTCCAGAAACTCTGTGGGCTAAAGATAAATTCAATATTGGCCAAATAAAGAATGCAATGCCTCTCGTTATCACACCAAAGACTCAACATAGGCCGTTTAGGCCTCAATATCCTCTCAGCAAAGAAGCTGTAGAAGGAATTTCAAAAGTTCATGCTGTGCTGGTTGAGAAAGGTGCTATTGTGCCTTGCCAAAATTCAGCCATATATTCACCTATACTTCCTGTGAGGAAGGCATCAGGTGAATGGCATTTTGTGCAGGATTTGCGATTAGTAAATGCAGCTGTACAGCCACGGCTTCTGATAGTACCCAATCCATCAATAATCTTATCTGAAATACCAAACAACGCTACCCATTTCACTGTGATTGATTTGGCAAATGCATTATTTTCAATCCCAATACATCCAGATAATCAATATTGCCTGGCATTTACATTAAAAAATAAACGCTGGACCTGGACTGTGGGCTTCAATAGTTAACCAAAGCTAACAACTGTGGTTACATACATCTTCCTAAACACCCTTTTAAAGGTTTAAGAGCTATAAGTGAAGTAGAACAAAAACGATGAGCTGACTAACGTTAGGCTATCTAATAGGCGGAAATTAGCCTAATCTGCACGCAAACTTACCTTCGTGGCTCACGGGCTTCCTTCTGCACCAAAGCATTACAGCTATCAATTTTTAACAAAACAAGCCTACTCAAATGTATCTAACCTAACTATTTTCACTCGTTATTGTCTAAAAAACAGACAGAATTATGCAAAGATAGGCTTACTTGGCGCCAGTAGACAGACCTTTTTTCTCCCATAAATAAAATTGGGGTATTTTGCATGCACAGTGCCAACTTCGAGTCAGTAAAATAATAATACAAACAATAATTTAATGCTGGTATACAAAACATTTAATTCAATTCAAGTATTATATTAGATGCATTTTAAAACTTCAGTGCACACGTATAATAAGCCTAGTAATAATAAGCCTAGTGTTGTAAAGTTTTTCTTTCTTCAAAGCAGAGACCAGTGAGACAGTCGGGATCGCGTTCAACGGAAGTTATTCTTTATTGAGAACTCCGCTGTACATGGCTATAGAACTTCCAACATGATCTAACTAAAACATTATACATTGTAGCTATATACATTCCAAGGGGGAGGGATTACATAGAGGCGGGAACTCTGAATAAAGCATGCAAATGAAGTGGGAACACACCCTACTCTGAGTCCAATTGAATCAGCATAACTATTCACATGCTGATACTGGCCAGGAAACTCTGGTTCCACGGGCCATCCCAGAGCCATTTAAGACAAAGGGTGCGTCTTGGAGCTACTGGCTAGAGCCATTAAAGACTCATTTAAAACACAATAGAGAAAACAGGTCTGGTAGGAATAGGAGACTCTTGCTAGAGACTCAATAATCACTTTCTCAGTTTATATACTATCTAAATTAAAACCTCAAATGCTAAAATCAGTATTCTTCACCGTGATGTTATGTAAGGAAACATATCTGAAATAGATTCTTAAATTTGGATCCCTTCAGTCCCCTCTTTGAGAGTTCTTACAAACTCTCACAAAAATACAAATTTAGACACATAAAGTTCATTCTTGTAACTGGTGTAAGTTACAGGCACATATAACTTGCTCTGTGTTGTTCATCTGTAATTGCATGCTGACACAGAAACAAACATGCAATTTAGGGTCCGTGAATTTTCTGCGTTGTGTATTTTTCATTTTCTTTTGTGATAGTTCGTTCAGCAGTGGGTCTGGTTGTCTTCTTGAGGTTGGGGCTTCATACGCAGATGAGACGGTCGCTGCATATGGATCTTGAAAAAGCCATCAAGTTTTATCTGCACACTGTAAGACAGAAAACAGAAAAACAGAGAGCAGTATTTCTTCAAAACACTACGGTTGTAGCAGTTTAAACACAATGGTTCTATCGTTTTCAGAGTGTACTGTTGTCGTTTCATTCTTTCCCTATTTCTTAATTGATTTGACACCTATGGACCAGTGAGGTAAGGATGGACTAAATGAGGAAAGGCCTATGAGGTAGTGTCTTCACCCTGGATTGGCCCCCGACGCCTGTTGCGTCAGTTCTTTCCAGGGCCCTCACTGAACCGTGTCCTATTCTGTCCCTGTGTTGTGCACACACTGTACAGTGTGTGAGAAAATTGGCACATTTTCATTCTCCAGTGAAACATCAGTCTTAATAGACATCATATAGAGCATGGAGGTCTGATTGTAGTGTTCTGCAGTGTAACATTTATGGCTGTGAGTTTTCTGAATGTCCCCCAAACAAAGGCTGTGACAGTCACTTTCCTTTTGTTCTATTAAACAAAAAAAAATAAGTCTTTCATCTTTGTTGTAAGTTACTGGGGAGATTAAGCAATCACAGCCCAAATTGTTAACACCTCAAAAAGCTTACCCACGAGTCCAGTGACGAGGGGAGGGGTTGCTTCAAAGTAGCAAACAAATGTAGCAAGAGCTGCATAACATTGTTAACTTGTCTTAAGTTATTTTTATTTTTTCGACATTCTTTTCCAAAATGTCCGTGCTTGCCACAGTAAGAACAACTGGCTTCTCTAGGACTTTTGCGTTTCTTTGGCTTCTCTGAGTTAACCTTAAAGGATGCTGCTGCAATTTTTACTCTTGCCTTGACATCAAAGTCTCTTTCCCAAATAGCTAAACTGTCCAAGTTGTCTTGCAGGGTTCTATTTGACCATGTAAGATCTAAGAAAGGCAATGCATTTCTATGTTCTGACAAAAGACCATCGGACCATGTGCGAACTAGAGGACCATTATGACCTAACACTTTCTCTGAAGTGTCGGCAATTCCGCTGTAAGCGGCAGCGGTCTGGCAAAATCTTTCTGTGTACTCACAAACAGTTTCATCCTCCTTCTGTACACAATTAGTGAGCTTTGACCAGTCCACCTTCGGTCCAACAATGTTTTTTAACACTTTAACAACTTCCTCTCTCAATTCATCTTTACTGGCCTGTTGCAGTTCAGAATTATTTACAGCACTTTCAAAATCATTGAATTCTGACTCAGTCAAGATCTGTGATATTAGCTGGGTGACTTCAGCTAGAGTCATATCATAGAGCCGCATTTTGCTGATCAATGCTCTTCTAAACTCAGAAAAATTTCTTTGCACTGATGGCAAACTTTCAGCAATTCTCTCAATCTCTTTAGGACCTAAAGATGTTTTGATTGCTTGTGGCTGCAATATGGGGGTTGCATATGGAACTGTATCAACACCTTTTCCCTGAGGCTTTTGTCTAGCTACGCACACTTCAACTGCATTTACATCTGTATTGACATTGTCCTCTATACTATCAAAAGACTGTAAATCAGGATAGCTTTCCTCTGACTGTTGGTCTTCTAAATCACATTTGGTTGAGGCTTTGTTATGGCCCACGTTTGTCTTGAGACAGGACACCGGAGTCTGCAATTGTTTGATCTGTTCTTTCAACTTAGCAATACACTGCGCTTGTTCTTGTGCAATGGATAAGCTAAATTCTCGGTGACAACCGATGATGCCTTTCAGATTTTTCTTCCTGATACATGCACTCAACACTTTCTTGCAATCTTCAATTGACCACACTTTCTCTGGATCAATGCCAAATTTCTTGGTTAAATTCAATCTGACTGGCTTAGTCACGATGGAGTCCATGTGCTCTGATAACAAAGACTTGAATTCACTATCTGTCCAAAAAGGTGTAATCTGTCTAGTACTTTTCCTAAACATTTTGTGAATTTTTTTGTTACCACAAACAAACACTAAAAAAAACTTCTCTCTACTGTCTTGCAAACATAGGGTACAATCTTATTAGCACAAGAAGCTAAATCTAATTCTAAAGCTAATTCTCTAGCTTACAGATAGGTCTTCTCTAGCAAGAGCATACACACAATATTAACATGTAACTGTTAATCTTCCCTGCCAACAACAGGGGGTAAATTTCATCTCTAAAAGAAAAACTTTTTTAGAGGCTTATCTTTAGTTAACCAAACTCTACAGCTGTTTGTTAACTTCTTCTCTGAACGGCGCAGAGGAAAACATTTGTACTGGTCTGCATTGGTTCTTTTAATGGAGTGAAACTCACCGAGTCTTTCATTTGTAGAGAAAGATTCCGTCTGGAAAAAAATCAGTCTTTGAGATCTTTTTGGAGCTTGAAGTTTTCAATCTGGATTCAGAAGATTCAGTCTGGAACTCAGTCAGCTTCGTTGAGATCTTTGAGCTTGAAGTTTCAAGATGCAGTTCTTTGAGTTTCCTTTTTCTCCATCCGGGTCACAAGGCACCATCTGTTGTAAAGTTTTTCTTTCTTCAAAGCAGAGACCAGGAGACAGTTGGGATCGCGTTCAACGGAAGTTATTCTTTATTGAGAACTCCTCTGTACGCGGCTGTAGAAACTTCCAACATGATCTAACTAAAACATTATACATTGTAGCTATATACATTCCAAGGGGGAGGGATTACATAGAGGCGGGAACTCTGAATAAAGCATGCAAATGAAGTGGGAACACACCCTACTCTGAGTCCAATTGAATCAGCATAACTATTCACATGCTGATACTGGCCAGGAAACTCTGGTTCCACGGGCCATCCCAGAGCCATTTAAGACAAAGGGTGCGTCTTGGAGCTACTGGCTAGAGCCATTAAAGACTCATTTAAAACACAATAGAGAAAACAGGTCTGGTAGGAATAGGAGACTCTTGCTAGAGACTCAATAATCACTTTCTCAGTTTATATACTATCTAAATTAAAACCTCAAATGCTAAAATCAGTATTCTTCACCGTGATGTTATGTAAGGAAACATATCTGAAATAGATTCTTAAATTTGGATCCCTTCACTAGTAATAAGTAGACATTTAAAATACATCAATAACTGATATCATAGTTTAACACAGATAAAATTAAAGTTAAGGCTTGCTTTAAATGTTGCTCGACGAGGATTTTTTAATCGTTGCGACTTTCAATCCTGAGGAGACAAAATGCAGCGGAGGCTCCCGCCACAGAGTGAAGAAGAGGTGGAGTTACGAGGATTCTCAGACAGTTGAAGTGTCCAATGGAGATAAGAGATTTGCTCTCAAGCTATTTTCAACACTTTAGATTGGTTAATAATTTGTAAAAATAACAGAACAACGTGGGGACTGACCAATAGCATTGATTTGTGAAAAAATATGAAATTAACAAAATTTGGACATACGAGGTTTCCACCCGACACCGACGATAAGTAATTAACTGTACCTGGATATGTAGTAGCCCCAGCACTGCACATTTGGTCTCTCTAATCATTATTCAACTTACCAGCTTGTTAGTAGAGGGACTCCAAGACCGGTGTCAGATAAGGAAGACATCCAAAATGTTTACTATTGGGGATAGTCCAGGACCAGAGTTGAGAACCATTGTCATCTAGCAGTGTAAAACTTTCATTCACTCCTTCCTCTGTGTTATAATGAAGCAGGAAAAAAATATTCAGAAAAGTAAACTAGTCCTTAAAAATAAGTTTGTAAAAACCCTTTTATTTATCACTTATTTTAATAGCTTACTCACCTTGAAAGGTTTCAATTAAATGGCAGAAGTTCAATTGTTGTAGTTTCACTGCTTCAGCTGTGAAAGACCATTACTAAAGTCCCTTTAAGACCTTTGCGATCATGAATACCGTAAAACAGGCTTAATGCTAGATAGTGATTTCAGACTAGGCCCACTTTGTTTATCACCGTAGTAAGGTAATTAGGCCCGGGACTCGATTAAAAAAATTAATCTAATTAATTAGAGGCTTTGTAATTAATTAATCTAAATTAATCGCATTTTAATTGCATATAAATATTTGACCTGAGAACAGTGAGAAGTAAATGGATTTTTAGTATACCATTGAATAATGACTGAATACATAAGCTTAAGCAACAAAATATTGTTTATTTTTGTTCAACCAAGTCCAGCAGACCAGTGCAATTTTTGCCATTAAGTGTAGCAATAGCATATTTAGAAATTTAGTAAATTTCAGAAATTCAGGTAGCCTATAGGTAGGTAGACCTTCTGTAAACAGTTTTTTTTTTTAAGTAAAACACAATACTTTCAAGTACATTCAGAACATTGGAAACTCTGACTATGAGAAAACATCTCTCTGTTGCTTCAGAGGCCATAACAGACTAAGTTCAACTCTCAATAACCTTGGCCAAAACAATAAAGAGTTCAACATAAAGTGCCAGTTGCACCAACAACATAATACATAGGTCAACATAAAGTGACCATTTAATTTAAAATAAAATAAAAAAAAGTGCCAGTGATTGACCTCAGTCCCTATTCTTTCGTGGTTTGTTGTTGTCTGAAGTCATGAACACTAGTCGGTGCTCCAGTATAATCGGTCCACCGAAACTCATCCAATGAGAAATGTTCCGCGGTGCAAAAATAAGTGTGATTAAAATGCGTAAAAAATGTTTAACATTTTATTTTTTGTGTAATTAATTAATCTTAATTAACGCGTTAAAGTCCCGGCTCTAAAGGTAATACATCTCTAAATGGTTTTGCTAGTATAATGTTTTAATTGATTACTTTATTACTAGTATTTTGAGTGATGATAGTAATGGGGTGCTATTGCTAACAGTTGCTATCAGTTTAATGCTTAACAAAGTAAACAAAGACAAAACTGCAATAGCCTATTTTACAATTACAGGTGAAACTGGCCTACACTTGATGTCCTGAACAGGTGAGTAGTTTTGCCTCTCCCCTCCTCCTGGGCGCTTCCTCTCCATTCTCGAGTCTCTCGCATTGATTACTCTGACCTCCCATCTTTCCACAACTTGTCCATTTCTTGAGCTTCTCCCCAAACCAAGGTATGAATGGCAGGCACTGATATGTGATGCTTTATGGACACTTTAACAGACTTTTCAAGTTTTAACTAGAGGCTGCATTTGTTTTTATAACCCTGTGTCTATTTAAATTTCCACAGGGAGAACCACAGTCAATATAGGGTTAGTATTGCCATGGATATTCAGCACTGTTTTTGAATCAATGATCAGCATTATCTGAGCTAATTACAGTTGCTGAGAGCTTGTCGCATGGAGACCTTGGAATACAATTACCTTGAAGTTATTTGTCCTGCAGCATTGGTATGCCGGGGCGAGTCCTGTGGCTTCACCACGTCTGAAAAGCTCTTATCTCTGCCTCTCGTCCACAGGTGCTCCCTGTCACCATAGTGTGATCAAAATGCAGTGCAGAAACTGAGAACACCAAGCTCTGTTTACTCAGATAAATTACAGAGACGTGCAGGTTGCTCAAAGTAAAGTGCAACTTGTAAAAACTGCACTCACTTTTTTAAGCATATGGACATTGCTGGTTTTTGGTGCTTGTGAAGCATGTGCATGGAGGCTTAAAAAACTTAGACGCAGAGGAGCAGAACTGAGATGTAAACTTAACCTCCTTTCAAGTCATACCTCATGGAACACGTAACCACAGGCATCCCAACATTTCAACTTTTGGATCTCATCCTTATCCAACGCACAAGTTAATCAGCTCATTAGCATGACCTACAATTTGTGTTTGAGGGCCTCCAGGAGCAGGACTGAGAAACACTGCTTTGAAAGATTCAAAAAATTGCCTATGTATTATGTGCACTAACACAAAACCCTCTCTCAAGTGATTTCATACTCTCAATCTTAATATATATATATTTTTATTATTTAATTTTGAAAATTATTCAAGAAATCAATGAAAAACACTAAATCCTAAATGCTATGCAAGTTTGTGCATTTTCATTATTATTATTATTATTATTATTATTATTATTTTAATAACGACAGACAAATCAAATAATAGAATTCCAGTTAAATATATCTAAAGGCTGGATTACACTACACAACTTTTGCCTGTTTTCAGAGCCAGATAAGTCATAGCCAGATTTTAGAGAAAATCACGTATAGTGTATGATGGGCTCTGATTTTTAGCTGTAGCCTATGATTATTTAGTCAGAGGATATTAAATACGTTTGACGCTTTAGAACACATATTTTCATCTGTTATGTATCTCTTAGCAACAAGGCACATGTTTCTGTGTGAGTTTGCTTAAAAGTCTGGAATTGTGTGATCCTGAGTTGTTTGGTCTATAATAGGGATGGGACGGTATGAAAATTTATTATCACAATTATAGTGACCAAAATGATCGGTTTTGTTAAAACGAGATGAAAGTGTTCAAAAAGAGTTGATGCTCACACTGAAGACATTTCAACAAGTTTTATATTTGAAAATCAACAAACAACAAATAAAACAAGCAGCTCTATGCACTTTTTAAAGCAAGATTCTATTCTGTGGCATTTCCTTCCTTATAATCATAGACATATACACTAGGGCAGTGGTTCCCAACAGGGGGGTCGCGGCCCACAAGGGGGCCTCAGCGAGCTCTGTGGGGGGTCGCGTCGTATTTTGAATAGTTTTGAGCAATGAGCATTAAATAAAAGTCCTTAACTTTTTTCTGTTCAAAATTTACAAAATGTTTATAATGAGCGAGTTCATCATGAATCCATTTTCCAATCCGTGTTTTTGTCTTATCCTAAACCACTATGGTACACCTATAATAAGTGTTTACATTGGGACTATTTCACACTGGTTCGGATCGCTGCCGCTGCGGAGTAGCCTAGTACCTGCGTGACCCGTCATAGACGTACACAGAGAGAAGTAGTTCCGGCTACAATGTTCTTCCGAAAGACGCATTATTCTGTTAATAAACGCATGTTTATTATCACTCGTTATAGTGCCAAAAGCGTCAAAAATAAAGCCTCACAAATAACATGCAAGTATTGAGGTCCCAGACAGCAGTCATTTAGTAATAGCCTATATATATATATTTTTTTATTTTTTTTACCTACACCTACCTGAATATTTTTGTTATTGCATTTCAAATAGGGCCACTTTATAGGCTACTCCTAGGCTTACGTTTTTAAATTACAAAGGGCCTACTGATGTTTTTGTTATTGTATTTTCAATATTATAGGCTATTATTTGTTCATAAACATATCTGGTTGTAGTAAACATACCGTTTGCTTGAAAACAACATATTCTGTCATCCTTGCTGCAAGTTTACAAGAGCGATAATATCATTAAATGTGAACTTGTGAAGGGGGGCCCTAAAATATTTTCTTGGGAAAAAGGGGGTCTCAGACAAAAAAAGGTTGGGAACCACTGCACTAGGGCCCTGTCCCAAATGGCGCACTTCATGCGGACTTTCGGTCTCGTGGACTTGAATTGCGCGTGCTCGCTGAGTCTACGAGTCCGTAGGCCGTCCCATTCAGCATTTTACCGCTCTGAAGTGTGCTCAGCAGCGCCCCCTTTGTACCCTTGAAGCGGTCTTCCGCGAAGCCCGCATAGAAGCAGGCTCCACGCACTTTAACTACCCAGGAATCCTTGCGAAAGGCCAATCAGACAACAGATGGGAGGAGATTTCACTCACGGATAATTGTTGACATGGCTGAGAAGAAAATATTACGGTTTTTATGACGTAAATGTACATTTTACCAGTTGCTACCTACAGTTTATACAAACATTATGGTCATAGACCAGTGCTTGATGTCTCAAACATAATAATAGTGCGTTTAATAATACGATCGCATTATGATTCATTAAATAAATAGAACCGAATGTCAGGGCTTTACTGTAAACATAGTATGAATATTGAAACCTGTAAATTAAAAAAAATTATGTTTAAATTATGTTTTAAAATTGTAATCTTAGTTCAAATGGAACATTATGTAGCCTATTATTATGTACAACTGTATACATCATTTAAATAAGCATGATATATCTATTGTTTAATGCCCAGGTGTTATGCACAATATCAAAATATAGAACTGTAAAATTAGGATGTGTAACAGTTAGTTGACATGGAGATAAGACGTCGGAGCGCAAAAATGTGATTTGTCCTGTCCAACAACAACCAGACCGTTATTTCCGGCGTGCCGATCGAGTCTGTCCCAAAAATACCTCTCAATGCGCCCTCGTGGACTCGCGCCAAGGGCCCTATAGGTCTGCACTACATGACGTCACCAAAGTGTGGACTCTGAGGAAGTCCACAAGTCCGGAGTGTGCCATTTGGGACAGGGCGTAGATGTCGCCTTGGGGTTCTAAACATGTGTCAAAACCACCGCCATCTTGGAACAGGGGACTTGTCATAGGAATTAGCTAGGTAACGCTGCTATCTCCGCCTGTTCTTCGAGTTCATGGATAATGCCGGACTTTTGTGCTGCGTATGGATGTTCACGCGAACGAAATCTAAATCAGACAGCATGGGATTATTTTTTAAATCATTTACTCTGTGGATGGTAGTAGTCAAGTTGTTTATTTTATAAGTTAAGTGTACATTTCTCTGCTTGGAGGAAGAAAATTAACTGTGATTCTCGCACAGAAAATGAACTGTGAATGTGCTGTAGGCCTATACTCTTTAGATATTATTTGAAATAACCCTTGTGTTTAAAATGTACAATATGCAGGAGTTGATCCTCAATACCAACTTTTGGCTGTGTTGTGCTGTGTTGTTCCTAACTTTTGATTTTTTACCGATTGTAGGCTACTCAAACCTTTTAATGAAAAAAAAAAAAAAAACAGTGTGACGCTTGTAACCTGTAAGTACAGTCCTAATAGTATGCTTGTCCTCTCCCTGTCAATCTTCAAACAGTACATTCATGATTATTATACATAGAATTCCACAAATCTTATGTAGCCTACTACTGTATGTGTGAGTTTTGCACACGGAAGGGCTTGTTTCTTCCTTACAAACTGGGGATGGAGGTGTGGAAAGACACTAGAATTTGTGAAAATGTCAACTGTTTAAAGCCTTTCTTTAAAGTGAATTTCGTTTTGTATAAATTGTATCTTAATTTTAATAAATTTTATTCATCAAGAAATTGCCTGTTAATATAATCATGGAGGCATCCTTGCATTGCACTTGAACTGGAGCGCATCTCATCCTAACTTAACGAAACTCAGTGTATGCCTCACACAGACATGAGAAATACATCAAATACACAAAGCATGAATAGTCTTTAAACGAAATAATTCAAAACGAAGCGAAAGAAAAAGGCTACTCTCTGATTACGTAATCCATTATGTGCATTTCTCTCTATAGGCGCGTTCACTACGGAGATGGCGATCGTCAACTTCATCTCTGCAGCCGAGTCGACACTGTCAGTTTATTAACAAAAATCAATGCATGCGTCACCGGATTTACAAATGTACTTCTTGCTTGTTGCACGCACACATATTATGTCGAAATAACGAGATATTATGTTGAAATAACATTATTAATAATAAAACATCTTTTAGAATATTTGATTGAATGCTGAATGTTGCGCTTGTTCAATTTAATAAAATTAAAACTTTAATTGTGATCATTAAAGGAACACTCCGACTTTTTGGGACTTTAGCTTATTCACAGTATCCCCCAGAGTTAGATAAGTCCATACATACCTTTTTCATTTCTGTGCGTTCTGTAAGTGTTATTTGACACACCCACCGCTAGCCTAGCTTAGCACAAAGACTGGATGTAAATGGATAAGGTAGCACACTAATCCCAATAAGTGACAAAATAATGCAAACATTTTCCTATTTACATGTTGTGATATGTATAGTCACAGCGTGTACAAATAACAAGGCTATATGAGACAGACACCATTTTTAATCGTATAAATACTGGGAACTATATTCTCACTAGGCGTAGGAGCACAGCTACTTGGGCGGAGTGGCTACTTGGGCGGAGTGATTAGCGCAGCACACGAGACGCCCTGTGGTGAGGAGCAGAGAGTTCGCTCAGAGTTGGAGTAATAGAGTCAGCAATTACTAGATAGTAAATTTATAGTTTACAATCATGGGTGTTCGCTCTATTGTAAAGAGCTGCGACAATAAACAGGGGAGACCAGGTAATACTATGATGTTTCATAGAATTCCAACCAAAAACGCTGACCTGATGAATCGATGGCTACTTGTTCTGGGTATAGATCCAAACACACCTGTAAACAGCATCAAGAAGTATTTCGTTTGCTCTGAACATTTCACTATAGACGACTATTTTGAAAAAATGCAAGTTGCCACACGGACCATGAAACGTGTGCTAAAGGATACAGCCATCCCATCGATAATAAAGACAGGACAAATTGGATCACCTGTTGCTGCGGTAAGTGATCCGTTATGTTTTGAGATGACTAACATTAGCCATACTGTAACAGTGCCATGCTAATGTAATGTAACCTTAGTAGTGACACTATTACGTGAATAGGGGCTCCGTGTATCCCCTTTATTGTTATTATTGTGTTGTCATGAACACACTGTATCGCTCAATAACAAATGAGCGGCGCTAAATGTAACTCTCAGGACTGTAACATTAGTGACGCAAATATTTTGATTGTCATCAAGCCTTGACATTGATGGCAATACCCAGTCCCATTCATTACAACAAAGGCACTCAGTTTCTGTCGGCATAGGTTGGCATGTTCCACATTTACACCACCAGTCCGTGTTCGTTCTGATTCTCCCCTCAACATCAATCTGTTCGGCATCTTGTCTTACAGCTTCCAAAGTTTGTAACTCCTCGTCTGTGTATTCTGGCTCAAAACTATATGGTTCTGGATCTTGGTTTGATACCCAGTAAAATTCCTCTGACAATTCCTCAAAGTCAGCCATGATCACGAGTCACGTTCGCTACTAGCTAGTTAGTCACGTTTGTTTTGTTTACGGAACCATCAACAGGGCGTCTTGTGTGCTGCGCTAATCACTCCGCCCAAGTAGCTGTGCTCCTACGCCTAGTGAGAATATAGTTCCCAGTATTTATACGATTAAAAATGGTCTCTGTCTCATATAGCCATGTTATTTGTACATGCTGTGACTATACAGATCACAACATGTAAATAGGAAAATGTTTGCATTATTTTGTCACTTATTGGGATTAGTATGCTAACTTATCCATTTACATCCAGTCTTTGTGCTAAGCTAGACTTATCTAACTCTGGGGGATACTGTGAATAAGCTAAAGTCCCAAAAAGTCGGAGTGTTCCTTTAAAATAATTGAATATTAAATATTTAGTGGCCAAGTTTTGCTCATTTATATATATATTATATAGCGATAGTTTATTCTAAGTTTACTCAAGTGGAAGAATGTGACTAATAAACTTAGGCCTACTAGCACTATGCATTATATTTTGAAAAAGAAGTAATTATCTTAATATCAAAACCTTAAATTTCCTCTGGACTCAATGATAAATACATCTCTGACCGGTGGAACGAACCATAAAAACTAGAAAATCGCATTCATGACGATTTATGGTGATTTTATTTCCGTTAGACCTTTGCCTACATTGACGCTGATGCATTAAAAAGGAGGGGCTCCCCTGTTCCAAGATGGCGGCTCTATCGACACATTCGTTCCAATGAACTGCCGTAGCCCAGGCGACATCTAGTGTATATATCTATGCCTTATAATGACCGTCGCCCACCATTATAACACTGCGCACATCCATGTGTGACAATGGACATCACTCTCGTTTACATAGGACGCGCTCTCTCGTTTACATCTTGCCGTCTTGAGTCTCCATTTTTGATTGTATTGAAAATGAAATCAGAGTTGATTTATTGTTTACAGAGTTCGATGATATTGTTGTGATCATCTTGTCTGGACGATTGGTTTGTACACTGTACATAATGGATTTATAAACAGGTAAGATTTAAAACATTAATCTCAATTCAGTGTCCCCGTAATTATGTGGTAAAAAAAAATTGGTGTAATAAATGTATAATGAACATTATTATCCATAAAATCTAGGGTAGAGTGGGGGAAAACAGTTATGACACATCAGTGGAAAAATTCTTAAAGTTTTGTAAAACAGGTCTATTTATTATGATGTGCGTGTCCAAAAAGCTAAAAGCATAAAAACATTGAAACGAATGGGGGTACCACAAGAGCTTGATCGTAGCAACAATTACCGTGTCAATTCAGTGGAATGATTTGTATAGGCCTAACTTTATTAGTAAAATGTAATATCAGTGAAATGTCAATAATATATCAATTAAATAACATAACATTTCTCATTCTCTGAAATTATCATTCTCTGAAATTATCATTCTCTTACTGGCCCACGGTGTAACATTGAGTAAATCTGGAGTAAAAAATAAATAAATAAATAAAATTTCAAGGGATAGTTTACCCAAAAACTACAATTCTGTCATAATTTACTCACCCTAATGTTGTTCCAAACCCCGTTTGAGTTTCTTTCTTCTGCTGAACACAAAATAAGATATTTTAAAGAATGTTTGTAACCAGACAGTTGACGGTCACGGCACCCATTGACTTCCATAGGTGCCGCCAACTGTCTGGTTACCAACATTCTTTAAAATATCTTATTTTTTGTTAAACAGAAGCAAGAAACTTATACAGGATTGGAATAACATGAGGGTGAGTATGAGAATGAGTAAATCATTTTTGGGTGAATTATCCCTTTAACAGGTCAGTCTCAAACTTTGTACACATTCTAAAATTGTCTAGATGCAAAATAAAATCCTGAGTGACAGCAACTCTCCCTCCTTGAAAAATAAAGAACACTTTTCCCCATTGAAATACTTGCAGTTGCAAGAGAAACTGATTTTCAGTCTCACATCTGGTCTTCCAGCATTCGAAGCAAATTCTTCTCGCTGGTGTTCCCTCTTCATGTTCACCAGACAAATAGCTTGGGATTCAATCACCAAAACTGGCTTGTCCTCCTCATCATGTTGGTCATTGCCTGAAAAAGCAAAGATCATTTTTTTTTTCAATTCAAAGCAAGATACCTAAAAACATGATTGCGTAACATGCAAGAATGGGAAGTGGGTTTAATTCCACATTTAAAATGGATAATGAAGCATTTTATATGAAAATATCAGAAAATATTTTTTCAGTTTAGTCAGACTGGATCTGATTAATTGAAGGGAGGGCATAGGAACAAGAAACAGCCTATAGGTGGTAAGCAGACTTCAATTCAGAGTGTAATGAAACAAATAAACATCATGCCATAAACGTAATTAATTTAAACTGACTCAATCCCAATCAACAAATGTAATAAACATTTAAATCCACTATTTTTGCATCACAGATATGTGTTAGCATTACATTGGCTGGACACTGACAGTATACATTTACATTTTAGCATAAAAAATAAAAAATAAAAAAAAACTTACCGTCAAATTCCTCGTCAGTTTCGTCAAAGAATGTGTCCTGTTCATCATCACAAGCATCCTCCAGAAAATAATCCGCAATAAAACGTAATCGGTTACTAACGTAACCTCGGTTCTCTCTAGAGAGGGAACGAGTACTGCGTAAGCTTACGCTTGGGGGAAAGTCTCTTTCCGCGAGATACTGAAGCCAAAAATTATCCTTAATTTTTATATAATGCAAAACGCGTTGCAGCAGCATGCAGGCATAGGCGAGGCAGCTTGCACGCCTATTGGCTGCGGCAACTGACCAGATCGTTCTTCCCAAGTGGCTGGCCTAGCGTTGGTTTAGCAAACGCCACTATAGCTGCCACATAAACCTTGAGCGTGGAAGGGGTTCTACCCTTTTCCAGAAGCTCTTGTAGGAAGGAAAGAACGTCCGTCACCCCACAGTCCTGGGGCGACGCGCCACAGGCTGTGCACCAGCTAGAAAACACAGACCATTTCGAGGAATAGAGCCGTCTCGTAGAGGGGGCTCTAGCCTGCGTGATCGTGTTTAGCACTCCCGTAGGGAGGTGAGCGGGTACCCATTGATGGCCCACACGTGTAGGGCCCAAAGCTCTGGGCGAGGATGCCAGATCGAGCCCTTGGCTTGGGTGAGGAGGTCTCTCCTCAAAGGTATTGGCCATGGGGCAGAGCTCGCTAGCTGCATCAGAACTGGGAACCAAACCTGTTTTTTCCAGAACAGAGCTACTAGTAGCACTGAGCATCCAGTTTCCCTGATCCGCTCTACTACCTGAGGTATGAGCGTGATGGGGGGAAAAGCATAGAGCGGGCAGCGGGGCCATACGTGAGCCTGCTCTTGGAGAAGTATATCGGGCAGTGAGCGTTTTCTTGAGACGCAAACAGGTCTACTTCCGCTCTGCCGAACTTCTTCCACAGCAGTTGAACTGTCTGTGGATGTAGAGACCATTCTCCTGCTGGAACATTGTTCCTGGACAGTCTGTCTGGTCCCAAATTGTGCTGGGCCCAGACCAGGAGGTGTTCCGTCAGCCTGTGAAGGGTTCGGGATCTGACACCTCCCTGGTGATTTATAAAGGCTACCACCACCATGTTGTCCGAACGGACTAGAACGTGGTGTCCTGCTATCTGGGGATAGAAGCGCCTGAGCGCTTTGTCGACTGCCATCATTTCCAGGCAGTTTATGTGTAGAAGCTTTTCCTGTTCTGACCATAGGCCAAAGAACGGTCTGCCCTCGAGCAGCGCTCCCCATCCCGAGGTGGAGGCGTCCGTAGACACCACCTTCACACTCGAGGAAGTCCCCAGGCTTACTCCTGACTGGTACCAGTCGGTCGCCGTCCAAGGTTTCAGAGCTGAAACGCATTTCTGTTCGACCTTGAGGCGAATACGACCGGAAGTCCACGCTCGGCGCGGCACACGCGCTTGTAGCCAGAACTGTAGTGGGCGCATCCGAAGGAGGCCCAGCTGAAGCACTGGCGATGCTGGGGCCATGAGGCCCAGCATCCTTTGAAACTGTTTGAGCGGGACCACAGCGCCGCAGCGGAGGTTTTCCGCCATGCGCTGAATGGCCAGTCTGCGTTGTGGCGATAGCTGAGCTGTCATAGACAGCGAGTCCAGTTCTGAAAATATATTTTCTGACAGGGAGACAGCGAACTCTTCGCCCAATTGACTTTGAGACCTAAATTCTCGAGGTGCTCGAGTAAAATGGTTGTGTGTTCTATGAGCTCTGTACGAGACTGAGCCAGAACTAGCCAATTGTCCAAGTAGTTCAAAACTCGCAACCCCCTGAATTTTCAGGGGAGCGAGGGCCGTATCCATGCACTTCATGAACGTACGGGGTGCTAAAGACAGGCCGAACGGTAGGACTGTATACTGATATGTTTGGCCCTCGAAGGCGAATCTCAAAAATCGCCTGTGACGTGACGCTATTTGTATTTGGAAATATGCGTCTTTCAGATCTATCGACGCAAACCAGTCCCCCTGGCGAATTTGCGAGAGGATTTGCCTGGTAGTGATCATTCTGAAAGGGCGCTTTGAAAGCGCTCTGTTCAGCCGTCTTAGATCTAGAATAGGTCTGAGACCCCCGTCTTTTTTCGGTACCAGAAAATATCTGCTGTACATGCCCCCTTCACTCTGAGCTTGAGATAAGGGTTCTATGGCCCCTTTGCTCAATAGTTTCGCTATTTCGGCTCGAAGTAGATGTGCTACTTCCTTTTCTACCGTAGTTTCGATTTGCGCCTCGCAACGGCGAGGGCGTCGAGCGAACTGTAGCGAATAGCCTCTTTTTATAATGTTCAGCACCCATTCTGACACCCCGGGAAGCTGTGCCCATGCATCCGCATGAATAGCTAGGGGTTGAATGAAATCCTTGTCTGGCCGTGCCATTGTGGCAGCTGAAGAGCTCTTATGTGCTGTGACATAGGTGCCGTGCTTGCGGCAGTCGAGGCGGGGGGCGCGCTGATGACAGCGGGCAGCCTGCCCGGCTTAACTCTGTTATAGCGGGTAGCTGAGAGAAAGCGAGTGGGCAAAACCCCTCGGGGTTTGACATGTCTGTGAGTGCATGTGGGCGCGACACAGCGGGCACATGTGAAGCACTGAATACACTTTTGGTCTGTGACCGTATGTGTTTTGGTTTCGTTTTTACAGAAACCGGAAGACATGCAGTGTGCAGTGTTTGTGGGCACTGAGTTGTGGGCACATTCACTACATTTAATGCGCAATCGACCTGAGTCGATTTTATGAGCGTGAGCTCTGTGAGACGAGCTGTGTTTGTGTGTAGGAATGAGCACGTGATAGTGGGCATTTTTTCTACACTCATAACACCATCGGCCGTGGCCGGAACACCAGGAAATACACTCTTTGAGGGATACATCTGGGTCGCCGTGAAAACGGCGTTTGTAAGCAGGCAAGTGGGCTGTGTTACCGACTTGTTTACTGCTAAATAAGCTGGAACAGTCACATTTTCTGGAACTGAGCGAGCTGGTAGTTTTGGTGGAAGTCTGGTGGAAGCCCTTTCCTAGAAGGGCTAGGACGACTTTGAGGCCTCGGGCTTAATTTCAATCTTTGGCCGGGGTCCACGCAGAGGACGGCGGCCAGTAGAGCGAGAGCGCGGTCTCGAGCTTCGGGCCTGTTGCCGCTGCGAGGCGGCGGCGGGCGGTGGTTGCGGCTGTGAGCTTCGAGTAGACGGCTGTTTAGAGCGACCTGTTGCAGAGCTAGCGTGCTTCGGCAGGAAATGCTTCATAGCCTGTGATGTTTTCTGCACCTTAGCGAATCTGTCCGCGAAATCTTTGACGGACGATCCAAAGAGCCCAGCAGAGGAGATGGGAGCGTCGAGGAACGCAGCGCGCTCCGAGTCCGGCATCTCAGAAAGCGTTAACCACAGGTGTCTCTCAGCAACGGTGAGAGAGGCCATGATCCGCCCTATGGCCTGTGCAGCAAAACTTGTAGCGTGGCCATTGTGTGCAATGCAGCTGCAGCCTGCCCAGCGGTGGTGTAAGCGTGGCCGTGCAGAACTGAGGTGGTGCGGCAGGCTTTAGAGGGGAGCGCTGTCTTAGCGCGCCGTCCAGCGGAGGGCGGGCAAGATGAGCAGCTACAGCTTCCTCTACTGCAGGAAGAGAGTGGTATCCTCTGTTTTTAGCATTGTCGACAACGGAGAATGCTGCAGATACAGAGGTTTTCACTCTGGCTGAAAAGGGTGCAGACCAGGATTTCGCGAGTTCTTCATGAAGCTCAGGAAGAAAAGGCGCGGGTCTAGACGGTGTTGCAACACGGTCCCCTTTAAAGGGTAACTAAACCCCTGGTCAGAGCCTGACTCCACCCACTGGCAATATTTGAAAAATGCTAGAAAAGTGGGGACGAACCGTGAGCGGGGGGCTCATTTCCACCTCTATTGCGTTGGAGAAGCAATCCCGCGTAAAATGCAGGTTTCAAACTCACGGTCTTCCAGGCCAAGTGCATGCAAACACTGGCGCCTAATTTCCAAGTCTGCTGGAAAGCTATGCAGTCCAGCAGTGCTGTTGCACCCAGCAACACTACACCTACCACTGTACTAAATACAGATAAATCTACGCTAGCTCATCCAAGGGCGTGGTGAGCTCGTACCAAGGGAGGGCGTGGTGAGCTGGAACCTGCCTATGTCACGCAGTACCGCTTACGTCACGCGAAACCGCAACATCCAATAGGAAAATTCAACTGCAGTAGCCACCGTTCAACCTGAAGAGGGCAGCACTCAGACGTTTTTACACCATATATTGTAGAATTAAAACACTTTATACCCAAATGTCAAAAAAGTTACTCGAATCAATGAACAGCGCTAATAAAGCCACATTCTTACAGATCATTAACTAAAAAAAGTTGGTTTAGGGTTTAGTTACCCTTTAAGGAAACAGCCATCCAGTCGGTTGTGTGCTGGCTGCACGGGCGGCGCGGCTTCTCTCAGGGTCCAGCGATGCGACAATTCGGAACGGCACAAACGCGAACCATTTCTTCTTCACTTGTAAGCAACTCCAATCATCACTCTTCACACACACGACGCTCCTCCCACCTGCACACTGTTGTTTACCTTTTTCCGGCTACAACTGAGTTCCCACGGGCAGGGCTCGAGACTAACGGCGTCCTATCGTCCTGGGGACGATAGAAAATGTGTTAAGGACGAACAGAAATATTCTCCAGGACGCCTACAGGACGAAAGACATTTTTGTATGTGTGTTAATTTATTACTAGCCTATTTGGGTAACTTACTTAGAAAATGCCAAAATTAACCGACCAAGCGCTGACTACAACAGAGCGCGTCTTCTCATGTTGTTACTATAGTTACGATCACTGGCCGGCTACTCACCCGGAGACTTTTTTCGCGGTACATCTATCACATGGCTTATTTTCACAGACGAAAACAAGACGATAACAAAATAAAAACTAGTTTTGAATGACAAAAACTATGACGAATATCTATTGACATTTTCGAATAAAAACTAGACAAAAATGTTAGATAGTGACGATTTGGGAAGCGATCCAGTCAGAACTGATGTCCTGCGTTTGTGGTAGATGCGCACATTTGTACTGTAACATGCTGATCTACCCAGCGGCACACGGGTTGGCGCTGCATGTCTCATAAAACGTTAAAAAATGTAAACGTCTGGGAGAATGAGTAGAGCAGACATATAGATCTGAATAAGAGTGACGACGCAAAAAAAGAGCTCTATTCGGTACGGTTTTCTGTGCGCACACACCCGACCCAAAGCGTGCAGCCGTGCACATAGACATACAGCACGCGAGTACTGAATTGAGCTCTCTTTCGTGTCTGAATGGACAAATACACACAACATTATGTTGAAATGTCCGTTTTGGAGAGTATTCACGTAAACTATGTTGGTTATGTCTTAAACAGTTTTGAGTGTATCGGATGTGCATCAGTGCATTGGATCCGCATGTTATTGGACATGATCCGATGTCTTAAAGTGACATTGGGTAATAAAACTAATGCGGTCTGTGTCCTTAATATTGATCAAGCAACAAAAGAAAAAGAGAACAGCATTCACTGCTCGTTAATAGCTTTAAGGATTCAGTATATTTAATTCATACAAATAAATATGTCAGCTGCTTGAAAGAATAAAGAATGATGATATTTTTGAGATATGTAGTCACCAGTATTTACACTGTAACAACAATGACTTGTGTTAGGGAATTAATTAGCTCAAATTAGCCTTAATGTGAATATGCATATGTTGCTTACATGAATTAAAGAATTACCAAATAGGGAATTGGTCAAAACCTCGGCTTATATCAGCGATTACACAATTACTTGTATTACTCCCTGATATAGACGGGTAGAATATGTTCAATTTGGGGAAATTGTAGGTATAAGTTGAAGAATGTTCATTTATTGTACGAACTGTATGTCCAGCACACAAAAGGTACAATATCTGAACGGAAATCTCACGTCTTTAACACTGATAGACAACTTCTTTTCTGTGGCCACAAGAAAATAACCTATCTTAGTGTTTTAGACCATTTGAGATTTCTTTCAATAGTAAAATTTATCGTAGAGCGTTAAGAGGTAAAGATCTGCACTACTCAGGGACTCAGTATTGAAACAAACAGGCAAACTTAATTCAAACGATTTAACAAAGTTTATTCAAACGAGCTACTGGTTACATATACTAATTTTAAATCACACAGGAGTAAATATGCATAAACAAAACAATATACGATCGCAAATAAGGAATATAACAAAATAAACGTAAGATCAAAGGTTAGAGTAGGGGAAGAAAAAGGGAGAATATAAGAGAGAGAGAGAGAGAGAGAGAGAGAGAGAGAGAGAGAGAGAGAGAGAGAATTTTAAGAATGGGTTTTGTGTGTGTACACTGAGAGCGTGGTAAGGAGAGGTGTGTGTGTGTGTGTGCAGATGTGTGCGTCAAAGAGTGTGTAAGTGTGAGTGAAGAGAAATTAGAGATAGGTAGAACAGTTCAGTCATTCACACGAAACCCCAATAGACACAGTAATGTTAGACACTTTAAACAGCACTTCAGATTGTAAATTTAAAATCTACGTTACTCGGGGTGAAGCTCGGCCTTTGTGTGTCCGTGCGTCGAGTCGGAGTAGACAAAGCGTCTGGTCACGTGGTCACCAAAACAGAGGTCACAGCGTCTGGTTGCTATGGCGACTGGAAACGAGCGAAAACTTAGCAAGATGACTTTAGCTTTAAGTTGATTTCGTTGGTTGGTTGAAGGAGACTATCAACTGAAGTAAAAGTAGTTTCAAGAAAATAAAACTTGGAAGAAAAATGAAAATAAACGCGAACGAAGCTTCCAAGGATGGAAGAAGGCGTGTCGTTTCTCTCTCTCTGGCGATGTGCACTGAGATCAGAGAAGCGCGGCATTTTGAAGGGGTTAAGCCCAGCCTCTTTAGGTGCATGACCCAATCGCCTGGAAGGGCGATTGTGACTACCTCCTGACGTTTTGCGGAGGCTCACGCCCCTTCCTAATAGTTATGGAGAAGCTAAATTTGTTCCTAACGTTAATAACACTGGAATTAATAAAATAATGCGTCTTCGGAGATTTTGGGTCAAAGATTCAACACCGTTGAGATTTTTGGAAGAGAACAATACCGCGAACGACCATGCTATGGTCTAAAGTCATGAAAATGTACGATTTTTCACTATAACAAGCATTTCATTCTTTGAGTATATCATAAAACTAGATTATATCGGTCTGATTTATAGGGACCGTGACATATAACACAAATACATTTCAAGAATACATTTGGAAAAGGGTGATTTTTGATCACAATGTCCGGGCATTTGAGCTCCTCTGTGTGTGTGGAGGGGATGCCAAATGTTCACAACTTCGAGTCCGATGCGTGAACTGCGTCCCCCTTTCTTTCCTGAGGGGGAGACCAGTATGTATGTATGTATGTGTGTTTTACAATCAATGGGCATAATATTTGGGATGAGGGATCATGCATACACCAAGAGAATACATTTTAAACATTTCACAAGACGATTTTGATTCACACGTGGTAGGATCTGTGTGTGTTTCTGTGTGTGTGTGTGTGTTGACACAGTTCGAGAGTTCAGGCTTGGCGCTGAACTTTTGTCCTTGAGGGAGGGGTGAGAGGTTATGTGTGTGTGCGCTTTTCTGGTCTTGATGAGATTATCAGTTTAGCACATCTGGTTAGACAGAGCTCTTTGTTTTCTGAACGTGTTAAATGAGTGTCTAAATGTAAATAAATGTCAGAGAGAGAATCCTTGGGGTTCTCCGAGATTGCTCTCATTGGTCAGCGGACGTTTGCCAAGCCATAAATCCGAGGTCAGCAGTAAAGGAATCTCTGTTTTCAGATACACAGTTAATGATTTAGGTCATTTGTAGGCGCCGTTGGGTCTGGGGTCCAGGAAGGAAGGATCTTAAGACAATAGAGGTGTTTGTGGATTAGGACACCAGTGATTTAATTAAGTCTCAGAGCAGGAGGGGGTTTGAAGACAGGCTAATTTCAGTAAATTAACATATAGAGAGATAGAGCTGGTGATCTGACCATCTGATGTGCGTTACAACACTCACCTAAAGGATTATTAGGAACACCTGTTCAGTTTCTCATTAATGCAATTATCTAATCAACCAATCACATGACATGCATTTAGGGGTGTGGTCCTGGTCAAGACAATCTCCTGAACTCCAAACTGAATGTCAGAATGGGAAAGAAAGGTGATTTAAGCAATTTTGAGCGTGGCATGGTTGTTGGTGCCAGGCGGGCCGGTTGGAGTACTTCACAATCTGCTCAGTTACTGGGATTTTCACGCACAACCATTTCTAGGGTTTACAAAGAATGGTGTGAAAAGGGAAAAACATCCAGTATGCGGCAGTCCTGTTGGCGAAAATGCCTTGTTGATGCTAGAGGTCAGAGGAGAATGGGCTGACTGATTCAAGCTGATAGAAGAGCAACTTTGACTGAAATAACCACTCGTTACAACCGAGGTATGCAGCAAAGCATTTGTGAAGCCACAACACGCACAACCTTGAGGCGGATGGGCTACAACAGCAGAAGACCCCACCGGGTACCACTCATCTCCACTACAAATAGGAAAAAGAGGCTACAATTTGCACGAGCTCACCAAAATTGGACAGTTGAAGACTGGAAAAATGTTGCCTGGTCTGATGAGTCTCGATTTCGGTTGAGACATTCAGATGGTAGAGTCAGAATTTGGCATAAACAGAATGAGAACATGGATCCATCATGCCTTGTTACCACTGTGCAGGCTGGTGGTGGTGGTGTTATGGTGTGGGGGATGTTTTCTTGGCACACTTTAGGCCCCTTAGTGCCAATTGGGCATTGTTTAAATGCCACGGCCTACCTGAGCATTGTTTCTGACCATGTCCATCCCTTTATGACCACCATGTACCCATCCTCTGATGGCTACTTCCAGCAGGATAATGCACCATGTCACAAAGTTCGAATCATTTCAAATTGGTTTCTTGAACATGACAATGAGTTCACTGTACTAAAATGGCCCCCACAGTCACCAGATCTCAACCCAATAGAGCATCTTTGGGATGTGGTGGAACGGGAGCTTCGTGCCCTGGATGTGCATTCCACAAATCTCCATCAACTGCAAGATGCTATCCTATCAATATGGGCCAACATTTCTAAAGAATGCTTTCAGCACCTTGTTGAATCAATGCCACGTAGAATTAAGGCAGTTCTGAAGGCGAAAGGGGGTCAAACACAGTATTAGTATGGTGTTCCTAATAATCCTTTAGGTGAGTGTATTTGTTATTGTTTAATCCAACCAACTCAACCAACTCAAAAACGTTTTGAGCTGTATGTATTTTTCTCTTAATTTTATGTAAAGAAAAAAAAAAAAAAAAAAAAAGATTTGTTCTGCATGAATACAAAAAAGCATTTAACTCCTGTTATTTTTTATTAAATCTGTTTTTTTTTTTTACCTGTTTACAGATAACTACTTTGAATGGAGCTAAATAAATATAATAATATATATATCGTAAACATTTTAATGGTGTTTTTATTATATGACTAACAACTATAGATGATAATAAAGTACAGAAACAACATGTTTATTTTGGGACGGTTGACATTCACTTTAGGACGGTTCAAATAGTTTTTCAGGATGGTTCCAGGACGGAGGTTAAAAAAGTTAGTCTGGAGCCCTGCCCACGGGACTTCAGCGCGAGACTACAGCTAGCCGTCTAAAACACTATTTTACATGAATTTAAACAATGGCTAAGTTGCTAAACGCATCTTGTTGTCATGTAAGGGCCCTGTTCATGTTGGATAGACATTTTAATTGCATTTTGTGTCTGTTAACAGGCACAAAGACACCCTTTATGTATATGCCCCCATAACTGCCGTTATTTTTTTATTTTTTTTATCTTTTGATAGCTAATGGAAAACACGTAAATAAATGAATTTAAAGTTATCAGCTTCATTTAAAGCCTTCATTTAGATATGTCATTAATTTTACTCATCACAGCGTTCTCCCTCACGGACCGGAAAAACCGCGCATTTATTTCAACAGGCGTAATCTGCCCATCCCCCACAACAGCTTCACGGAACTCAGTCACAATCACAAATTCAAAATCAGGATGGCGGCATGAAGAGAATTAACAGGTAAGCACGGCAAACTGCTTCATCCTTTTTCTAGCTAGCACTCAAATGTTTTAACGTTTTATTGTAGTAGTGATTCTTAATCTTAAGAAGACCGAATAGCTAAGTTAGGGTAATTTGTTTCGACGACATTGCCTAACGTTACTCAGAGTAGAGTTCTCAACGGGCCTGAAAATTACAACCCGACCCGACCCGGCCCGTGGCTTTTAAAGCCCGGACCCGATGTAACCCGACACATAAACATGAATTATCTGCCCGAACCCGACCCGCGGCCCGACGCCGCGTCGGTTTTTTTTTCTCTCATACACGTATTACCATGACCAGCAGACGGGAATTCAAATCAACCTTTAATGTTCACGCCTTTTAACAATACAAACAACTGAAACAATACACTTTAAATATATAAATAGGCTGTAGTAGCGACGGTGAATTCACCTGCGGCAAGTTTACTTCTCACCAACTCCATCTTCTTCTCCAGGCTAAAGGCGTGCACGCAGCGGCGTCAGGTCTGCCCCCGCCCCTCTCCATGATGCACGTTACACGCAGCAGCCAGACTTTCTTTACGGTGACCAGCAGCGATTAATAATAAATGTTTTTTTTTTTTTTTACTGAGCGGAAAAGATTAAGCCCGAGGTCCGACCCGACCCGAGTCATTTGATTATATTTTCGACCCGAACCCGGCCCGTCGGGTTTGTCGGGCTGACCCGACCCGTTGAGAAATCTAACTCAGAGGTTGCGTTTTTTTTTAAATCAGCAGCAGTAACGTTAGCCTAGTTAACGTTAATGTGCTGTTAGTAACGTTAACTTACACGACAGTTTTGTCAGTGGTAAAGTAATTTATATTTGTGTGTGCTCACATTTTGGCACGTGTGTCCCGCGCAATTTTGAATACTTTTCAGTGAGGATAACGTTAGCTACTGATTGACTCTCCTCCACCGACCGTGATTCACACAGCAAAAACTGAAGAAATAGGCAATACAAGCTGACCGATTCTTTTATTTTTTATGCTGTGAGTAAACCATAGATTTGTCATTGGGAAAGTAATATTTTTGTGTTTTCTCACATTTTTGTATAGACAAACGTCTTCCTCTGGCATTTTTAGATATCCTTGACAACGACCATCATTCACGCGGCAACAACTAAGTTAAAGAAAAAGGTACTACAAGCTAACCTATACTATTTGTTATTATACTGTGAATAAACTACATCTTTGTCAGTGGAAAAATGTATATTTTTATTTTGGCATAAACAAACGTCTTCCTCGGGCATTTTTGGATACGTTATCGTGAGGAGACTGACAACAACCGTAATTCACGAGGCATCAACTAAAGAAAAAGGTACTACAAGCTAACCTATACTATTTGTTATTATACTGTGAATAAACTACAGCTTTGTCAGTTGAAAAATATATATTTTCATTTTGGCATAGACAAACGTCTTCCTCGGGCATTTTTGGATATCGTGAGGAGACTGACAACGACCGTCATTCACGTACCAACAACTAAAGAAAAAGGTACTACAAGCTAACCTATACTATTTGTTATTATACTGTGAATAAACTACAGCTTTTTCAGTGGAAAAATATATATTTTTATTTTCTCACATTTTGGCATAGACAAACGTCTTCCTCGGGCATTTTTGGATATCGTGAGAAGACTGACAACGACCGTCATTCACGTACCAACAACTAAAGAAAAAGGTACTACAAGCTAACCTATACTATTTGTTATTATACTGTGAATAAACTACAGCTTTGTCAGTGGAAAAATATATATTTTTATTTTGGCATAAACAAACGTCTTCCTCGGGCATTTTTGGATATCGTGAGAAGACTGACAACGACCGTAATTCACGTACCAACAACTAAAGAAAAAGGTACTACAAGCTGAGAGTATGTTTCCTAGCCATATCAGCCTAGAAAATCGCAACTTTTCATTTTCCGTCGGTCTTAGTACACGATGTAACTACAGAAGAGTCAAGTTTTAAATAGGAAAAATATCAAAACTCTTTGGTCATTTTTTTGAGAGATGCTAATGGTCTCGTCTGATTCAATGATCTATGCGAAGCTATGCTAAAAGTGGTACCGCCAGACCCGGAGTTCGGCTGAATGGATTCGAAAACGGTAAAACTCAACTGTTTAACTCTGGGGGAGTTGTAAAATGAGCCTAAAAAAGTGGAGCATCCCTTTAAACTATGTTATTCCCTTAACTAAGACGAGTTGATACATACCTCTCCCGCTCTGGCGCGCCGCGACACTTTGATAGCACATAGCTTAGCCCAGATCATTCATTAGGGACCAAACAGAGATGCGACCAAACAAATCCACTTTTTCCCTATTTAAATACAGTTACACGACTAGTTACACGACCAAGTATGGTGACACAAAATAAAACGTGGCACTTTTCTAAGCGGGTAAAATGCATAACTATAATGTATGGCGGAATAGCAGTTGGAGCACTTCGACTCGGCGCAGTAAAAAGTCACGTTGGTTCTAATGACAGAAGTGAGGGGGAGAGGATTTTTCAGGAGTGATGATATTACTGCGCAGAGTCGTAGTGCTCCCAGTGCTTTTCCACCATTATTATTATTTTGTCACCATACTTGGTCGTGTAACTACTCATGTAACTGTATTTAAATAAGGAAAACATGGCGGTGTTTGGTCGCTTCTAACTTCATCGCTGTTTGGATCCTAATGAATGAACTGGGCTAAGCTAAGTGCTATCAAAGTGTTGTCGCGCGCCAGAGAGATTGAGTGCATGCACTGAGATGAGAGAGGTATCTATCAACTTGTCTTAGGCCTTGTCCACACGGACACGGGTATTTTTATAACCGTGACTTTTTTTACGCGGTTCGGCCGTTCGTCCACACGGAAACGCAGTATCAGGTCACTGAAACCGAACATTTTTGAAAACCCCTGCCAGGGTGAGGATTTTCAGAAACCCCGGTTGCAGTGTTGTCGTGTAGACAGTAAAACCGGGGTTTTTGCTTCTGACTCAGGCTTCTGATTGGCCAACGTGGCTTTACGATCGCCGCCTGCTGGTGTGGAATGCTCTTGACAGCGCATGATAGCGTGTTTTTGCATTAGATTTCTTTTAAACCGAACATGTGTGGACGGGATTTTTTTTTTTAAACACAGGAGGAAAAACTCCGGTTATAAAAATACCTGTGTCCGTGTGGACTAGGCCTTAGTTAAGGGAATAACAGTTTAATATGAAAAACGGTGGAGTGTTCCTTTAAATGTATTGTTACAATTAGAAGCATTACATTTTTGTAAATATTAGTCAATTGAACTGCATGACCATTTTTCAAGGATTTGTTGTCATCCATGAACATTTTGTTATGGTGTCTGCCCTGACTATGGCCTGTTTGTTTTGTAGATTTGTAAAGACATGCATTAACAAAGATTTATTTCAATCCATTTAGAGAGAGGATCTTGACCAGGCACAAAAGGCAGCAGTTGCCGTCATTGCTGTTGAGGAAGAGGTTGAAAAGTTGCCTTTCAACCCACAGGATCTACTCATTGTCCTTGAAGATGAGGTGGTAATGTCTGCAAAGTCCTGGGTTAGTGCACTGGTGCTGATTTTTGGGCTACTGTATGCCCTTCACATAAGCTACCCAAAGAAGCTGAACGTTATTTTTTGAGTTCATACAGAAAGTGCTGCTAAATCTCGACGATGGGAAGGCCAGGCCAAAGTTGCTTGCACTTAAAAATGAACTTCTGATTGACTAATATGGAATCCATGCTGTTTCTGGTACCATAAGGTAATTGAGTTTGCTGTTTTTAGAATTTTAAACAGCAGTTTTTGAATTTTTTCCCCCATTTGTGCTGTCTGTTAAAGTTTTAATTGATCGTGAATATTTCATGGGAAAAGTGTGTCTGATGAAATTGTTTTAATGTTATTTGCACACTGATTTTGAACACATGTCCCTGTTTGGGCAGTCTGTTAATGTCTTAAATGAGAGATGTAATGGTTAAAGTGTACATTTAATGAAATTGTTTTAATGTTATTTGCACATTGATTTAGTTTTAAAAATGTCCCTGTTTGGGCACTCGGTTAAAGTCTTGAATAGTATGTAATGGTTGAAGTGTACATTTAATGAAATTGTTTTAATGTTATTTTAGTTTTTAAAATGTCCCTCTTTGGGCAGTCTGTTAAAGTCTTAAAGGAATGGTAGATGTAATGGTTAAAGTGTACATTTGATGAAATTGTTTTAATGTTATTTGGACTGTTTTATTCCTGATAACCATTTTTCCCCCCAATAAATATTGTTAATAATTGCATCCTAATGTTTTCCCCTTATCTTAATTTAACTTTATTAATTTGAGTTTAATCAACTTAAATCATTTACCGCAATCGGATTCCTCAAACCATTTGAGTAGCTATATAGTTGTTAAGACTTAATTAGATGTATTAATTGAACTCAAACCAGTTATTTTAAATGAATGGAATTAACTTAAAATCTTTAAGTTACCTATACTCAAAATGATTGACTAAATTAACATTAAATTATAAGTGAACATGACTCAATGGATATAAGTTCACAAAACTCATATGTATTTGTTTTTAAACTTAAATGGTTTGCCACAATTAGTTTCCTCAATCGGTTTGAGTTGAGTTAACTTATTGGGTTTTACAGTGTATAGACAGTACTCACAAAGATATAACGATCAAGATTATCTTAAAAATTGCCCGGAGTTCTCCTTTAATGCCCGGAACGCTTTTCAGAAAAGATAAGGCAACTTATTTAGCACAATTCACACGGTAATTCAGGAAAAAAATATCTCCGAATGCTCCACGCGCGCGACCGGGTCTCTCTCTCTCTCTCTCTCTCTCTCTCTCTCTCTCTTGCTCGTTCTTTCAGTTAAACATGCGCCCTGTCACAAGCGCGGCAGTTCATCTACATTACTCACCGATCAAATAAGACTTTGGCGGGACAAAAAAATCACTTTGGCGGGCGCTAAAACAAGTTCAATGCAGGAAAATCGTATCTCTGCTATCAAAAATGGCAGAACGGGGTGAACTGAGTTGAACCGAGCGTCACCTCTGCAACCTGGAGAGGGGGCGGGGTATGAAGTGTCTCATTTGCATTAAAAAGACCACACCAAAACGAGTTGCTCTCAGACGCACATCAGAAAAGGAGTAGAAAAGGGGCCTGTGGAGCTATAATAATGAGGAATTCAGACCCAAGCATTGCAGTTCCGCTTTATATAGACCACAAATGTATGATTTATATGTAAAAAGAAACAATTTAAAAGCATGATATGTCTCCTTTAAGGCAGTATGACCACCTTAAAACTGCATAAGCCACAGGACGTTGCAGCATATCAACAGTCTAATCAAACTGAGTTGAGTAGATGATGTTAATATAGCATAATCAAACTGAGAGCAGTCTGGCCTGTAAGGCAGGTACTTCCAGGTTATAAAACCTTACAAATGTAGACAGTGAGGCCCAGCCTGCTGCCGTACAAATGTCATGGATTGTGACCCCACTTGTCCATGCCCACGACAAGGCCATACCTCTAGTCGAGTGGGCCCTAACCCCCAAAGGGCAGTTCAGGCCTTTGGACGCATAAGCTAACACGATAGCATCCACTATCCATCTGGACAGGGTCTGTTTCGAGATGGCTGGCCTTTTGACGTGGCCACCGAATGAAACGAAAAGCTGCTCCGTTTGCCTAAAGGCGGCAGAGCGCTCCACATACAATCCTTAATGCCCTCACTGGGCAGAGGAAGTTAACCCCGGCCTCACTGTCAGACACAGGGAGGGCCGAAAGGGAGATAACTTGTGCTCTAAAGGGAGTTGCAAGCACTTTTGGGACGTAACCGTGCCTTGGTTTGAGGATTCCAAGCACATAGCGCTTGCTGAGAGTGCATGCAGGTCGCCCACCCGTTTTACTGAAGCTAGTGCCAGCAGAAAAGCGGTTTTGAATGACAGGTATTTTAGCTCCACCGCGTGTAATGGTTCAAATGGTTCGCCTTTCATGGCCTCAAGGACCGTGGAAAGGTCCCAAACCGGAACCGAGGGTGGCCGAGGAGGATTCAGCCTCCTAGCACCCCTGAGAAAACGGATTATGAGGTTGTTCTTTCCCAGTGACTGGCCATTTACAGGTTTCGTGAACGCTGCTATGGCTGCCACGTACACTTTGAGCGTGTAAGAAGTTCTCCCGCTGTCCAACAGCTCTTGTAGGAAAGAAAGAACCACCGTTACCTCACCTTTTAGCAGGTTCAAATCATGAGCTGAGCACCATTCAGCGAACACTGACCATTTGGAAGCGTAGAGCCGTCTAGTAGACGGAGCTCTGGCCTCTGTGATCGTGTTCAGCACTCCCTCCGGGAGGTGCAATGGTGATAGTTGATCGCCTACACATGTAGGGCCCACAGCTCGGGGTATGGGTGCCAAATTGCGCCCTGGGCCTGGGACAACAAGTCCTTCCTCAGCGGAATCGGCCATGGAGCTGTGTTCCCCAGTTCCATCAGTTCTGGGAACCAGACTTGATTCTCCCATAGCGGAGCTATCAGGAGTATTGAGCATTTGCTGTCCCTGACTCGCTTGATTACCTGTGGTAACAGGGCGACCGGGGGAAACGCATAGAGAGGGCGCCTGGGCCAGTTTAGGGCCAGCGCATCCCTTTCTTTCGAAAAGAACATTGGGCAGGGAGCGTTGGTTTGCGACGCGAACAGGTCTACCTCTGCTCTGCTGAAAATGTCCCAGATGTTTCGCACCGTCAGGGGGTGCAGGGACCACTCCCCTGGGGAGAGTTTTGCCCTGGATAGCATATCTAGGCCCACGTTCAGGACGCCCGGCACATGTGCCGCTCTCAGCGAGCGCAGATTGTGCTGGCCCCATATGAGGAGGCGTTTTGCTATTGCAAGAAGGCTCCGGGACCTGAGGCCGCCCTGGCGATTTATGTAGGACACCACCGACGTGTTGTCCGTTCTGACTAGAACGTGGTGGTTCCTTAGTGCAGGGAGGAAGAACTGAAGGGCATTTTCGACCGCTTTCATCTCTAGACAGTTTATGTGTACACGCTTCTCCGCGTCTGACCAAGGGCCCATTGAAGGTCTTCCTTCGTATAGGGCGCCCCAACCCGTGTTGGAAGCATCTGTCGAGACTACTTTGATTCGTGAGGCGATGCCCAGGTTCACACCGGACTGGTACCAGCCGGGTCTAATCCATGGTTTCAGAGCTGCAACGCATATCTGATTCACCGTGAGACGAAGCAGACCTGATGTCCACACTCGCGCTGGTACCCACCTTCTCAACCACAGCTGAAAAGGGCGCATATGCAGCAGATCCAGCTGCAGCACCTTCGAGGCTGAGGCCATGAGACCCATCATCCTCTGAAACACTCTGAGGGGAAGATTCTTCCCTACAGTGAATGTCGACGCTAGGCGCTGGATCGCTGCCGCGCGTTCTCGCGTCAGGCGCGCCACCATAGAGCTGGAGTCCAATTTTGTCCCCAGAAAGGGAATTTTCTGGCTGGGGAATAGAATACTTTTGGCCCATCAGCGCTTTGTTCAAGTGTCTGAGATCTAGTATAGGGCGGAGTCCGCCATCCTTCTTTGGTACTAAGAAGTAACGACTGTAAAACCCCGACTCGCTTTCTGCCAAGGGGACGGTTTCCACAGCCCGTTTTCTCAGTTTATTCGCTATCTCGGTGCGAAGTAGGTGTGCTACTTTCTGATTCACCAAAGTTTCGACCCGGGCTGTGAAGCGCGGTGGTCTGCGAGTGAATTGCAGCGAGTAGCCCTGTTTCACTATCTTTAACACCCATTTCGAAGCCCCTGGGATGCTATCCCATGCTTTCTCGTGAACGGTCAGGGGTAGAATGAAATCTGGGTTCCGGTCGCTCAGACCCGGAGACCCAGCCATGATTTGGACGCGTAGAGCCGTCTAGTAGACGGAGCTCTGGCCTCTGTGATCGTGTTCATCAAGCTCATTTCGAGTGGGGCAGACAGCGCTTCGTGCAGTGTTTCTGTAACTGGCACTCCGGCCGTGTGAGCGTGGAGATGCTTTATTACAGACACAGCTCTGTGGGCTCGCGGCACGCGGCACTGTGAGCTGTCCACAAAGTGTGTGCGCTGAGAGGCAGACACGTGATCTGCACTCAACGCACTGCCAGCGTGAGCTGGGCTCATACGCTGAGGCGTTATGTGTGTGCGTAGCGCAGATACAGTCATATTCACAGGCAGGGGTGGGCGCTGTATAGCGGGCACATTTCCTACACTTAAAATATGAACGGCATGAGCCGGTTTGACTGATATGGACCCTGTGGTGGTGTGGGACACTGCATGGGTAGTGCTTGTGTGTAGGGGTGAACACTGGGAAGTGGGCACTTCTCCTACACTTAATGGTAGAGCGGCTTGAGCCAGCTTTATTGTTTTTGACCTTGGATGAGTGTGACACACAGAAAGGGTAGTGTTTTTGTGCAGGGGTGGGCACTGGGCAGTGGGCACCTGTCCTACATTTAAAACACCTTCGGCCTGAGCCGGAATATGACCAGACATAATGCTCTTTTTGAGATATAAGTGGGTCGCCGTGAAAATGGCGTTTGTGTGCAGGCGAGTGAGTTGAGGAACTGACTCGTTGGCTGCTAAATACACCCTTCGATTCACCTCTGCTGAGGGAACTGAGAGAACGGTTCGTGCTGATTTCGATGGCGGTCCGGCCGCGGCTGGACTTAACCATTGGATGCTTTCCTAGGGTGGCTAGGAAGACTTGGGAGGCTCAAAGCTCGGCGCGAGCTTGTGCCTGGGTCCCTGGGCGGGAGGCGGTCTGCGGTGGGTGGTAGAGCGCAAGCGCTGATGTGCATCCCAAGCCTGGATGTTGTGAGGCGGGCGGAGGAGGCGGTGGGGGCACTGTTTTCCGAGCGGGCGGCTGCTTTCTGGCGCGGCCTGCTGCAGAACTGGAACGGCGCGGCAAAAAGTGTCTCATAGCCTGAGACGTTTGCTGCACCTCTGTTTATCGCTCCGCGAAGCCCTTCACCGAAGGACCGAAGAGACCAGCTGGTGAAACGGGGGCGTCCAGGAAGGTGGCGCGGTCAGACTCAGACATATCGGACAGCGTTAGCCACAGGTGACGCTCAGTGACGGTGAAAGCGGCCATGTTGCGGCCGATAGCCTGGGTGACGGTCTTGGTAGCTCTGAGAGCTAGGTCCGTCGCGCTTCTCAAGTCCGTCACGCTCTCCGCAGATGGGCCAGCCTTTTCCAGTGAACGGAGAAGGTTAGCCTGGTAAATCTGCAAAACGGCCATGGTATGCAGAGCGGATGCGGCCTGACCGGCGGCGGCATAGGCGCGACCAATCAGCGTCGAAGTAGTCCGGCAGGCTTTAGTGGGCAGACTCAGCTTGGACCGCCATCCCGCAGAGGGCGGGCACAAGTGAGTCGCTACAGCTTCCTCAACGGGAGGAACAGAGAGGTATCCCCTGTCTTTCGCACCATCAACCGCGGAGAGCATCGAAGAGACAGAGGATCTTAGCCTTATCGAGTACGGGGCTCCCCACGACCTGGAGAGCTCATCGTGCAGCTCGGGGAGGAAGGGAGCGTGCCTCAAAACAGGTGCAGAGCGTGTCCAGGCAGAAAACAGCCATCCAACCTGTTAGGCACGGACTCCTTGGGCGTCGACCAGTCGAGGCCAAGGTCCTCTACGGCCTTGGCGAGGAGGCGGAGAAGCTCAGCGTCAACGGAAGCCCTCACGCTGGATTCCTGAATCGACGGGGCGGGGTCAGGGATGGAACCTGACCAGTCCTCACTCCTGGACGCCAGGATCGAGCAGCTGTCACCCTCCGCGACATCCCACTCCATCTCGTCGGCCGCCGCGGCAGCGGGCCGTTGGACGTCGAGGAATGAGACGGGGGACTCAGAGAAAGAGGCTCGCGGGGACACCGCCGGCAAGTGCTCTTTCACAGAGACTTCTGGTGGCCTTTGTGAGCTGCGCTTTTTACGGTGCGGCCCAGCAGGAGGCGTAGATACAGCGGACTTGATGGTGAACAAAGCCTGTCGAGCCCGCAGGGTTGAGAGAGGCAAGGATTCGCATTCGCGGCAGCCGCCGTCGGCGAGCGCGTGGTCCGCGTGTCCTTTTCCCAGGCAGGAAGCAAACAACTCGAGGCGGACCCTGTCGCTGAGAACGGCTCGGCACGAGCCGCAGGACATGATGGGCATTGAAAAATGCCTTTGCTCTTTTGTGAGAGAACGTGAGTGTCGCAGCGCGAACACACACGGAGCAGAGATAAAGGATATGAGCACCGGATAGCGCAGCAGGTACGGCGAGTGAAGGCGGCGAAAATCCAGCCCGTGTCCTCGACTCGAGCTCGTCCCGCTGAGATGCTGTTCGACGGCGTTGCTTCTCTCTAGAAGCTCCAGCAAAGTCCTTCGCTGAAAGGAGACGAAATCACTTGTGCAACCTGGGCGAGGGTTTTTTATAGGCTGAAGCCACACCCCTTTTGGCGGCGCATGACGACAGCGCAGGAAGGCTTCCTATTGGCGCTGGAGTAATGCCAAGACGCACTGATAGGTTGCAGCAGTTGCCGCAGAGCAGCCAATAGGCGCGAGCTGTCTCGCCTATGTCTGCCTGCTGCAGCAAATGCGTTTTACATTCTAAAAATTAAGGATCATTTTTTTGCTTCAGTATTCTCGAGAAAAGGAGTTTTCCCGTAGCGTAAGCTAAACTTACGCAACACGAGAGTACTCTCGTAAGAGAACCCCAAAATTGTGCGCTGCACATCTGCGTCAGACATTTTTGCTGGCTGAACAGGATTAATAGTGAGTTATCAAAATCATGATAATCAAACACGGTTTTAATGATAATTAAATTTTAAACGATATTACTAACCGTCAGTAGCCTACATTTTATCGTGGTTTATAGTGAAACCAATAATCGTCCCATACCTAGTCTATAATTGTCACGGTTCATGAATGCATTGTTTCCTGCTTGTCTCGTGTTATGTTGTTATGTGTGTGTGTGCCAGCTGCAGCTAATTTACTCACCTTTAAATACTCACCATTTTCTCATCTCCTTTGTCAGATCGTTGTTTGTTCTAAGACAGGAAGCAAATGCAAGTAAACTCTTTATTGATGACAGAGAAAGAATAATAATACAGATCCAGATGAAGGCAGGTGGTGCAGGGACTTCGATGGTCAACACGGAACAGATGAGAAGGTGAGTTGAGTGCACTGGTGAATGTTGGTGGCAGATCCAGACAAAGAATATAATCCACAAAGAACACTGAACAGGAACAATGATGCACAAGACTGGAAACCGCCGAACGGGAACAGACACGCAGCACGGAGGACCTCAAACAACGATCTGACAAAGGAGATGAGAAAATGGTGAGTATTTTTAAGGTGAGTAAATTAGCTGCAGCTGGCACCGTGAATGAGATCAGCTGAACCGCTGATCAGACAATGATGGCCGGTCACACCCACTCACACACACCCCCACATACATAACACGAGACAAGCAGGAAACAATGCATTCATGAACCGTGACAATAATGCCCTGTTCTTCTCTGTGATTATTTACAAAGTTGACAAGTGTATGATTCCAAGCATTTAAATCTGTTCTGATTTTGAAAAAAAAAAAAAAAAAAAAAAAAAAATCATGTATATTCCTGCATTAAATAATTCTATGAATAACATGTGTAGTACTGTGTGATATTATTGGACTCGTTGCTAATATCAACCATAGGCCAGTAGGCCTGGCTATAGAGGTATAAAGACAACAACAATAATTGAATTATAAAGTAAATTTTTGTATTGATTTGAGTAATTGATTTTTAAAAGGGAAAAATAAAATTAAAATGATAAATCAAACAGTTTACAGTCACAATTTTTGTTCAGTATCGAATCACTGTATATGAATTTTCAGTTCGACGGCAAATTCACCTGTTTCACTGTTTGTTTGATCGGGTGCACCCTCTAGAATATGTGAATTTCCTTAATACAACACCTTTCATATCACCATAAATGTTTACAATAGTTCACAATTGTAAATTTGGAAAGTTCACTCAATCACATTCAGAAATGAAAGAAAAGTTAAACAAGCCAAAATAAACAATTCAGCGGTTCAAAAACTTAGTTCAAATGACTCAGTTTGGACAGTTCAGTTGTAAGATTCAATTCAAAGATTCGACTCAAAGACTCGATTCAAATGTTCAGTTCGAGGAATCCGAAAAATCCTTGGAATCGTGGAAAAAATTATTCAGTTCAACAGTCCCAAAGGAAAACAGTCGGAGCAAAAATACTCTTTGAGTAGTTACTCAAAATCAAAGCTCAGTTCAGTTTATAACAAAAACTAGCAGCAATCGGTAGCCTGACGTCGTCATACTCAGATTCTAGTCAGAATATGAGTCTGATACTGCTCCATTGGGCTGTTATTAAGGGGCGTGTTTCAACGAACCTAGAAGGAAAATGTCTCTGCACTCAATTGGATAGACCTACAATCAATCAGAGCAACGGAATAAGTGACGTATGTTCTTCATTCATCTTTCTGATCGACAAATACCTTGATCGCAGTTCTCTGTTCCTCTTTTAAAATGAATGCGCTGTCTATAACTTCTATAACAGTCGCGATGGCGGAATCTAGACATGTCAATTCTCCAGCGGCAGTCATCTTTGTTGTAAATGAATTCAACCCAAGCGCTCTTTGGTGACATGGATGAATTTACGTTTCTGTTGATCATATGTCCATCATCGTATAAACCCCGCCCTGACAATTTGATTGGTCCGAACTGCTCTGGTTCGAGCATAATTGCTCCACAACGGATCAAGTCATGTATTATAGACAGACGCATTAAAGACATTCGTTCCAATGAACTGCCGTAGCCAAGGCGACATCTAGTGTATATATCTATGCACCAGTCTGCGCACACGTCACACACCAGGATGCGCTCGCGCCCTCAGATCACTTGGACGTGGCTGTGTTACAAGAGGTAAAAACGATATAAATACTGTTCGTTTTCTCACACAAACCGCTCGTTTCGTGTCTTAGGCCATCAATGTGTAGTTACGATGGGGAATTGTTTAATTTGGACGATGGGGAATTGTTTTAATTTGGACTCTGTGCATGCTCTTTGAGGGGGTGACCATAGACCTGCATGATATGACTGTCAGACAAGAACGGTTTGACCTAAAAATATCAAAATTGAAACTACTGTGGAAAAAGACACCTACATCTTGGATGCCCTTGAGGTAAGCTAAAACATACCAAAATTTAATTTCAAAGTGAACTATCCCTTTAATTCACTGCTTCTAGTTAGACAACAGTAGTAGCACTTGTCAGAGTCCTGCACGGGTCCATTTTTGGAGACCCGCCCCCGCCCGTACCCGCAAAGTTCAGCACCAGATCCGACCCGTCACCCGTGATAATATCAAAATTAAATCCGCACCCGCCCAGACACGTTAATATTCGGCCCGTTACCCGACCCGTGCCCGCGATAAATCACACACAAGCTAAAATCTATTGAGCGGTGGGGACGCGTTCATAGGGTGCGCTGCCAATAACGCACCTAAAAGCTGTCACAAAGAACTGGGAAAAGTAATGATTATTAATATGTCAAATATATCAAGGAGACATTTCAATTGTTTATTAATAAACAAGTGTTTTCTGTGTCAAAGTTGAAGTTGATGATGCTGACTGACTCGCGATCTTCGCAGTAGTGAGCGCGCCAGAGAGAAAATCACATTATGGATTGCATAAGCAGAGAGCAGTCTTTTTTTTGTTTTTTTGTTTTTTATTGTTTTGTTTAGGCTAAAAGTAGACATTTCATGATTTCTATTTCTCAGGTCTGTGAGGCAAGTAGCTTATACGCTGAGTTTCGGTTCATTTAAGAGACTAGCCTCAAGTTCACGCGCCCGCGCCTCCGTGTCGTGATTATTGCCTGCTATATTTACCTCCTATTTATTGAATCCAAGAAATTGGTTGATGAAACATTGATTAAAATTAAGATACAATTAATACGAAACGAAATTCACTTTAAAGAAAGGTTTTCTACATAAAATTAATGAAATGTTCAAAATCATTTCTGCCCACTGCATTTGTCTCCCGATATTCGGGATCATCTTATCTTATTCATGCTTTTCACTTTTCATATAATCAACATGAAATTTAGAAAAATATATTATTTTATTTAAACATGAATATGAAACTAAATCGTTTTTAATGACAGGGCTACAACACATACAGTACAGAGAAATTTAATGTCGGAGCATTGCCGGTGAGCATGTGGAGGGGGAGATAGGCTACAATTTTCGATCATTTATCAATATTATTTTGCTTGATATGCCAATTCTTAATATTTGGTGTTTTTAATGTTTGTTTGAGATCTCTGTGAAAGTTTTACTTGTAGGTTCGTGGCCCTGAGTGTCGCGATTTCGGTTTCATTTCGCATATAGCCTACAGCCCTTATAATCATAGATGACGCCATTTTTATTTAAAAGAAAGACATATGTATATATGTTTGTATGTAGGCCTATATATGGGCAATTTATATACACAATAGCCTACTTACTAAAATATAATTAATATAATTTTATTGCATTTGTATTAGTTGTTTGAAGAGTAAAAAAAAAAAATCGGTAGGTCTTAACACAAGTTCACTACCGGCAAGTCGGTCGGACTAAAAAGGGGAAAAAAAAATAATTGGGTCGGTCCTAAATTGACAGGGTCGGTCGGGTTACGGCAAACAAGAATATTTTTAAGGACGGCCTGACTAAAACACATATTTGCGTATGTGTAATGGTAATTTAGACATAATTTTAGCCACTTTTATGCGGGTACCCACGGGTACCCGACCCTTTGCAGGACTCTGGCACTTGTTACCGTTGAACATTTAACAGCTACATTGCCATCATAATTCGGCAGCTTAGTAAACTTAAACAAACATAAAACTACGTGCGTCATCAACAATATATGACCACTATAACACATTTACACATTATATTTTAACCATTACATCTCTTTTACCTTGTAAACGTGTTTAACTCATCAGCATTTCATTTTAATGGAGAAAATATCTCTGCACATCACATTTATGACAGTTTACACATTTCAAAATGTGTACTCACCAAATCCAAAGAAAATAAAACACATAAAGGTTTCTCTCTCAATCCTCTCTGATGTTTTTAACTTTTACACATATGCTGCTGCTCGTCTCACCAGTCATGCAGAGAAAATAAAATGGCTTCCCCCATACAATTAGCGTGGTGGCACGGGACTTCACCATAAATCTCACTTAATTGGACAATCATTAAGATGTCAGTCATCACACTGAAATGCATTTCACTTTGATTTTACCATTTTTTTCACACTCTTTACTCCTTTCTGATTAGTTTATTATTTTAATAGACTCTTTATTTATTTTTTATAATTAATTTGTTTAATTATGGGTTAAATATGCAGGCCTATATTTTCAATTGAAGGGATGTCTTAATTCCAAAAGACTATGAATTCAAATTGAATGATACTCAGTTACTGTAACGTCTCTGGGTTGAAGATAAAGATGAAGACGATGATCCACGATATATAAAAATACTCTAAAGTTTATTTACAAAGGAAAACTCGAAACAGTGAGCGTGTGCTCAAACATACACTTACACTCAACATTGACCGACAACTGAAGATCCAAAAGGGAGAACTTAAATACACAGATGATAATGGGTGACGACAGGTGACGGTGATGAAGATTGACTAATTAACTAAACACAGGTGACAGAACTGAACTAATGATGAAGATACTAATGACAAAGAAAACAAACAGAAAGTCCATAAAACGTGACATAACTCCCCCCTCCCGCTAGGCGCGACCCGCGCCAAAGAAGGACCAGGGAGGAGACGATGGAGGGAGGAGCCAAGGAGGAGCAGGATGAGGCGGCCACGGTGATGACGGCTGAGCAGGGGGCCACGGTGATGACGGCCGAGCAGGGGTAAAATGAATCCCCGATTGAGCCGGCCGGACCCAGAGCCGAGGTGATACTGCAGGTCCAGAGAGCCAAAGCGATACCGACGACCCATGGGACCGAGGCGGAACAGGGGATCTGGAGGGCCGCGGCGGAACCAGTGGGAGTGAGGACGATGGAGGAGCAGGAGGGAAGACGGAGCCCGGTGGATCGGAAGTGGTGAAGGGCAGAGGTGCAGCCGGCAGCACGGAGTCCCGAAGAGGAGCCAGGGTGACGGCTGACCAATGTGACGACAGAAGGACGAGTGAACATGGTGGAGCTGGAGGCCTGACGGGACACGGTGGAGGTGAGGGCACTATGGGTCGAGGAGGAGCTGAAGGGTCGAAGGAGCCAGGTAAAGTCAGAGGTGCAGGGGACAAAGGTGATGACAGGGGATCATCAGCCCAGTGTGCTGATGAGCTGGGCAGAGCCAGCGATGAAGGCTTTGAGCTGGGCGTGACCAGCGATGAGGGCTTTGAGCTGGGCATGAGGGCTTTGAGCTGGACGGAACCAGCGTCGAAAAGGGTGGGCTGGGCGGGACCAGCGTCGAAGAGGGCTTTCTGCTGGACAGAACCAGCGTTGAAGAGGGCTTTGAGCTGGGTGGGACCAGCGATGAGGGCTTGGTGCTGGGCAGATCCAGTGGTGAAGGCTCTGTGCTGGACAGGCCCAGCGGTGAAGAGGGCTCTGAGCTGGGCAGGACCAGCGGCGAAGAGGGCTCTGAGCTGGGCAGGACCAGCGGCGAAGAGGGCTCTGAGCTGGGCAGGACCAGCGGCGAAGAGGGCTCTGAGCTGGGCAGGACCAGCGATGAAGAGGGCTTTGTGCTGGACGGGACCAGCGACGAAGAGGGCTTTGTGCAGGACGGAACCAGTGGCGAAGAGGGCTCTGAGCTGGACGGGACCAGCAATGAAGAGGGTTCTGAGCTGGACAGGACCAGCTGTGAAGAGGGCTTTAAGCTGGGCGGAACCAGCGGCGAAGAAGGCTCTGATGGATCGATGGGAGGAGGGAGACCAGAGAAATCCTCCACCTCTGGCCGACCTCCGCACCCAAACCAACACGCCGGCTCAGCCGGACACAGTCGGAGGAGGAACGGGGCTGCGTCGAATTGCAGAGCCAGTAGAGGTGCTGGGGATCGCAGGGTGTGAAAGAACTCCATCAAATCAAACCTACTCATCTTTGTTGGGTCGGTCAATCTGTAACGTCTCTGGGTTGAAGATAATGATGAAGAAGACGATGATCCACGATATAAAAAAATACTCTAAAGTTTATTTACAAAGGAAAACTAGAAACAGTGAGCGTGTGCTCAAACATAATCTAACACTCAACATTGACCGACAACTGAAGATCCAAAAGGGAGAACTTAAATGGGTGGAACTTGGTACCTCTAGGGGGGTCCGGGGGCATGCCCCCCAGTAAGGAAATTTTGTACATTTTAAAGATAAATTCATTAATCTGGTGCACTTTGAGTCACCCGAATCCACTGTTAAAAATAAATAATTCATCCGCAAACCACCCATATTCTTTGATTTAGATATCTGCATCTGATCATCACATTACAATTATTCAAATTCTTAGTTTTAAGCATGGTAATATGGTAACATATCACACTGAAGTAGGCTGATCTAAAAAAGAACATTTATTTAAAATAAAAGTTTACATTTCCTTATTAGCCTAAACAGAGGCTTTACTCCCTTCAAACTTAAATTGTTAATGTTTCATTACATCACTGTTTGAAAACACAATTTTTTTGTACCTTTTATAAAGGGCATTTTTTCCCCTAACTGTATTAAATGTATGCTCCATCTTTCATTTCGAATTCTTAAATTTGATCAATATATTCAATTAAAATAATAAGACACTGGGCTGTTACTAATCAAATTAAATCTCTGTGTGAAAGGGGCTATTGTGTCTGAAAAAAAAAAAAAAAAGATGAAAAAGCAACAGAACAGGTCAATGCAGCAAGGGTCTTGCTTTAACTTTTCACTTAAAAACAATACTAAAAAAGATTACCTTGATTACCTCAACTAATCAGCGCGTGCATTCTCTGATAACATAATTTCTTTAGCACATATCTATTGCAATATGTATTGCATATCTATTGGTTTATTTTTCCATTTGTTTCAGAAATATACCTAGCCTATCCATAGTACTGTTCAATGCAAACTAAAACATATGGAGACTGTGAACTGTTTTTATCTGAGGCCACAGCCCTTGCTGAGAAGGTATGTTGCCTCTGTAGTTTGTGAACATATTTTGATGAAAGATGATCTATAAGGCCGTGTCTAATTACTCCCAGTCATTTATTATAGGGCTGTCATACTGGGAAGCATTTTTCTATTGTTCAGGAGATTAATGAGACATTAATGAAGAAATATTTTGCATATGGTGTGTTGAGGCCCTGTGAGTATTTAGGTTGCTGAATCAGTTTGATGTTAATGGATTTCTTTAGCTAATGGATGACACCTTACGTTTCTGGGACCACAAACTATGCATGAATGAGGTATATGTCTAAATCAGCAAATCTCTTAAGATTTCTTTGATGTATCTCAAGCATGTGACTGATGACTCCTGTGGGGACTGAGCTGTATTATTCCTGATACTATAATCTTCAAGAAATAATAGTTGTGTGGTTCAATCAAGCTAATTTATGGAAACTACTCTGAAAGGTTTGTGATTACAAAGGTATTGCAATGTACACTGTAAAAATAAAAGGTGCCTGGAGGAACCTTAAGGGGTTTGTCACTGTTTAAAAAGGGGTGGTTCTCTGAGGAACCACCCAGATTTCCTGAGGAACTCTTATATGAAGCACTGTGTGGAACTGCTTTGGGGGCCTCCAGGAACCAAATTTCTATTTTTTATTTTATTTTTTTTTTATTTATTTAATTTGGTGTTGTTACTATGGTTACCTTTAACTTCTATAATAATAAACAAACTGTACCAAATACAAAATAAGAATTGTGTATTACATATTATAGATCCATTTTAATGCATATACTTCAATGCACTTGGAAAAAAAGCTAGTAATATGTTTCTATCAATGAATACACACAGAAATAGTATAATACATAACCAACATGAATAATCAGCCATGTATAAACAATGGCTATACAAGAAAAGACAAAATGCTTGGAAACACATTATGTTCCATGTAATAAATCAAAATCATTTTGATTACCCTAATTAAAAATGTGCATCTTCACTTAACTTTAAAATCCGCTAGTTAAGTCCGACGTCACTATTTCCAAGCCCAAAAGCTCCATCAGATGCCAAAAACAAACAACAAACGGTGCTAATAAACACTCAGTGTGCTGTAATACTCCTGTAAATTATGATCCTAACCTTTATCTCTATACCGACATCTCAGATGGTTAGTTGTTCAGCTATTTTGAATCGTAAAATATTGAAGTCTGGGATGCCGTGAGACTGGAAACTGTAATGTACACCATGGCTTGTGAAGAGCTGAAATGCGTGACTTGAATCAAAAGTGCTCAAATAGAGGAAGTAGAAGCAGAAAACCTTTTCTATTATAACAGAGTTATGGTGCAGTAAAATTAGCTGTTGTTCTGTGAATTTTCACCAGTCATTTCAATAAGAATCAGCAATTTCATGTGTGGTAAAAAATTCAACTATGGGACCAAATTGGCCACTCGAATTCGCTGGATTTAACCAACAGAAAGCTGTTTGAAAGTGACTCCTGTGTGAGCTGTGCTTCATACATTACGTTGCTACACTACTGACAATGGTCAATCGACCTTTTTGCCTGTGTAATTTCATGAAATTAACAAATGTGACCGCACCTTTACTCGCTGCAACATAAAAATCTTCACAAGGGAAATTTGAGGTACTTGACGAGTTAGAAAAGTGAAAAGGTGCAGCAGCTTCAATTTCCATTTGTTTTTCCTCTTTTCTGGTGGATGGTCCAGGCACTTTTAGCCCTGTTCAAATTTGTATTTCAGCTTACCAAGATCCCTGCAAAGTACAAAATTTACTGTTAGTAATGTTATTAAAGTGATAGTTGTGAAATTAAAATAATTTCTTCAGCCTTGTGACATTCCAAACCTGTTTGACTCTCTGTCTCTGGAACCCAAAACCAGATCTTAGGCATAATGCAACACCGTTTCAATTAAATTTCACTGATTGAAACTCATGCAAAAAAAAAAAAAAAAAAAATTGTAAATCATTCATGAATCCATTTTTATGTACACTTGTCTAGTTCTATTCAATGCAACAATTTATGTAAAAATGGATAAATATTCTGTTAAGCTCCAAAACGTCCCAGAAATTTCCACAACTCAAGTGGTACTGTATGTGTTGTGTTGTAAGTCTTCTGAAGCCATATAGTAGCTTTTTTTTTGTAATAAACACTAAACTTGAAGTTATAATTCAGAGTTCATTTGTCTTATATTCAAATGCAAATGATTAAGGTATAAAAAAAGGCATAGCATTATTGGTGCCAAACCTGTTATATTATTTATCTGAGTAACGTGAATAAGATTTGATAGCATGAGGGAAGATTTGCAGATAATAACTGATTACATTTTTGTCTTTTTAGCACACATAGATATTGTGTGGCTTCTAATCAGTGTTGGGCAAGCTACTTGGAAAATGCAGTGAGCTAAGCTAGTATGGAGCTTATAATATGACAAAATGATTTGAATTTGAATTGTGTAAATTTGAATTATTGACAAGTGTAATCTAATAAAATTGAATATTATGTGGAATTTTAAATAGTTCTGAATTTGATTTATTTAAACGAATATTGAACATTTGAAATTTAACAAACTGAAATGTTTTTATGGCTGAATTTTATAGACGTGTTTTCAAACAGCTATTTTTGTTCTGAATCCGACTGCAAATATCCATAAAAAAAAAAAAAAAAAAAACAGATTCAAGTTTTCAAGATGAAGAAGAAATTCGGAACTTCAAATTCAAACGTGGAAAATTCTGATTGTACAGAAAGCAGGGGAGCGCGGGGCACAGCCTCACACATTTTGTTAGATTTGGTGACGTACACACCCAACTCAGAAACCGGAAAAAAACGTATGAGGGAAAAATTTACTTACATGGTGTCAAAACACTCTTTGTCCACAATCTTCACGAAATCTTATAAAAACTTTCCACAAATCCGCGGGCTCTGGAAGCAAGAGAAAAAGAGCGGAAACACAATCTGCTTGACCCTGACTAACTATGTAAAAGGTCCGTGTTACATTTAACCCCGCGTTAGGTTGTGCCTCACGCTCCCCTAGGTCACAGGTCATCCTAGGGTGGCCATGCGTCCAGATTTTGGCCAGACAGTCCGGATTTTAAGCCCCTGGCACAGCCTCAAGCCGGACACTCATCTGTCCTCCTTTTTGGAGTTGCGCTGAATTGGCCTATAAAAAAAGAATCTTTCTCTAGAATCTTTATTGGGACGCATATATATATATATATATATATATATATATATAATATATATATAATATATATATATAATTGTAATGGATTATAATTACTTATGAATATTTTCATTATTTTTAGAATTGACTGTAGCAGAATTAATAGTACAATTATTTAATCAGTTCATCCAATGAAAAGAAAGCATAATCAATTATTCATTCTAGGAAATATATTATCTTCCTGGCCAAGAAAGAATAACCTTTTCCAACTAAAGTAAATAAAGTACTAGCAGGGTAATAGCATATGTATCGCTAGATCAAGATGTTTAAGTGACTTCGATATTTTTGTGAGTGGAAAACACAGAGACAATAAAGCGTAGATATAATGGTTTAATAAACTAAACTACGGTAGGCTACACACACAACAAAACTAAGCAAAGATTGTATACAGAATCAAGAAAGTAAAGAAAAGTGAAGAAAGAGAGAGAGAAGAAAAGAGAATGGCAAGATTACAATCAGTTAACCACAACCTACGAGAAACATCAAAGAATCAGGGTCACCTTAAAGGGGCACAATAACTTTGTGCCCCTTTAACGCATCTAAAGGCTGTGAACAGGTACTTCACATTGACTTAGGTTGCTGAAAATGTCCAGATGCAGGATATTCTTAAGATTCTTGATGATTTTGCCAGAAGTGTGCTGAAGCGTTCGTTTGGGTTCTTGGGGTGGTCCACGTTGAATCCAAAGAAATTAACTTGGTCCACGTTGAATCCAAAGTTAACTTGAAGATGTAGTTGGTCTATGTTGAAACTGTCTGTCCTATTTACTGTTGTACTGTCTGTTACACAAAGTATCTAAGTATTATGGCAAACGAATCATTCAAGTTGTGTGCTTCTCCCTGCCCACGTTATTTAACGGGTGGGGATACACATTACTTGTGTGTGATGTGTTTGGGAGTGGAGCATGCTATGTCAGCCTTCGAGGGGCCTGACTGTCAGTATTGTGAGAGGCTCCCTCTTTGCACGCTACGCAAGGAAAGTGGCCAGGCTCGCGATCCTCAGGGTTTTTAGGAGACGGCAATCTTGGGGATCGCAAATGGATCTTACGGAGGGGAAAGAGACAGGCCCCACCCTGGGATGGTCAAGGCATTTCTCTACCCTAAACAGGGCTACGTCCATAAATTGTCAACCAACATACCAAAGTCTATCATGTTGCAAGCTTTCTGTCCTTCTCCTTTTATGACTCTGGACCAAGAAAAGCTGAATCTCCTCTATCCAGTGCGAGCACTGAACACTTTTGTCCACAAAGCTGCCCTGTGAAGAAAATTAGATCAGCTGTTTGTCTGTTTTGGATCACCTAAGCAGACGATCAGCAAGTGGACAGTTGAGGCTATTTCTCTTGCTTATGAGTTCTCTGGCCAGCCGTCACCTTTGGTGGTTAGAGCTCATTCTACTAGGAGTATGGCGGTCTCCAAAGATTTAATCTCAGGGGTTTCCCTACAAGAGGTGTGTGATGCTGTGGGCTGGTCTTCCCTGCTCACATTTGTGAGGTTTTATAGACTGGACCTGGATGCTGCCCAGGGTCTCAGGTGCTTATGACTTAGTTGACACAGTTTCCCATACAGGCAATTGTAAGTACAGATTTTGGGTATTGTTGTTCCCAAAGCGTCGTCGACGCAGCGCGAGTTCCATCGAAAGGGAACGTCTCAGGTTATGACTGTAACCCTAGTTCCCTGAGAAGGGAACAAGATGCTGCGTCGCCCTGCCATACTTCCTGCATCCCTGTGATCGACTTGCTTCGGCTAAATCGAAGCTAACGCCGATCAGACCGTATGTGATTTTATCCTTTTCTGGTCATGACGTCACCCGCCCGTGATGTTCACTCTCGTCATTGGACTAGTTGACATACGTGCTTCAGACGTAATCACGCAGGGGTGTTCCCAAAGCATCGTCGATGCAGCGTCTCGTTCCCTTCTCAGGTAACTAGGGTTACAGTCATAACCTGAGATGTTTTTGTTCTGTTTAAAACCCAATTGTATTCATTTTTCCACACTCTCAGAACTATTGTTATCAGGAAGCACCAGAGAAGAATTTCATTAATCACTTCTGAAGAAATTAACATTCTTGTTTTTGTCATTTGATACATATCCAACTAGGTGTTATCTGCCTCTGTGTAGTTTAAGTGATGAAAATAATTTAGTTTAGAACAATGTGTTCTGACTACAAAGTAAGATAAAGCTCAAATAATTTGCTGCCTCTCAGTAAGGCAATAATTGACGCTTCAGCTTGTGCCAAATTGGTTCAATTACTGAAGAAAAATGACTAGGGAGTATTTCTGTGTATATTAGTGTGCAACTAGGTTATCGCTGAAGGGAACATTTAAGAACACTGTGACATTTTGGCTGTGCAACCTGAAAGTGAAAGGTAAACAAGACAGGAGTAAACAAGGTTTGAGAAGGGGTATAAATATCACTTTCACCTCAATGATCGCAAGCTCTACCGTTAGCAAACCTGAACTCTCTTTAGCCTGAGATAGTAATTCCAAAAATCCGAGTTATGTTTCTGCTAGAGTAAGACACACCAATGATTTGATATACCAATATAAAACAGCCTTTGTTTGAACCTAATTAAAAAAAAAAACTTACAGACTGATTCATTTGTTTCTTCTTAATGGGTTTTAGAGTTTATATTTCTTTTGAGAGCTTGACAGACAACTAGAACAACACTAATTTTAGGTCAAAGAATACTATTTATTTTCACACAACTGCAAACTAAATTTCTTGTTACAAATCCACATTTTTATTTGATTAAATTATTTTACAGTAACAAGTAATAAAATGCATTTCATAGGTGGGCCAGGGTAAAACAGACAAACTTTCAGTCCCTCCTTTTTATTATATCATTGCAGCAATCCTGGGCCTGCAGAGTCTGTTTTCTTGTGTGAAATGGCTGAGATAGAGGTGTGAGTTTGAGATCATATGTGTGATATAGATGCATGTGTGTGTCTTCACGTGTGCTTAAATATGTAATCATTCCTGCAATGGGATTGGATGGAGATCTGTAGTACATATGAAGGTCAACAGCTGGGGGCCTTTCATGGGTCTGAACATATGTGAACAATAAAGGAAATTTTAAGTCAATAGAATTATCTCCATCTGTGTCTCTAACACAGACACACACCACTGCTTTTTTGTGATAATGTAGGTTTTTTATTTTATTTACTCATGATTATTGACTTTCTCAAAGTTCATGGACTGACCTTAAACCTCAAGCATCCTTCATAGAGCAGCCCTTAATGAGTCCTTTGTGAACAATTTTGGGCTCAAATGTCACAGGTAAGATATCTTGTTACAACGTAGGGTTATAGATTTCAGCCTATGCAGCCAGTAAGGACAGCATGTATGATCTGCATTGTGTTGGATTTATTGATTTTTATTGGACAACTAAAAAAAAAAATGCTCTGAATTATAGTCTCACCCATTCATTTCCTTTGGGTGCCCACTAGTGTCCATGAAGGACCAGTTAAGGATCTTTTTTTCAACCACTTATTATTGTTGAATCAAGTCCAACTTTGTGTGTGTGTGTGTGTGTGTGTGTGTGTGTGTGTGTGTGTGTGTGTGTGTGTGTGTGTGTGTGTGTGTTTGTTTATATTACATTGTGGGAACCAAATGTCCCCTCAAGGATAGTAAAACCTGAGATCACCTCCATTGTGGGGACCAGCCAGCGGTCCCCATGAGGGAAATGGGTAAATAAACATACTAAATTATATTTTTTTGAAAATGTAAAAATGCAGACAGTTTTCTGTGATGGGCAGGTTTAGGGGTAGGGTTAGTGTAAGGGGACAGAATATACAGTTTGTACTGTATAAAAACCATTACGTCTATGGAGAGTCCCCACAAAGATGTGTGCGCCTGTTGTGTGTGTGTGTGTGTGTGTGTGTGTGTGTGTGTGTGTGTGTGTGTGTGTGTGTGTGTGTGTGTGTGTGTGTGTTCAGGTGGCTACCTTGGGAAAAGTGTGTTTAACATTGAGTGGGACCAAAGTTTTTTCTTTAAAGAAATTGAGTAATTAAAGGATTTAATGGAATAAAGAATTAATAAGAATGGTAAAATAAGTTATAGGTATAGTTCTAGCCTATATAGCTATGAAGTAATCCATTTAAACTCTTTGCACATAATATTTTATTCAAAAATATGCACACATTCAGTTTTGTTTGTGTCTAATATTGCAAATATGTAAAAAAAATATTTCTTGTTATGAATGACATAATTTAAATGATTGGATATTTTCAACTCAAAATGCAGAAATTACACTTAACCCTTTCACTCGTAAATTTAAAATATTCTGGCTGACCCCCCAGCGTGAGTTTTTCAAGGCGACCGTTATAGGCCTTTTTCACGGAAGTTAGAACACACATCCGGTTCAGCGTTTGTTGTGTAAAGCGACTGCCGGTCTAAACAGCAATGGCTGAAGCAACATCGAGGTGTCACTGTAGCATCCCTCATTGCTCAAATAATAATCAGTGACAACCATATTTGAGTTTTAATGCTTTTCCAAGCGATGACTGTCTGACAAAGAAGTGGATGCATGCTATTTGACACGTAGAAGTCCCGACGTTTAAGATCGCTAGAAGCGCACGTTTGTTAGCCGATGCAAATTACACTGCCGCTACTGGCAGTAGCCTACTAAGTTTTATATATATATATATATATATATATATATATATATATATATATATATATATATATATATATATATATATATATATATATATAAGATTTATTTTTTGTTAATAGGCTATCTTCATTACCCAGAGATATAATTAAACAAAGTATTAAACAAGTTAAATTAAACAAGTAACGTTAACCTAGTCAAAACACATCTAACAGAACAATGTTTATTTTTTACATTGTGTTCTTATTATTTTTTTTAATTAACGAAATGTCAATTTTCGTCTTTATAACAGAAGATACAATCTTCAAGATAGCCTACAATCTTCAAATGTATAACGGATTGTCACCTTATAAACAGTCCTTTGTTTGGTGGAATAGTTAGTGAGCATTATTTGGATAAAGTATGGTGATATCTTCCTGGAACAGTAATTTAATTTGTGTCAACATTAACTAAAATTATATCATGACTTGAAAGTGAAAGGACATAAATGTAAAGGCTTCAATAATAGATTTAATAAAATATGACGGGAAAGTAGCTTCATAATTTGTTTTCAGAAATGCATAAACATACCTGGAAGGAGTGACTGCTAGTCATGATCTGCTCCAGCGCTGTTACCTCACTATTTCGTCGTCAGAGTAAGCTACGGTGCCACATTGCTGCCACATATTATTTCCTTATTATTTTGTACATTATTTTATGTACAAAATATGTCTTTATCCACATAAAATTGATATAGCCTAATCCTATCATGTCTATCATACATCTACGTTCAAAAAGCTGATAGCCCCCAATGGACATGTTAAAATATCAAATTCTGTACACACCTTATTAATAAACCACACTACAGAAAAGATGAGTCAGATGAGTCCAGAATGAACGCAACGCATTTAATTACACGTTAAGCGTTTTCCTCCCATAGAAACCCTTTATTAAAGAAAAATCTTAACGTGTCTTTCTATGGGATGATGGCATTGCGGTGCACAACAAATCCTTTAAATGGTAGGCTATTCAATGCAAAACAAAAAAGGAAAAATATAAATAGCCTATAAAATAAACAAATTATTGTGACAATATTTATTTTAAAGCCTAAACGAATTTATTTAAAGAAAAGCACCAGCTTTCTAGTGTTGTGTTTCAGCCGCCCAGCGCACACTGGTACAGCGCTTACTCGCCGTAGAAAATTCATGATTTAATTTGTTAAACATGAAGAGGACTTGTCCGTCTGGCATGGCCGCTCGCCCTACCTATTATTAAGCACATATCCAAGTGTTTGTGCAGAGTGCGGAGCGCGCACTGAAGGCGCCGGTGCCATCACTCGCATTTTCCTAACAGTGCGGTAACAACTTAAAATACTCCATCATTTCTGGTCATACAGAAAACAATAATACATTAGTCGCAACTACTTTTATTTGTGTAAACTCACAACAACAAGAACACGTTGTGTTTTTGTAAAATAAAAGAAACAGGACGCGCTTTCATGATCTAATTGGGGCGCGTCTCAAAAATGAACTGAAAAAACAGCGCATCACCTCACAGACAAGAGAAATATATCTATAAAGTTTGAAATGTTCAATAACGAAAAAAAAAAAAATCCAATTGAAAGCAAATACGTACGGTACTATCTGATGATGTAATCCTGTCCGATGAAAGGTGCATCTACTTTGCAGCGGATATGTATGGAGATGTTTTCAGTCGACAATGATTTAGAAAACACCAGTTTATTAATAAACAATTAAAATGCTTCGTTATTTTTTCAGACAAATTTATTACCATTAGCCTACTTTTGCGGCAATATGTATGCGCTTGAGCGCATAATATGCTATAGCCTATACCAAGGATTAAATATAAACGTGTGATAATTGCTTAATTAAATGAATGACTAGAAAAAATCTTTAGTCTATGGCAACTCTTATCAATAGCCTACATTTAATAGTTGACATTATTTAATTAGTAATTAGTATCCAGCTTTTTACATTGCATTAGTTGAGTTGGCATAGTTAATGAACTAATAAAATAAAGTTTAAAATAAGATGCTAACCATATATTTCAACATAGCCTATCATTGCATATTCCACCACACAAAGGACTGTTTATAAGGTGACAATCCGTTATACATTTGAAGATTGTAGGCTATCTTGAAGATTTTTGTATTGTATCTTCTGTTATAAAGACGAAAATTGACATTTCGTTAATTAAAAAAAAATAAGAACACAATGTAAAATATAAACATTGTTCTGTTAGATGTGTTTTGACTAGGCTACTTGTTTAATTTAACTTGTTTAATACTTTGTTTAATTATATCTCTGGGTAATGAAGATAGCCTAATTTTTCCTTTTTTATTCAAAATATTCACAAATTTGTTAGCTATGGCATGAAATATCTGATATTCCGATTGTCAAATATATGCAAGTGGAAGTGTTTTGTTGTTTAAACACCTTAATAACGATCGCGTTAGTTGAGCTGTATGCGCGATGGGCGCCGCCATGTTAGTTTGTGCCGCAGACGCAGTTCAGAGAATCGGATCTGTTGGATTTACAACACGTGAATTCATCCACTTCTCCCGAAATACATAAAAGTAAGTGGCTGGTTAACTGGGAGAAGACCAGAGTAAACTTTAAAGTTACTTACACAATGTGTATCTGAATAAAACATGTCTAATTATAATGGAAAGGATTATTATTGCCTCTTCCATAGACATCAGTGTGTATTTTATAAACTCTAAATGTATTTTTTTTAGTACTTATGTAAATTTATATGTCTAAAACCTAAAATAAACATTATGTGGTTGAAAACACTGAAAAGTGGTGATATATGACACAGCTCTGAGCGCGCCTGTCTCTGGCTCAGCGCCAGCCAACGCGCGAAAGCACATTTGAATTTAGCAGTTGATCACGTGATGCACTGACCGTTCTAATCACACCGGTGTGATCGTACGCTCCAGGGACCAGCCTAGACTGATCACACCGGTGTGATCGTACGTGTGAAAGGGTTAAAAAAGTTGAGTAGTTTGCATCACTGTATGTTATTGTGGATTGTTAAACCTATCCATCATAAAACAGTTGTCAAATATTAAAGTCTGCGTGAACCGGAAGTTGCAAACAAATTTTCTCCAGTGTTGTGACGTATTTCCCAGTGAAATGGAATATTGAACAGAGGGCAGGGTTTTACTCTAGCGCTCCTCCTCTCCATCTCTCCTCATAGCAGACTAACGGTTTGAGGGGAGTGGTTAAGCGTTTCCCAACCCAAGCCATCAAACCTACATCATCAGAGAAGGAACGCTATTCCAGTAACTTTTCAGACTTTGATTAAAGATTACGACGGCAAACAATTTTTTTCAGTGTATTAACTTGCACGGATTAATTTTTCACCACAAGACTAGTAATATGCGCTAACAAAGTAAATAGGGTCAATTTTGATTTCAGTTGGACTTTAAATGTTTAACTTATATCTTACCATAAACATCAGCGTTGTGTTGGAATTCACGCTCATCTTCAGTGAACATTAAGTCCCGCCTTCTTTGATCTGATAGGCCATAATTTTGACATTGACAAGCGCTGGGAGGACAATTTGGCCATTTCCAGTTATTGGTGGGGACTTGTCCCCCTCAATGCCTATGGTAGTTACCGCCCTGCTAAGTGGGGCAGCCGGTCTCGGAGCCCTCCCCCGCTCTACAGCGTGGTGAAGTTTGTGGTGAAGAATAGAACTGCAGCACACTCTGATCGAGAGCCATTGGGGCAGATTTCAGATTGCCCCGTTTATTGTCACGTTAACTCACGTAAACCTCGCTCCAAGACGATCAGTTTCAGCATCAGCAATCAGTGCCTGCATCAGGTCAATTGGCATGTCTATTTTTCCTATGGATTAGCATATCAGATTAATGAAAAATATAAATCATTTTTAATTAATGATTTTCTTTCTTCTTGTGAGTTGGACTTTGATTTTGGAACTGAGACATGGCTAAATGTTGATGAATTAGACCCTCTATCTGATACAGCCCCTGATCATTATAATTTGCTGGATACTCCCAGGGCAACTCCTATTAATCATTTTACGGTTAGTCATTTTGCAGATGCATAATCTTGGAGAGTTGTCTAGTTCCGCAGTATCTTGTCTTGTTGATATCGGTACTGAATAAATTATTTCCTGGTTTAATAGAACAAGCAATGAAATCTTAAATCTTTGCGCTCCATTCAAAATAGCAACACCTAAAGTTAAATGCCAGTCATCGCTTAATGACAGCACCTGGGCCTTAAGACAAAAATGGAGGAGACCAGAGAGTAGGTTAACCCTAACCTTAACCCTAACCCTAAACTTCAAGTGTCTTATGAGATTGTTAAAGATAGTATGATCAGTAATCAGTGGGCAGTCAAGGCAGCTAAAGTGCAACACTTTTCTGACTTAATAAGCATTCTCATAATCTGAATATGTTATTTAGTACAATAAATTCTGTACTGAATCCTTTAACACATTTACCCAGACCCCATGCCAACAGCTTGTGACAACCTCACAATTTTTAAGGAAAGATTAAGACAATTAGAGCTAGTATCGATTCTACTGATCTTTACTTTCTAGAATTTACTCCTTGCTCATCATAATTTTTTTTTCTTTTTAAACCACTCTCTCTTTATGATCTTTTAGATATACAGTAGTTCAACGCTTAAGACCTACTTGCTCATTAGATGTCATTCCCTCTCGTCTTCTTCTCCAGGTTCTGGATGTTGTGGAAAATTTATTTATCATAAATAGTAGTTTAGCCAATGGCATTGTCCCATTTTGTCTAAAGCATGCAATAATACATCATCTCCTTAAAAAGCCTAGACCCAATTTCAAATTGCCTTGTTTATCTAAAATTTTGGAGAAGGCTGTTTATCATTAGCTGTTGGAATTTTTAAATACAAATAATATTTTTGATAAATTTCAGGTCTGGTTTCTGCACTTTTAAATGTGAACATTGATTTATTGCTTGCTGTTGATTCAGGAGGTGTTTGACCCATAGCCTTATTTGTAAAAAAAATATAATGTTGCATATCATTGTGATGCAGATGACACTCAACTGTATCTTCCATTAAAGGCAGATGATGGCACTGCATTAAATGCTTTGATGAATTGCTTGAGTGAAATTAAATTATAGATGGCACAGAATTTTTTTACAACTTAATGAAGCTAAAACAGAATGTCTAGTGTTTGGCTCCATTAGGTCACCCACACACATACTTGATTGTTTAGGCCCTCTTGTCTCTCATGTACATAAGCAAGCAAAGAATCTGGGAGTTATCTTTGTTTCACAGCTTAAATTTGATAAACATATACATTCGATGGTGAAGGCTGGCTTCAGAGTCCAATTTAAGGTTTTAATGTTTGTTTTTAAGGCCTTGCATGGTTTAGCTCCCAAATATTTTTGATCCTCTCCAGGTTTATCAGGTGACAAGGCTATTGAGGTCATTTCAAACATTACTTTTAAAGTAATCCCTAAATCTTGTCTAAAGTCCAAAAGGGATTGTGCCTTCTCTGTTCCTGCACCCAGCCTCTGGAATAGCCTGCCTTTGGACATTAAATGTTGTACTACATTGGGTATTTTCAAATCACGTGTGAGGGCGCATTTACTTACCCAGGCTTATGGTTGAGCTAGCAGTTGATTGTACCTTGTTTTACTTTAGTCTTGTGTTCTAATTGTCTTTTTTGGTTTGGTGTTGTTTTTTTGTATTTTCGTTATTGATGTTGTTGGGATATTGTTTTAATGGATAGCACTTTGGCCAACTCACATTGTTTTTAAATGCTATACAAATAAACTAAACTAAACTAAAATGTTATCTTAAACTAGTGCTAAGACATAGAATCTGCCCTACCTAAATGTATGGCCAGGAGCCGCTACTGCTGAGTGATAAATGTACTGGGTACAGTATGATGATGCATCATTCAATATTTTATTAATGCAAAAAAAAAAAAAAAAAGCTAATTCAGTTGTTTGCACACGATTTAAAAGGATGAAAAGGGAGCCACTTGGGCTTTTTTTTTTTTTTAAATAAGTAAATATAAATTTGATAACATTTTTATTTTGTAAGGCTATATTCCCTGATATATTCCCATAAAAAAAAAAATTCACAAAAACAGAAAGCATACAATAAAACATCTAGGTTACATAGGTAACTCCAGTTCCCTGAGAAAGGAAACAAGACTGCAATGCAATCAGGTGACGTCACAGGTATAAAAGAGCACCTAGAAAGAACATCATAATGCACTTCATTTGTCTAAAGGTTGGGCGTCCTGGAGGCCGTCGAGGGCGAGGCCTAGTGGGACAGGAGACCTCCAGGGCTGCACCGACAGTTCAGGGGACAAGGGCGGAGATGACCCTTCGGGTGGCCAGGGCGGAGCAGACAGTTCAGGGGTGTGGCCATAATGGCCAGTGTTGCAGTCAGTGAGGGCTCAGGTTCAGGCGTGGCGGCGGCCATCTTGACGGGAGACGAACTATCAGGCGTAGCAGCGGCCATCTTGATGGGAGACGAACTATCAGGCGTAGCGGCAGCCATCTTGGCTGGAGACAAATTCTCAGGCATGGTGGCGGCCATTTTGGCCGGAGGCAAACTCTCAGGCGACGTGGCGGAGGCCATCCTAGGTAGAAGAATCAGGCGTGGCCGCCTTCTTGGCTGGAGACTCCCTTTACTGCTGCTAGATCCATTTACCGGTCAGTTATTCTATAACAAATGCAGGTTGAAGCAGGGAAGGATGCAGGATCTACTTACAGCAGCTTTTATTTAAACAAACTAAAACTAGACAAATACAGACTCAGGCTAGGAAACAGTACTCGGGAACAGAACAACCAAACATAAGACAACATAAAATAACTGACAAGGAACAAGACAGAACACTGGGTATAAATAGACAGAACTAAAGAGGCAAATTAACAAGACACACCTGAACTGAACTAACCAATCCATAAGTAACTATAGAAACAAACAGGCAGGGGTGGAGGAAGGCTAAACTGAACTAATAGACAGAACACAGACAAAGACAGCAATCAAAACAGACTGACAATGTAACCGGTAGAAGAAATCAAACCCCTAGCAACAGCCATATGCCCTTATTCAATGGATATACCCCAGAGTTTTCTGGTCAGTCGGTTAGTGACAATGTAATTCTAGAGATTTTGAATATTGGGGTTAGGGTTTTGATTATTAAAAAGGGTTAGTCCTAACCTAACTCTAACCCTAACCCTGACCTAACCCTAACCCAGTCATTTACATAAAGATAGATATATATATCTCCAGATGAGTACTGGCAATTTGGTGGAGGATTGCACTGTCACTTCTGTTTCCACACACTTCTGGTTCACACACTTCTTCTAGTTCACTTTAAAAATGACAATTACGCCATGATTTACTCACCCTCGAGCCATCGTAAGTCTATATGACTTTCTTCTTTCAGACAAATACATTTGAAGTTACATAAATAAACACCCTGACGCTTCCGAGCTTCGTAATGGCAATGGATTGCAATCATCAGTTTGAAGCTCAAAAAAGTGCACCCATCCATGCTAGCTTCCGGCCAAACGGCCATACGCAGTCTACTTGTGTATAAAGCGCAACTTATGCAACTTGTGACGTCAGAAATAGCATAGTGCATCATGGCGTAACGTAAATATCAGCAGTATGTTGCATTACTCGCATAAGTTTCACTTTACCCTTAAGTAGAATCCGTAGGTTTGTTTACCCAGAAGCTAGTTGTTTTAATTTATAAAGTTTTAAATATTAATATTTTTCTTACACAAACTCATGGCTTTGCTTCAGAAGGCCTTTATTAACCCTCTGGAACCGCGTAGATTTCTTATATAATGGATGGATGCACTTTTTTGAGCTTCAATCTGATGGTTGCAATGGTTGCAATCCACTGCCATTATGGAGCTTGGAAGTGTCAATGTGTTTATTAAGATAACTCTGATTGTATTCGTCTGAAAGAAGAAAGTCATATACACCTAGGATGAGTAAATCATGGGCTAATTTTCATTTTTAAAGTGGACTACTTTAATACTATGTGTAGTTAGGATTCTGAATTAAGCGTAATGCTTCTCTACATATCAGAAATATACAGAGCCACATATATTATCAAAAATTAGAGCTGCAATTGTTGAAAGATTTTAATCTCGATTCAAATACCCACGCAATATTTTCCTAAATAACAAAGATTTGTCTTAAACCTTTGTCAAGTAAGATCACAGTGAATATTTATATATACGTTGGCGCTGTCAGTAGCCACATTTACATGGACATTTTTTGTTTCGATCAGAATGAAATCATTCTGATTGATGAATCTGAACATAGTTTTTACATGAATGCTAAGTCATTGGGTTGATGTGCATTTATAAGTCACAAGCTTCAAATCTGATTTAATCTTTTGAAACTTAATCTTCAGTTTCCAGCTGTTGTCACAAACTAACCATCCTCCGTTGATTTAAAAAGCAGACTTATATTTACCTATTTCAGGTCCTTATTAGGAGACGAGGAGCACACAAAGCTTTCTGTGCTGCTTATATTAATCAAGCAGTAAAAAAACGATACCCAGATGCCAAAAACAAGGCATCTGCAGATGAAAGTCTGAAACAAGCACTTGTTGGACAACGTTGTCCTGCACCACTTCACAGAATGATGAGTGGGAAGATCATTTTAGATTGACACAACAGTAATTTATTATATTCTTATATAATATTACAACAACATCAGCTCGTAATTCAAATGATCACAGAAGTACTGAGATAAAAGTTTATAGTTCAGATATAAACACTGTCTACAGTAGCAATCAAAATAGAGTAAATCAACTTTTGCAAGAAACTTGACACTTGAAATTTTAATCATTCATTCTAGAGATTCGTTCAAAAACGCTGATTCATCCAGTAATGAAACACGTATTTTAGTCATTAAATCATTCATTCAAACTTTTTTTTCATTCAGATTAAACATTTTAAATTGACTGCAGAAATGAACATTTGTCAGAACCTCTAGTAAATTACATGTTACGTTGTTAATTTATCTGTTCAGAATCGTGATCTCTGTCTGAAAAACTAAAAGAATCGGGATTCTCATCTTAACTTAATTCTAACTTAAGTTATTAAAACTGTGACTCTTAAGTCGAGCCATGCTGGAAATTTAAGAATCATCCACACCTGTGATCACCTCAATTATTTTCCACAGACATATTAAATGACAAAAAAAAAAGTATTGAGACAAATAATGTATTTTTTTTTATATATATATATATATATATATATATATATATATATATATATATATATATATATATATATTTTTTTTTTTTTAATGGTTAACTTGTATCAATGAATTAATTGATGCTTTCAAACACATCGCATATTCATACTTTATAAACTGGTTTTATTAATACAAAATTAAATCGTAATAGTCTGAATTTATAAACAGTAATTCTCTATTGATTTTCCAAATGCCCTTCCAGTGACATTCCAATACCATGACCATTCCAATGCTGTTTAATGCTGTTTTTGTTTTTTATCCTGAGTAAAAGTTGTTATTCTTTCATAAGGTATTGTGAAATGTGTAAGTAACATGATTTCTCTAAAATCATAACCTCTAAAAAAAAAAAAAAATTTTTTTTGTAGATGCTCTTAAAGGTGCCATATGTCATGTCTGGCAAAAAAAAATCAAGTCATACTCCACATTCCATACCAGATGGGGGCAGTATACCTCCAGAAAGTGAATTGGTCTATGCTCCGCCCCTACCTTCTTAGCTGCACATATACAAGTTAAAATAGGGACAACATCTATTTAGAGTGTTACGCTGCCCGCCTGAAGCTAATTTAGCAGCATATATCAAGTTTGATTTTCATTAGCAATACCACTTCTAGCTAAGTTATCATTAGTCACCAAAAAACATTCGGTCTCATTACACCTTGCAATGTTTTCCGTTACGTTTCGTGCGTCCAGGGTGTGTAAAGCAGAAGCAGCCTGGCCAGCGGCGGAGTATGCGCGATCCGTGAGTGCTGAAGACGTTCTGCACGGCTTTGATGGGTGCGCAGGAGGACACAAATGGGCGGCGACAGCTTCTTCCAGTGGCGGGAGCTTTTTCCTCAGCGCCGTCAACAGATAGAGCGTTACTAAAACTGTATACACCGCCGCCGACTTGAGCTGCAAAGAAGCTCTGGCCGCCCTGTCAAGGACGCTTGTCAAAAAGTACGGGGAAACTTGACCGCTCTGAATATAGTGAGTGAGTGCGCGCGCGCGCGGCCGGGGCTCGCTCTCTCTCTCTGCTAGTTCTTAGAGGCAGAAGAGCGCGTGCGCGCTTAAAATGTCATATTTTGGTATGATCGTTCACCCGCCAGTGTGGCGGATAGCTTTTTGAGATTTTATTTGTGCTTCAGAGCGCGTTTTTTTCCCTGCAGCGGGTGGTGGTAGGGGTCTCTTGCCAAGGGCTTCAGCCATCCTTCCGCTCTCTTCCCTGAACTGAAATGTAGTAGTGGGCTGTACTTTCCACATCAGGTTCAAGTACGCCCACAAGCCGTGCGAGTTATTCGTGTATTGCATGTTTGGCTGGTGGTTATGTTGCCCATATACCGCCTCCCATGGCCGAAACTGGTATTACGACACCTGTCGGGCCGTGGCTAGTAATGCTAATGCTAATTAAGGTTGATATCTCTGCAGCACTATAACTTGACATTTTTTTAATGACATCATCGCCCTTATTTCTTCTCATTCTTTTGATGTGTGTAGCTCATTTTTGGGATATTTTTACCTCAATTGTTACATATGGCACCTTTAAGAGGACTGCACAGATCAACTGGCAAGAAACTGCGAGGGGACTCTCAAAATAGTCTGGGACAAGAGATGGAGGAGGACAGTGTCTAGAATGCACAAATGACTGTCTGCAGTGTAAGCTGTACTGATAAATGTATAGTTGCTGCTTCTTCTAACTGTCCCCAATTTATTTCCTGTTCAAATGTTTAAAGCTTTCAGTAAAGACTGGGTCAAATACAGGTTACAAGTATGTATTTTAACAATTAGGTATAACTTTAAAGAGATACTCTTTAATCTGACATAAATCTGCTTCTTTAAATATTGTCTCTGGAATTTCAGAATATAGCATAATATGATGGGTAATTTCAATAAATTTAAATTTGAAAAGATTTCAATCTCACTGTGTGCTCTAATGCTTTAAAACTTGTTTGTGTGGTGTTGCTAATCATTTAGATGGAACCCAGATGATCCCTAGTTGGGCCACATGCATATGATTCCTAGTTGGGCCCCTCCTAAAGCCCTGTGAAATCCTGCATAAAACCCAAATGAGTAAGTTGCTGGGGCCAACATGGAACCCGTGGACAACCCCACTTACAGCCCGTATTTCAGCCCATGTAGTAACCTTGTAGTACCCACAAAAAAACTAGAAGCTGGGACCAAGATGGGTCTTGTGCATGTACTGTAGCCCAGTTGGGGCCCACCTGTTTATAAGTGCAATACTATATGAAATCCAATCAGGGCAATTAACATGGGGCCATTATGGAACTCGCGGACAGTCCCATACAGAGCCCATTATTCAGCTCATTTCAAACCCACGTGGGCCCCACATACAAATGTCGACTGGGTTAAAGCTGGGACAGAGATGGGTCTTGTGCATGTTGCCCACTTGGGTCCCACCTAGTACCAAATGCAATCCTACATGAAATTCATCTGGGCAATTAACATGGGGCCATTATGGAACCCTGCGGACAATCCTACATGGGGCCCATTTTCAGCCCATTTCATACCCATAAAGGCCCCACATACAAATGCATGCGGTTAAAGTGTTTGTTTGGGGCAGTGCATGCACGTCAGTGTGGGCTGACATTTTCATTCATAAAAATATTCCCTATGTGTAGAAAAACACACGCACTATCTGAAGTTTTAGCTCTGCCCCTGTTGAGTTTTAACTAGCTCAGATCTCGCGCTCGCTGAGGTAACACATAGATTATGGGTCCGCAATATATTGCAGGATATATATTTATATCTGAGCTCAATAAGGATTTCCCCTTTCTCACTTTTTCCTATTATCACAAAATGTGTGTTTGCAAGCTACGAATCTTTTTGTATTCAAATATGGATATTCAGTCTGTAATTCAGACTGAAATACTTCTGATTGTTATTGGCTGCATTTAAATTTGAGAAATTAAATAAAATATATTTTTGGCCTTTTAGCTGCATAAAATACTATGCCCTTTCTAAAATCCATGTTTATGGTAAGAGCACGCGCCGAAAGCTTCGTGCCCTTTCTAAAATCCATGCTCATGGTGAGGGCACTCGCCCTTCTGAGGATGGATAAAATGGATCTGAGTACCGTAATTATCTCTAAGTAGGCCAAGAAGCCCTGACACCATTGCAGTCGGGCTTCTGACGGTACACCCCTCCGTGGGGAAGACGGTTATCACCTCATTATATGATGCCCGTCTCCCCTCAGTGCCCTCAGGGGGGCGGTCTGCCAACCCTGCCTTCATGCCGGGGCTCAGAGGGTCCCACCGGGTTTTTACCAGAGGGTTGCTCACTCCCTCCGGGGAGGGCTCTAGACCAGTCAGGCCAATTGTTCCCTGCCGATGTGCTGCTTCAGGGCACTGTGCCTGCTGTTCGAAATACTGACTGGTATCCTTAGTAGATCTTCTGGCAGATTGGAAACTTCTACCAAATATATCTTGCTGGATCCTGCAGGCGGGGTCCTACCCTCAGTGGCTGGCCCCGAGCAGGCTCTTGTTATGGAACTAGAGGTAAAAGCTCTTCAGCAAAAGTAGGCTTTAGAACAGGTTCCTCCACCCAGCAGGGAGTCCGGGTTTTACAGCCGATACTTCATGGTACCAAGAAAGGATGGGGGGGGGGGGGTTTCGTCCGATTTCAAAAACTGTTAGGTCTGATGGCAACAGCGTCCAACATTATACCTTGCAGCCTGTTGTACATGAGACCATTGCAGTGGTTGCTCAGAACCAAGGGGGTCTCCCCGAGGGGAAAACTGCTCCGCATGATCAAGGTCACACGGCGATGCCTTCGTGACTTAGTCATGTGTAAAGAACCATGGTTCCTGTCCCAAGGGAGGTGCTGTTGTCGTTGCGCCACACTGACGACGGATGCTTCCCTCACAGGTTGGGGGGCGATTATGAGTGGTCGCCCAGTCCAAGGTCTGTGGCAGGACCATCATCTCTTGTGGTACATCAACTGTCTAGAAATGTTGGCGGTGATCCAGGCTCTGAAACACTTCCTCCCAGACCTGAGGGGCCATCATGTGCTTGTTCGGTCAGACGACACATCGGTGGTCTCCTACATAAACCATCAGGGGGGGTCTGCCACTTATACTAGCTGGCTCACCAGATCCTCCTGTGGGCCCAGTGGAAGCTACTTTCGTTGAGAGCGATATTTATCCCAGGGTACTTAAATCAGGGGGCAGACACCCTGTCGAGGCAGGGGCTGAGGCCTGGGGAGTGGAAATCCCACCCCAAGGTGGTAGAGCTCCTTTGGGAGGACTTCGGTCAAGCCGAAACCGACCTGTTCACATCCCAAGAGATCATGCATAGTCCATTGTGGTTCTCACTCAGCCATCCAGCCCCTCAGAACGGACCTACTCTTTCAGGCGAGTGGGTCGAACCTTCACCCCCGCCCAGAACTGTGGATACTGTACCATCTCATATATTGGTGTCAATGCAGGCAGATCAATATTATTATTGAATATTAAATTAAATGTTAAATTTAATGTCCCCCATAAGGAATGAATGACTATTTAAAAAAAATATTCAAAAAAATGTTTGCTTAGATTTATGCTTAAATCACATTAATCACATCACAATCAATGTAGTAGGTTAAAAAAAAAGTGTCTCTGGGTCCACAAATATCAGTATTATCACAGAAAACAAATCCTGGGTTGAGCCTTTTGGGTAATTTTTTGGGGGGGTTATCTTTTCAGTGTTTGGGTAGTTATGTGTTACCCAGCTCCTGGGTCAGAAACAACAACCCAGTGTTAGGGTAGTTTTTGTGCTACCCAGATCCTGGCTTAGTCGTAACAACCCAGGGATTGAGTTATTTATCACAGGCTTTTTGCGTGTAATTACCTCTTTAGGAGAGAGCAGTACAGTGAAATAGTGCATGTCTTTGGTAAAATACAGGTTTGTATACATTTTATTTTATCTATAAATTTGTTATTCTGCTGTATATTGTTTAATTTTATGCAAAGCAACATACAGGAGCGTGATGTGAGTCACCTACATGATAAACTAGTATTATAGTAAAAATGAATCAACCCATTATGCTGGGTTAAATAAACAACCCAATTTGCTGGGTAAAATTAACCCAACATGTGTTCTGTCCTATATTTACCCTGCCCTGCTGTATTGGTTTGTTTTTAACCCAGTGTTTTTTAGAGTGTACCTGCACACAAACATACGGCTATCTCCACACAAACATGCTTTCATCCATTATTGTACTGGAGGTTTTGCAGTTGGTCATAAATGTGTAAAAGTAGAAACCAGGCAAATTCATGTTTTGAGTATGTTCTCCCTTCCAAAGTCTCAAAACAAAACCAACCAACCAAAAGTCAAACAAGGACTTTCCATGACACATTAACTATTCATACCCATTTGCATGGCAGCTCTGCCCGTGAGTGCCAGGATGCAGTCTCTGTTCAATGCTAATGAACGCCTGCAATGTGGGGATAAGAGAGGAGGTGTTGTTCTCTTTGAGAAAGGGCCAACGCTAATATGGATGACTCATTTGTAATGTAGAACAAGATCAATTAGAAATATGGCATGGGAGTGTATGCATAGAAAACCTGTGCAATATAAACTCAAGCCCCCCTGTGAAGAATTATAGAAAAGCAAGTCCTCATTTACAAGAATATGAGTGTTTTGTCAGTAATAGGATTACACTAGCAAACAGGAGGCTGATATAATGTATATGCTGGTTTCAGCACCCAGTTTTCATTCTTGCCAGCACCAGCTTATTTCAAACCGTTTTAAAAACAATAAATTTCAAAATTGTGTTTGTTTCCGTAGATCAATTATATGGAGGCAAGGTGTTGGTTGGCAATTCGTGCTGAGAATATGCCAGTACCTCAATACTAGCCACATCATACCACAATCCTGCAGACACAGTGTTTATATATATATATATATATATATATATATATATATATATATATATATATATATATATATATATATATATATAGATATATAGATAGATAGATAGATAGATAGATAGATAGATATTTGTGAATTGTCTAACCTAGTTTTTCACAGAATGTTTACATTTGCAGAGTTTCCATGAAATAAAAATAAGTGTTGTGAAGGTTCTTATGTAATGTAATGAGTGCTGCTTATGGGAAAAGATGAGCTGTACTCTGCGGTAGATCTAGCTTCACACAACACTTTTTCCCTTTGTAAGCAATAATCTGAGGCTGTCGCACTTTGTTTGCAGGTCTACTTCAGTGCTAACTCTGTTTACTTTTGAGGTTTTGCAAGTGTTTTTGCCAACATTATCTTTGACTGGTGTGAAATTGAACTTGTGACAGACAGCTACAATGACAGTTGAAAGATACATTCCTGCTTGCATGCAGAGTAGCAGAGCTGCAAAATCGGCACTTGTGTTAAACGGTACAGACCGCTCTATACCTGGGCCTCATTCTGAATGCCAATTTGATAAATAAGCTGACTGCATTAGGTATTTTATCGGAGCTGAAATCACTTTGTTCACTTTAACTAGCTAGGTCAATTAAATAATTAATTTAACTAATTTAACTAAATAAACTAGCTATAGATTTCAATAATTATCTCTTATTTAAATGTCTATTGTTCTTACACTATCAGGAAAGTAAACTTTACAAATCCCATATACTATAGATATACTGTAGAGAATTTGAATACATTCAAACACTATTTTGTTTTTTCAACTTCAACTTCTTGTTTTTATTTATTTGTGAAATTTACCAGCAATTTCAGATTTTTTTCCCCATACAGTTCTTCATATTTTAAGGACAGTTCATTGTAATGATGAATTTTATACATTTAATTTAAATAGTTCAACTTATAGAATACATTCATAAGTATGTAATATTACTATATATATATATATATATATATATATATATATATATATATATATATATATATATATATATATATAATGTTATATTATTTCTATAATAATAAAACTTATTATAAGTTATAAACTATGTATAAGAAAAATAAAATAAAAAAAAACATTATAACATTAACATTAAGACAGATCAAGCCAGACACAGGAAACCTGAATCAATACCTGAGTATGACATACAGTGATCCCAAGAGAGAACAGGAGTTAGGAGAGGGCAAAATCTTAATGGACCCCCTGAACCGAATGATCAGTTTTATCAGCTGCAGCTGAAGTCAGATAAGTTGTTTGAAAGGCAATGACAGGCTCTGCACCTGGACCAAGTAACACATCATACAAAATGTATAATAATTGCCCCAAACTCATGTGGCAACTGTAGAGGATTCTGGAGAAGGGGGGAAATCCCAGAGCAGTGGAAAGTGGCTGAAAGGGTGTGGATAAAGGAACGAGGACAACTCGACCCAGATAGTCCAGTTCCGAATGGTGCTGAAGAAAGGGAAGATTGAAGCCAATTTTTAAATTCCACATCACAAGCACAGCCATCCCAACTATCTCAGAAAAGCCAGTCAAGAGCCTAGGCAAGGTGTTTGAAAGTTATCTGAGGGACACATGATCTATCCAGGCCACATGTATAGAGTTGGTGTGCTGGCTGAAATCTGTAGATAAATCTGGCCTGCCTAGGAAGTTCAAAGCCTGAATTTAGCAGCACAGCATTCTCCATAGAATCATGTGGCCCCTCATAGTATATGCAGTGCCAATTTCAACAGTTAAAATCTTGGAGAGGAAAGTCAGTAACTACATCAGGAGATGGCTGGGGCTTCCGAAGAGTCTGAGCAGCATCTCATTACACAGACATCACAACAAGCTGCAACTACCCTTCAAGGAATTTAAAGTAATAAGAACTAGATAAGTGGCACAATACAGGGACTCAAGAGATCCAAAGGTAGCTAATGCATGGATCCAAGAGAGGACTTGCAGGTAATGGAGGGCAGCAGAGGCTGTTCAAGAGGCAAATGAAAGGTTGTAGCACAGGAGGCTGGTGGGAGTGGTCACACAAGCCAGAGCGGGGTTGGATCCTTTCTGGCGTCACAAATGAACATCAGTAGAGGAAAGGAAAGGAACCACATTGTTCAGGAAGAGGTTAGAGCAACTGTGGAGGAGATAAAAACCTGCAGGGCAGTGGGAATGAAACAACAAGGAGCTTGGACAAGATGGGAAAATGCCATAGAGAGGAGTCACTTGATTAGAGCTTTGGAAGGCTGAACCACACCGCATAACATTTCTCATCCAGTCAGTGTAAGATGTTCTGCCAAGCCCATCAAATATGCACCTATGGGGAAAACCAGCATGCCTACTGTGCTCCAAGCATGGAACCCAGTGACATATCCTTAGCTGCTGTCCAAAGTGACTTGGAAAAGGACTGTACAGATGGAGGCATGATAAAGTCCTGAAGACCATCGCTAAACATATCAGTGAAGGAGCCAAGAGGGCAAAGCGGTCTTGACCCTCCAAGCAGATAATTGGCAATATCTGCTAAAGACTATTCTCTGCAAGGGATTGGCAGCTGTTAGTGGACCTGGAATTGCAGCTGAAGTTCCCTAGCCATATTGTAATCACCATCATGTGACCAAACATTGTACTTGTGTCAGAATCCACTAAAAAGCCGTTCTTGCTGGAGCTGACAGTCCTATAGAAAGATTGCTTGGAAGAGGCTTTTGGGAGGAAGCTCTCCAAGTACGAGTGAGGTGTGTCCCAGTGGAGGTTGGATGTTGGGGATTTGCAGAATGCCCATTAGCCAGAGCCTACAGAGAGTTGGGCATTGAGGGAGATAGTAAGAGAATAGCCATCCGCAGTACCACTGAAGCAGCAGAGAGGGCTTAGAGAAGGCTATGGCTATAAAGAGGAGAGCCATGGAGTATTAAGTAGCCAGCCAGCTGGAGACAAGCTGGGGTCTGATCAGCCCCAGCTGGGTTACCTGGAGGAGGGTGTATGTTGATAGACCCGAAACACCCAAGGATTCCAGGAACATCACTAATTATGTGTCCCTAGGTGGTCACCATAATTTTGCCAAGACATGTTCCTTGATAAACATACAGCGGGGGAAATAAGTATTGAACACGTCATAATTTTTCTCAGTAAATATATTTCCAAAGGTGCTGTTGACATGAAATTTTCACCAGATGTTGGTAACAACCCAAGTAAGCCATACATACAAAGAAACAAACAAAAATAAGTTCAGAAATTAAGTTATGTGTAATAATGTGAAATGACACAGGGAAAAAGTATTGAACACATGAAGAAAGGGAGGCCCAAAAAGGCATGGAAAGCCAAGACAACTGCTGAAAACTTACGGTAATTAAAAAGCAATCCAGCCCCCTGTCAGTGGAAATTAATAACAGCTGGTTCAGTCCCAAATGATGGCATACAAAAAGGTCTCATTGCCAAGGTGTCACACAAGATACGTCTCATGATGGGTAAAAGCAAAGAGCTGTCTCAAGACCTTCGCAACCTAATTGTCGCAAAACATAATGATGGCATTGGTTATAGGCGCCATTCTAAGCTTCTGAATGGTCCAGTGAGCACTTTTGGGGCCATAACACGGAAGTGGAAAGACAATAATTTCACCATAAATTTGCCTCGACCAGTGCTCCTCGCAAGATTTCTGATAGAGGAGTGAAAAGAATAATCAGAAGAGTTGTCCAAGAACCAAGGATCACTTGTGGAGAGCTTCAAAAAGACCTGCAGATAGCAGGTACTGTTGTCTCAAAGAAAACCGTAAGTAATGTACTCCACCGCCATGGCCTGTATGCACGCTCACCACACAAGACTCCATTACTGAAAAAAAAGCATGTTGAAGCTCATTTAAAGTTTGCTGCACAACATTTGGAAAAGCCAGTGAAATACTGGGAGAATATAGTGTGGTCACATGAGAGCAAAACTGAACTGTTTGGATGCCATAATACACACCATATTTGGAGGAGAAATGGCAGTGCACATTACCCTAAAAACACCATACAACTTGGTGTTGGCTCTTGGACAACTCTTCTGAAATTGAAACATTAAAAAACAATTTGCTCTTTATAGTGTGTGCGAGTGATAGACCGCGGCAGCAACGAACCAACTGATCAGCTTGCAACGTAACAACATTGAATGCTCGGCCGAACAGCTGATCATAGCTGTACAGGGCGCCTTATTATTTTTCATCTCCATAAATATATCTAGTAGTAAAGCTAATGCAAGGGCTAGAAATCAATTAATCTTTTGCTGATACGTCCTTGTCATCATGGAGAGCGCAGTTCATGGTTGCATAGCATGCGTCACGTCTGAACGCATTGTTTGTGTTTGGAGATCTATCGATTTGATTCATAATCCGTGATTTTTCTCTTTAAACTTACTTACAACGAACATTTTCTACTTTTCCTCAATGAGAAGTACTGCTGCTCAAACCTCATAGTTACAATGCGGACTGTTGAGCAGACACGTCTCAAGCCGATTAGTGATCCAACACCGGTTTTCACCTGTGGGTCACGACTGAGCGCGTCTTCTCTACACTCACTTACAAACGAACATTTTCTCGCCTATCGTGCGTCTACATTACACCCGTACCACTAAAAAGACGGATTATATCCAAGACTTCAGTCATAAATTAGTATTAATATTGATAGCATCACTGGTAGCATCATTGCTAACTTACTGTCCATCTGTTAAAATGGCGAATATATCAGATGTATGTTGTCTACCTTTTGGTGCAGGTGAGGACACATTCGAGCTGCACGCGGTGCAGTCTGAGCTGGAAGCTGTAGAGAAGCAGATCCGCGACCTTTGAGAGAAACAAGTCGAGCTGAGAGACCGGTGTTTAGCTCTTGAAACAGCACGCACCGATGCGTCGATGAGAGACCAGCATTTAGCTCTTGAAACATCACGCGCCGATGCACACAAATCAGTGACTAACATTAGTAATCCGCTGACCCCGACCTCGTCTACTCCGTACGTTTCTCAGCATTGGTCCCGAGCGCCCGGAAGACGCGGGCCAGGACCAGAGCAAGAATCTCTCCGCCCTTCCCAGTTTTCGAGATCTCCACCCAGAACCGCTTCTCCCCTCTTCGCAAAACGGAACGCGATGCTGTGATCATCGGCGATTCCATCGTCCGGCACGTCCACGCTACGACTAATTAAATAGTCACAGTTAATAGCTTCAATGTACTTTGCCTTACTGTAACCTGGCTTAAACCAAATGATTATTTCGGTCTTAATGAGTCTACACCATCAGGATACTGTTATAAGCATGAGCCCCGTCTGATTGGTCGTGGCGGTGGTGTTGCAACAATCTATAGAGATATTCTTAATGTTACCCAGAAAACAGGTGACAAGTTTAATTCGTTTGAAGTACTTGTACTAAATGTTACGCTCTCAGATGTAAGAAAAAAATCCCTATTATCTCTAGCTTTGGCTACCGTACAGATGTGGCCTTTAAAAATGCGCGTCTCAGAGAGAAGAATGCTGCGAGCACTTCCGAAATTCTGCGGGATCGTGCAGAAGGGGGATTAGATGTTGGACGCAGGAAATAATAAAACCTGTAGATGGCAGTCGAGTTTCATGTGGCCATACTGAGTTGACGAATACAATGTTTTCTTTTGCCAGTTACATAAACAGTCACATATTCTTCATAAAAATCTGACTCAAACGCGCATCATTTGTCTTATTTTTTTTTTCTGTGTACTTACAGTAGAAGAGACGTGATGTAGGCTATGATAACTGAGTCTTATAACACAATAATTTGCGAAGACCTTTGAAGAGACCGAGATCATTTGCGCATTATCATTATCTAATTTTACATTTAGTTCATTTTTGCATCTTAACGTTTTAAATAGTTTTAACATGGTTGTAATGCGCTTTTCTGCATTACTGTACAGTACTTTTTATATTATCATGTTTCCCTTATAGGCGTCGATTTCGGTGGGGACGGTGGGTATGCACCCACCAGATTTCGTCATGAGTCATTTTGTACCCACCACTTTTAACTTCAGTCCATAATAATTTGACTTTGGGTTCTATTGACCGTTTTCAGTGGTTATGATGAGCTTAATTAATTTAACCTGAGATGTGCGTTATATCGCCTTTTGATCATTCTTTGTGTTGTCGATTTTTGACACAGTTTCATTATATGTTCATAATAATTTGATTCATAATTATGTCATTTTTTTCTAAAAGTAAAAAAAAACTAAAAGATTTTCTAAAAGCAATATTCTAAAGAGATACAAAGACAGTGTACGCCACCAGATTTCGTCATGAGTCATTTTGTACCCACTACTTTTAACTTCCGTTGACCGTTTTCAGTGGTTATGAGGAGCAATATGAGAGAATTTTTTTTGTAATCATTGTCTGACACAACAAAAAAAAAATTATAATATTCATTTTATTTTAATTTTCGTGTTCGCATTTATGAGGGGAAAAAACAACGTGTCAGTTTACGGTTATGGACGTGAGCGCTCTAAAAGCGGCACTAAAAGACTGCTTTAAAACTTTCACAGAGACCTCAAACAGAACAGCTGCCTTTCTTTAAATTGAATTTCGTTTTGTATTAATTATATCTTAATTTTAATCAGTGTTTCGTGAACCATTTGCCTGGATTTAAGAAGTAAATATAGCAGACAATCACGACATTGGAGGCGCCGGCGATATCTCATAAATGAACCGAAACTCAGCGTGTAATCAACATTCACATTTACAGTGTATTTAGACACATTTAGACGCATTCATAATCATTACTTTTACCGGTTCTTTGTGGCAAGCTTTATGCGTGCGGTCGTGCGCAGTGCGGCTATATTACTAAACACTCATGATCCATATAAGTAGGCTAATTAAATTAATATAAAGGGGTGATTTGTCCATGAATTACTTAAATGAACAACTAGCCTAGTATACTAGTCGACTAGAAAAAAAAACAAAAAAAAAAACTTTTAGTCGAAAGCAGCCCTTATTCCACATATTTTCGAACCAGGCAACATGACATCTGTGTTGAGCGAGCGACCGGAATGAATAGCGGAGCGGAATATTCAGAAATGCGCTCTCCACTCACGAGCTCTGATCGGAACAAACCCGAACCTCACTGTCTGCTGAACTTGCAGAATCATCAAAATATAATATTTTCTAAAGAAGAATTTTAAAACTTTATTGGTGGTAGTTGAGAAGAATTCCTCTTTCCATATCTAAATCATTTCGAGTGCAATATAAATGTACTTATTATATAAGAATAATACGTATTTTTTACAACATTTTTAACATAATAGAGAATATAAGTTTAGCGTGTTGTGTGTTTTCCTAATTATAAGCTTTTGGTGAAATTGCAACAAAACTAAAAGAGTAAAAGTGCATAAAAACATAAAAACATGGCGTCGTCTCAAGAAATATCTGCGTACACACGAAACCACTGAAACCGATTTTAAAACGATGTAGCCTAGTAGGCTATACATACCAGACCAGGCACTGTAATTCTGCCACAGTATACTAAAAACGGAGAAGACTTAAAGCATGCGCATAAACCTTGCGCGCTATACAACAATAATATTAGGCACAGTAGCTTCTTTTTTTCTTTTCTTTTTTTATCAAGAACTTTGTTGAACAATATGAACAACCATAAATGGTCTGGTACAAAATATGAGTCACGATATTCAATAGTTAACGGATGCATAAAGCTTGCCACAAAGAACTGGCAAAAGTAATCATGTGTCAAGTATAGCAAGGAGACATTTTAATTGTTTACTAATAATCTAGTGTTTTATGTGTCAGTCAAAGATGTTGACAATGCTGACTCGTCATCTTCGCAGATATTGTGAACGTGCCTATAGAGAGAAATGCACACTTACATAAGAGAGTTGTCTGTTTCTTTTCGTTTTGAATTGTTTTGTTTAAAAGTGGACATTTCAAGCTTTCTAGATACATTTCTGAGTTTCGGTTCATTTATGAGACGAGCTCAGTTCACGAGCAATGCAAGTTATATCGCACCGGTGCCTCCATTTCCTGATTAAATAGTCTTAAATGCGTCTTCGTGGACAGAAATCAATATAATCTTCCTGATTTAATCACGTAAAACATAAGTCTAAACACAAGCACCACTCTTCTGAATGATGGTAACCACAAACCTCCAAGAGTTTGTAAACCAATTGTTTGTAAAACATATTTAATACTTAAAAATTCAAAAAAAAAAATTTTTTTTTTTGCAGTGTATAGGCTAAATAAAACGACATTAAGAAAGTTATTTCCAAAATGTAATTAATTGCACAGTCTTTGTTTTAGCTGCTTGTTTTAGCTGCTAACAATTGCACAGAGTCAAGAAAGTACAACCACCCACCCCCCAGGTCTGCCGATTCAACCCCCAATGCTAATCGATCTCCTCTCAGGGAATCAAAAGAAAACCGTTTTTTCCTGTTTTCACCAGCGTGTGGGCGGGGTTTTAATCCCTTGCAGTTCCTTTGTTTAAATGCTATTTAAGCAAATCTACTATACATACGCTTTAAGTTATTTCAAATTAATGTTTATAGCTTAATTTGTTGATATCGCATAACTTAATTTGACATATGTTGATATAACCAACTGACATTGTAGATTCCATTGCATGCCAGGAAGAGGCTTATGCTTTGTTTTAAGTAATGAGCATTTACTATAATATAGCCGCACTCAAGCGCACGACCGCACGCATAAAGCTTGCCACAAAGAACCGGTAAAAGTAATGATTATGAATGCGTCTAAATGTGTCTAAATACACTGTAAATGTGAATGTTCATTACACGCTGAGTTTCGGTTCATTTATGAGATATCGCCGGGGCCTCCAATGTCGTGATTGTCTGCTATATTTACTTCTTAAATCCAGGCAATTGGTTCACGAAACATTGATTAAAATTAAGACATAATTAATACAAAACGAAATTCAATTTAAAGAAAGGCAGCTGTTCTGTTTGAGGTCTCTGTGAAAGTTTTAAAGCAGTCTTTTAGTGCCGCTTTTAGAGCGCTCACGTCCATAACCGTAAACTGACACGTTGATTTTTCCCTCATAAATGCGAACACGAAAACTAAAATAAAATGAATATTATATATATATTTTTGTGTCAGACAATGATTACAAAATTTTTCTCTCATATTGCTCCTCATAACCAAAACGGTCAACGGAAGTTAAAAGTAGAGGGTACAAAATGACTCATGACGAAATCTGGTGGCGTACACTGTCTTTGTATCTCTTCAGAATATTGCTTTTAGAAAAACTTTTAGTTTTTTTACTTTTAGAAAAAAATGACATAATTATGAATCAAATTATTATGAACAAGTAATGAAACTGTGTCAAAATTCGACAACACAAAGAATGATCCAAAAGCGATATAACGCACATCTCAGGTTAAATTAATTATAAAAAACAGGGAACATTTTGTAAAAGCAAAACTGAACAAAATGCATAATTAAAATAATTGTATTAGGCTATGTGTTACCGAATATTTAATACCACTTCCCCATAATGTTGTAATTATTTTTTAAAACAACATCTGTCAAACTGTCAATCAGATACCTCTTATCTGGTAATTTTTATTTTATTTTAGAAGTCATAACTGTTGATCACCCTTTATATGGATTTTGTGAATATGAATATTTAGAATATTTACAAACTGTCGGCAAGACCTCAAGCCAACCCCGGACATTCTGAGACTAACGTGGAAAAATCTTTATGCTTAATGCATTAAGACAGTTTAATTAAAATATTTATTAATAATTTAATGGCAAATCAGATGCGCCCAACGTATGCTACGCGTTGTGCTGCGACATTACCTCACAAGAAATATCTGCCCAAGAACAATCACACAAGAAATATCTGCACGAATTAAGAATCTGGGTAAGTCGCATTATTTAAGCCTTGCATTATGTTAGGATGATTTTGTGTATATATATATATAAAAATACTGCTGGGTTTTTACAGGCAGAGCCACGTGCATTATGCTCACACTAAATTCTCTGTTGCGCTTAGTATAAATGCGCATTGCATGCACAATCATCTTAATAGTTGTACAAAAAAGTTATGCGCTGGCAAGAACGTCACTTTGCTGTTTTAATAAAAGCAATGTTAAATATTCTGCATGCACTCATCTCCTGGAAACCACAGCAATGACAAAGCATATAAAAATTCGTAAACGTTGTCCAATACCCCTTCTTGTCTTAATGAACCTTTTGCATTTACAAATATTTTCAAATGTCTGTATAATACAGTAGCCTACTGTAAATATTTGTCTATTACTATTTATAATTTATATTTTATTGTGGATGTTTTCTCACAATCATGACGTAATGTGAAATAAAATAAAAAATCTAATGTAAAGTTGTTTTTTATGCGCCACCTGGTGGATATTCTGTGAAGCGAAACACATTGAGGGATTTTTTTAAGTAGGCCCCCCCGAAGCACTTGCAGAATTCTGCGAGACTCTACGAGACGAATTGCCGAATGCCGCGAGAGAAAACGCGCGTTTTTAAAGGCCAGATCTGTATATAGACCGCCAGGGCCTTACGCTGATTTCCTAAAAGAGTTTGCAGATTTTCTCTCAGATCTATTGGTCAACGTCGATAAAGCATTAATTGTTGGAGATTTTAACATACACGTAGATAATTCAAATGATGCGTTAGGGACTGCGTTTACAGATTTATTAAACTCTTTTGGGGTCAAGCAAAACGTCACTGGTCCCACTCATTGTCTTAATCATAAACTCGATTTAATTATATCATATGGAACCGATCCAACCGATATAGATATTATACCGCAAAGTGATGATGTTACTGACCATTACATGGTAACTTGCATATTACATACTGCTGTAATATGTCATGCTGTGCCGTGTTATCGACCAGGCAGAACAATCCTCCCATCCACCATAGATAATTTCTCAAATTGCTTATCCGATCTGTCTCAGCTGCTGCCTGAACCCAAACAAACAGATGAACTAGAAGAACTAACTAGCACTATGAGCACCATTCTCTCCAGAACTTTGGATATTGTTGCACCCATTAATTTAAAAAAGGTCAGAGAGAAAATTAAAGCACCATGGTACAACAATACTACGCATGTTCTAAAGAGAGAAACCCGTAATTTAGAGCGTAAATGGAAACAAACTAATTTAGAGGTCTTTAGAATCGCGTGGAAAGACAGTATGTCACGTTATAAAAAGGCCCTAAAAGCGGCAAGGGCTGAGCACCTCCGCAAACTAATAGAAAATAACCAAAACAATCCAAGGTTTTTATTTAACACCATGGCTAGACTAACAAATAAACAAGCGTCACCTGAACAAAATATCCCGTTACAGTTTAGTAGTAATGATTCCATGAACTTCTTCACTGAGAAAATAGAAAGCATCAGAACCACAATTGTAAATGTTCAATCTTCAATCGCGCCTTATAATTCAGCCTCAGTTATCACCCCGCAAGAACAATTACAGTGCTTTTCAACTATAGAACAAAAAGAGTTAAATAAACTAATCACTTCATCTAAAACAACAACATGTTTATTATATCCTATACCAACTAAACTACTGAAAGAAGTGTTACCTATAATGGAAGAGCCTCTCCTCAACATTATTAACTCGTCTTTATCTTTAGGTCATGTTCCAAGAACATTTAAATTGGCAGTTATAAAAACACTCATTAAGAAATCACAATTAGATCATAATAACCTAGCAAATTATAGACCCATTTCAAATCTTCCATTTATGTCTAAAATATTAGAAAAAGTTGTCTCTGCTCAACTGGGCTCTTTCTTGCAAGAAAATGACATCTATGAAAAGTTTCAGTCTGGTTTTAGGCTGCACCATAGCACTGAAACTGCGCTTGTTAAAATCACAAATTATTTACTTTTAGCTTCTGACCAAGGCTGTATCTCAGTATTAGTTTTACTTGATCTTAGTGCTGCGTTCGATACTATAGATCACATAATACTCTTAGATCGACTACAAAATGATACTGGTGTTCAAGGACAAGCATTAAGCTGGTTCAGATCATACTTATCTGACCGCTATCATTTTGTCTATTTAAATGGAGAACAATCGATCATAACTCCAGTAAACTATGGAGTGCCGCAAGGATCTGTGTTAGGCCCTCTATTATTCTCAATATATATATGCTGCCACTTGGAAATATTATAAGGAAACATGGAATTAGTTTCCATTGTTATGCTGATGACACTCAAATATATATTTCATCACGGCCGGATGAAAACGCTAAATTATCCAAACTGACAGAGTGTGTTAAAGATATAAAAGATTGGATGACGCGTAATTTTCTTTTATTAAATCCAGACAAGACAGAGGTAATACTTATCGGTTAAAAAAAAAACGCCCACAAAACCTCTCACAATACAATTTTAACATAGTAGGATGCCCTGTTACTTTATCCTCTACAGTAAAAGACCTGGGTGTTATATTAGATTGCAACCTGTCTTTTGAAAATCATATTTCATATGTTACAAAAACTGCCTTTTTCCACCTTAGAAACATTGCTAAGCTACGTAATATGCTATCAGTTTCTGATGCAGAAAAGTTAGTTCATGCATTCATGACCTTGAGACTAGATTACTGTAATGATTTATTAGCTGGTTGTCCTGCATCCTCAATAAACAAGCTACAGTTAGTCCAAAATGCAGCCGCTAGAGTTCTTACTAGATCAAGAAAATATGATCATATAACACCGATTTTAACATCACTACATTGGTTACCTATAAAGTCCCGTATTAACTACAAGGTATTGCTACTGACTTATAAAGCCCTAAACGGCTTAGCTCCAGTCTATTTAACAAATCTTCTATCACCCTATAATCCATCACGCTCTTCAAGATCACTAAATTCGAGGCTTTTGGTCATACCTAGGATATCCAGATCCACCAAAGGAGGGAGAGCATTTTCACATTTAGCTCCAAAACTCTGGAATAGCCTTCCTGATACTGTTTGTTGCTCAGACTCGCTCTCCCAGTTTAAAACTAGATTAAAGACGCATCTCTTCTCTAGTTCAAAACGCCAGAGGAGAACTGGCCCCCAACTGAGCCTGGGTTCTCCCAAGGTTTTTTTTTTTCTCCATTAGGTCACCTGATGGAGTTTCAGGTCACCATTAGGTCACTTGATGGAGTTTTTCGGTTCCTTGCCACTGTTGCCTTTGGCTTGCTCAGTTGGGGATATTTTGGGGATATTTAATTTTAATTTTATCAATCAATAAATTCCACTAGAAACAAACCTTGTTGTATTTTTTTTTATTTAATACTGTGAAGCTGCTTTGATACAATCTGGTATTGTGAAAAGCGCTATACAAATACTTGACTTGACTTGATTTGACTTCACTGACAATAACCGCTCATTTGAAACGCCCTGCAAACGTCATCAAAGAAAGTCAACGACGGGGTCGCACAGATTATGATATAACATAAATATATATAGAACTACATTCATATTTTAATTTGTATTATTTAGGGATGTCCCGATACCACTTTTTGCAGAACGAGTCCGATACCGATACTTTGATTTTTGGTACTCGCCGATACCGATACCGTAACCGATACCTGAATTTTCACTGCATTTTTAATTTTTAAATGTATTAGTAGATAAACCAAAAGAATATAAATCATATTAGTTGGCTTAATTTGTTCATCAAATATATATTTCTTTCAGTTATTTTCATGCTTAGTTAAGCCTGCTAAAATGCATTGTATAAGCTTCTGTTACTGTCACTGTTCATTCTATTGCTCAATCATATTTTATCTTTCATTTAATAGCCACAGCAATATTTAGAGCTGCTTCAGCAGGGCTCAGTGCTGAGGATCGGGTCAGCGGTTCAAATGTTTGTCAAAACCAGTGAAATATCAATTATTTAATCCAATTTTGATATTACAAAAACTACCAGCATAATTAATGTGAATTTAAAACAAGCAGTCAGTAATAAAATAAGAACAAACAATCGAATTACAAAAAGGACAAATAAATACAATAGAACAAAGAAAGACAAATGAAATAAACAGTGTTTTTAGAGTTTTTCGGGTAGATCTAACTTGTACAGAAATTTCAAAAAAGTAATCAAATGTGAAAAAAGCATTACTGTATAAATTATATATAGATGGATATTTTTGTAAAGTTGAAAAGGGTAGCCTATTTAGTCAAGAGCAGTGAGTATTTCTTTGTCCTTTGTTTGATTAACATTAGCACCGACCGCATTTGAACATGCTACGTTCATTTGAGATATAGCCGACTTTGTTTACAATAGGATACTCGCCAAGACAGGCGTTATTACACAATTTTGTGTGAATTCGTCCGTACAAGCGCAAGATGTGAAAGACTATTTAATTAAGTATTCGCGCGCTGAGACGCTGCTTTGGATGTTTGCGTTCATGAAACTTGACCTGCACACGTCCTGTAATAATGTAGGGAACCACTCGTTATACTTAAATCAGGTAACAGTTCATGTTTTACTTTACTTACATTTAGTTTTCATCCAAATAACATGTGCTGAGTGAGTGAACGATCAGCAACCAAGAGCATTCAACAGAAGTGCGCTCGCTCGCTCTCTCTCTCTCTCTCTCTCTCTCTCTCTCTCTCTCTCGGGTCATTCTATGAAAATGGTGGCTTTTTGAACAGACAACTTTTTAAAAATGTAATTCTTTTTTTTTATACCAAAACCTATAGTCAGATAATAGTTAACCTCTTAACATTATAAATCAACTTAAATGACAGCTTAATGTATTTTTATATTTTTACTACATTACATTAAAAAATGCTTGCGCTGCTTTTTTGTCACTGGTGTTACCTATATTTTAGATGACAATTCAGGCTTCCCAGAATGTAATTTGACTATTTAATTTGCATACATAATCAAATACAGAAAAAGTTAATGTAATATTAAGACATTTTCTTAATTAGTAATAATTTACTTTAAACAGGCATGTGTAAAGTTCTATTGTGTGACATTTTTCTATTTCTACCATTGTGTTTTTTGTTGTAACATTAGAAATAATTGAGGTTGAGTGATCAAAATTGAATGATCATATCCTTAAAATGCTTACTAATGAATGCAGCAACAGTTAGGTAGATACAAAAACCATATTCTATGAAACTGGACAACTCTGATGCCAGAATACCAATATGCCATGCGGTAACACCAGTGACCCCATGTAACACCAGTGACGCAAAGTGAAACCAATGACAAAACATAAGATTATTTCAAACAATTTGATACGTTTATTAGTAATATTTTACATTACAAATAATTTCGTATTCCATAAAATGTGTAAATTTAATATGAACAATAAAATAAAGGTTATTGGCCAGATTAAGACCAAAAGATGAAGCCTTTTGACTAAAATGTGTCTTTCATAACACAACATTGTCATAAACAAAACATGTCCACTAGAACATTAGAAACAACTAACATTGAACGCAAAACTAAAACTGTTTTCCCAACAGCACTGATACGAACATTTTGTATGCAGTAAAACATGTTGATGAAATATTTCCTATACTAACTGTTCTTCACTTTTACTTGAGATATGTTTGTCTTTGCCATGTTATTGTGCTGCGTCCATCTGTTATCATTTCCAAGCAAGTCTCCATTGAAGCCACTGATGGCTTCTTCACTAGTAGCCAGTTCACATCTGACACTTTCATACATTCAGGTGCTCCTCCAAGTACTTCCAGATACTGTGGTCAATCTGAACCGATCTTTTGTTCACTGGCAGCGGCTCTGGCATCAGACAAACAATCTGGTCATCTCCATAACAGTTGATATCATCTCTTGGGCTTGGCCAGTAGAACTTGTTTACTCCATTCCTGTGCATGCACTTAACTTTCACATTATGTTCTTCGACATCCAGTATAATGCCAGGGTATGGTTGTTCGTCATAGTTCACGATGCACCACTATCCACTGTGGTGAGACTCGATGACATCTGGACGAAGTGGAGCTGAGGTATCCGGGTTGATGACACCTGGTTGATGTGAAGGTGAGAGATCACGGCCATTAGCCAACACTGTCGGGAGGGTGACTTCTTGGAGTCCATAACATGGGCAATCCCACACGCCTTCCACTGCTTGGCAGATGCAACTTATGTCTCTAAATTTTAGGATGCCAGGTGTGATACTTATAACCTGGTGCATTCGCATGGTTCCTTTTATGGTTACCAGATGTACCCCAGACATCATCTGTGCCTTTCTTTCCACCTCTTCCTCGCTGACATAATACAACTGTATTTGACTGCCAGAGTTCCTCAACTCCTGGTAGAAAGACATTGCATCCGTTATGTCTCTCTCGTGGCGGACCAAGAGGTCGGCCGACCTCTTTAATGAACCCCCCACTCCATCCGGGGCACCCTTTCCGTGACTGGCCTCGAAAAAATTCCATGTAGTCCCCTGGAAGCCCTTGTTGTAGGGTTCCGTGCAAACCATGTAAAAGTTGCCCTTCTGTTTATATTGTGTGGCCGGACCATCACTGAAGAAGTGAAGGTGTTGCACGGCAGGGTACTGATGTTTTATCATGTCCAGGATGGGGTCCAGGTAAGCCCATATGGCTGCTGGATCATGCCTTCTGCTGGGTGAGATGGTGCAGAAGGAGATGGGGGGCTCCTTCCAGTGTGGAGCGTCACTTGCTTGTTTGACCCCCCAAAGTGAACTGACTGGATCTCTGAAGCGTACTTGCAAGTGAAGTTCTCACTAAAGTCTATATGGATCAGGCAATCATTGGTCAGGTTTTCCCTCAGGGTCCGGTAGATGCTGTACTGCCATCTGATGTTAAACAGATGTCTCCTGAATTTAAAGAGCCTATTTTGGAGTTGGTTCACCAGCTCTTCCTCTGTTATGGTTATATCCTTCTTCACAGTGATTAAAGGGGTCATATAATGCCATTTTTGTACAAGCTAATATGATTCTTTAGGGTCTAAATTAAAAGTTTGTAATATACTTTAATTAAAAATTCTCATTAGTATTGTAAGAAAACACAAATTTTACCTGGTCAAAAACAGCTCTGTTTTCAGCACGCCGTTTCAGTGCATGTGTCTTTAAATGATGATGAGCTTTGCTGACCCCGCCCCTCTGTTCTGTGCGTACACCGTTTGTAACACAATAACCACGCGTTGTTCATTATAAACGTGGGATTATGAATTATATTGAGAACGTCGTACATAGAAAACATGCTGTAATGTACCCTGAGTGTAAACCTTAGATGCATTCATCGTGAAGCCTGCAGCAAGGTTTGCAAATTTCGCAAACATTAATATAAATACTAATATAAAGGTTAATAAAACATTACACTCACATCTTCTGGAGGTTCAGCAGTAACACGTTGGTACCGATCCGTTTTTTCTCGTTTGTAAAGCTGTCTGGTGTGAAATGATTCGCGTAAACATGAAAGCATGGACGATCGTGGGGAATCCCCGTGAGGGAATCCCCGCGTCAATCCTTTGGGCATATCGCTTCAAAAACAAAACTCAGCCACTGCATCTATAACGGCTCAGATTTAGGAACATCCAAATGACTGCTGTGTTCCTTATTACATCTAAGAAGAGAACACCACAATCGCGTAGACGCCATTCTACTCCAGCATATCAACAATGGCGGACTACTATGACGGCTGTCACAGCTCACTCAGGGCGGGTCTTGTGTTGCAACACAGCTGTCAATCACAATCGCGGGAGGGGCGTACGATCTTATGACGTCACAATATCGAACGGCTTGATTTCATAGATGGTCAAACATATGTGACCCTGGACCACAAAACCAGTCTTATGTGTAATTTTTTTAAAATTGAGATTTAGACATCATCTGAAAGCTGAATACATAATCTTTCCATTGATGTATGGTTTGTTAGGATAGGGCAATATTTGGCCGAGATACAACTATTTGAAAATCTGGAATCTGAGGGTACAGAAAAATCGAAATATTGAGAAAATCGCCTTTAAAGTTGTCCATTTCTATTGGCGATTGTGCTGCATCCATTCACAAAAATAAATGTTTTATATATTTAAGGTGGGAAATTTACAAAATATCTTCATGGAACATGATCTTTACTTAATATCCTAATGATTTTTGGCATAAAAGTAAAATCTATAATTTTGACCCATACAATGTTTTGTTGGCTATTGCCACAAATATACCCGTGCAACATAAGACTGGTTTTGTGATCCAGGGTCACATATAAGGAGATTAAAACAAAACCACTGGATGGATTTTAATCATGATAGGATGGTTGTGTACAGGCACTGCCAACAGACATTTCAGTGCAATCAACTTGTAAAAGTGCATGTACCATTATATGACCCCTTTAAGCTACTTTTCTCTTGTTCTTCATTTGCTCTGGTGTGCTCTATCTTCTCCAGACACCACTGGGTGAGCGACACCTCTTTGTTGGATTGCTGTCTGGCCGGTGGTACAGTAGAGTATTCACATTTTTGGCATTCACCATAAGCACATGTCTTTGAATTGTTACAGACTGTGCTATCTGCCATCTCCTCCAGATTGCTGGACAGTGTAACGCACATCAGATGGTCAGATCACCAGCTCTATCTCTCTATATGTTAATTTACTGAAATTAGCCTGTCTTCAAATCCCCTTTTGCTCTGAGACCTAATTAAATCATTGGTGTCCTAATCCACAAACACCTCTATTGTCTTAAGATCCTTCCTTCCTGGACCCCAGACCCAACGGCGCCTACGAATGACCTAAATCATTAACTATCTATCTGAAAACAGAGATCCCTTACTGCTGACTTCTAGTTTATGGCTCCGCGAACATCCGCTGATCACCAAGAGCAATCCCCCCTGACCAATAAAAGCAATCTCAAGAGGACCCTAGGGACTCTCTGTCAGACATTCATTTACATGTAGACCCTCAGGCAACACGTAAGAAAACAACCAGACTCTGTTCGACCGCTAATCTAATCAGACCGAGTAACACGCACACACCTAGACTCTCTCACCCCGTGCTCGGGGACAAAAGTTCAACGCAGCAGGATGAACCTTCAGTGACTCTTCCAGCGCACACACACAAGGAAACACACACAGATCCTACCACGTGTGAATCAAAATCATCTTGTGAAATGTTTAAAATGTATTCTCTTGATGTATGCATGATCCCTTTGTCCCAAATATTATGCCTATATAGTTTTATTGATTTGTAATCCATTTGATGTGACTATAATCGCGAAAAATCAGGTATCCGCGGGTGACTATGTCATAGAGATACCATTCGTGGTATCATTGTGTTCCATAAATCCCAACGGTGTGGAATCTTTAACCCAAAATCTCCGAAGACGCATTATTTGATTAAATCCAGTGTTATTAACGATAGGAACAAATTTAGCTTCTCCTTAACTATTAGGAAGGGGCGTGAGCCTCCACAAAACGTCAGGAGGTAGTCACAATCGCCCTTCCAGGCGATTGGGTCATGCACCTAAAGAGGCTGGGCTTAACCCCTTCAAAATGCCGCGCTTCTCTGATCTCAACGCACATCGCCAGAGAGAGAGAGACGACACGCCTTCTTCCATCCTTGGAAGCTTCGTTCGCGTTTATTTTCATTTTTCTTCCAAGTTTTATTTTCTTAAAACTACTTTTACTTCAGTTGATAGTCTCCTTCAACCAACCCAAGATACCAACTTAAAGCTAAAGATCATTTTGCTGAGTTCCGCTCGCTTCAAGTCGCTATAGCAACTAGACGCTGTGATCACGTGACTCCGCTTCCGTCCAACACAGACGAGACCACACAAAGAGGGCCGATCTACAACTCAGACGTAACGTAGACCTTAATTTCCAACCTGAAGTGCTGTTTAAAGTGTCTAATATTGCTGTGCCTATTGGGGTCTTGTTGTGACTGACTGAACTGTCTCTACCTATCTCTCATTTCTCTTTACTCACACTTACACACTCTTCGACGCACACATCTGCACCTACACACACACATACACGCCCACCTCTTCACGCGTCTCCTAGACATAAACACACGGCCACGTGCTGCTAAAGGCGTGCTCCTACACACACACATACACACACACACACACCTCTCCTTACCACGCTCTCAGTGTACACACACAAAACCCTTTCTTAAAATTCTCTCTCTCTCTCTTATATTCTCCCTTCTTCCTTCCCCTACTCTAACCTTTTTATCTTACGTTTATTTTGGTTGTATTCCCTATTTGCGATCGTATATTGTTTTGTTTATGCATATTCACTCCTGTGTGATTGAAAATTAGTACATGTAACCAGTAGCTCGTTTGAATAAACTTTGTTAAATCATTTGAATTAAGTTTGCCTGTTTGTTTCAATACTGAGTCCCTGAGTAGTGCAGATCTTTACCTCTTAACGCTCTACGATAAATTTTACTATTGAAAGAAATCTCAAATGGTCTAAAACACTAAGATCTTTATTTTCTTGTGGCCACAGAGAATAAATTGTCTATCAGTGTTAAAGACGTGAGATTTCCGTTCAGATATTGTACATTTTGTGTGCTGGACATACAGTTCGTACAATAAATGAACATTCTTCAACTTGTATCTAAAATTTCCCCAAATTGAACATATTCTACCCGTCTATATCAGTGAGTACTACAAGCGATTGTGTAACCTCTGATATAAGCCGAGGTTTTGACCAATTCCCTATTTGGTAATTCTTTAATTCATGTAAGCAACATATGCATAGTCACATTAATGCTAATTTGAGCTAATTAATTCCCTAACATAAGTCATTGTTGTTACATATTTATTGGTGTCTAGAACGGCGGGCACTCTCATACTCAGTTTGATACAGATTGTGCAAGTTTGTATTCATGTGTGATTTTTTTCAAAAGTTTAATGATTTTGTGCGCGTTTGAATCTTATAACGTTATTGAATAAGTATTGCATTACTGAATAAGTCGACTCGAAAACTGATCAAAGGGCGAAAAGCCATAACCCGCCAGCACGTCTGGTTGTGAAGGAAAACTGCAGTATTTACAGTGTTGTTGCGAGTCCAGAATTAGAGAAAAAAAAAAAAAATCCTCTTTTTATTGTGACCTTACATGTAATTCTGTATTGAGACCTGTATGGGAACAGAGGAGTCCCTCAGGCATTATTACCGGTATTTCTGTAAATCCCGAGAGCAATAAGTAAGTAGCTACTCCGGTCAGAAAAGAATATATATTCTATTGTATGTCGTTAAGTAACGATAAAATACGGGTTAACGCATTGGTCTAGCTAACCAGAAGGAAAACCCCGTTCAAGCGTCTATAAAGACCAGAAACAGTTCCGCCGCGAACTTTTGATTTGCAGTGTTGTTTTATGTTTGCAAAGACCGGCCGTGGTCTTTAAAGAATTTATTTTGCAGCGTTGTTTGGTGCGTGCGAAGGCCTGCACGTTTGCAAAGTGTAATTTCTGATACGTCTCAAATTACCGCCCCGGTGACGCGTTCCGCGTTAGCGTAACACTGCCACCGTGTGGTCAACCACAGGTAAAGACCTGTTGGTCGTTATTCCTTCCGCCCTGATTGTTGGTGATTCAAAATTGACGGTCGTAAGTATCTAAGAAGTTGTTTAAATACATATTTGTATTTACAGCACGCTAAGTTCGTTAAAACAACCCTTTTATTTTGGACTGAGACATTTTATGGTGAATTTTAACTTCCCAGAAAGGGAACCGGAAGTTATAGAGTGTCTCGATCCAAAAGCACTGATAGCTCACCCGGAAGCGAACAGCGCCCCTCGTGGCCACGCCCCTCCGGGTCAACTATCCCTCCTCCTCTCTAGTCACTCTACTCTGCTGTTTCCAGTTCTAAATCTGCCTCAGTGATTCTGTTTGGTTCTATTCCCATTCAATAATCATCTAATAACAAATTCGATGTTATAGTGATTATTTTATTTTTGTTCTATTAATTTTTGTTAAATCTTTCTATTTCTCTAAGACAACCAAACTTTTCTCTCCAAGGAAATTTAGATTTGAGGTGAAATTTAAACTTAATTTAATTTGGTTACTTCCATTTTCACATTCCAGTCATCTTAAGCCCTGAGCAGGACACCGCCCTCTGGTGGCCGAGCCTTTCTCAAGCCAGCCATCTGCCTGCTACAAATTTATAGAGTTACTAAATTTAATAACTTCAGTTATTGTGATTATTATACAAAATCAATTCTAATTCACTTGTGACTCTTCCTCAGGCTTAGTTGGATGTGATCTTGAACCAATGTTGAATTAAGATTTTAAATTGTGTCAAACAATTAGGGTGCACCACAGAGAGACGCCCCCTTGAGGCCTAAGTAACCCACTGCAGCAGTCCACCACACCCTCTTCCAGGTTACTTTGATTTTCTTTCTCTCTCCAAAGTTTTCTTTATCATTTGTATTATTATTGTTTTCATTTACCCCTCGCAGGCCCATCTGACTTTTGTCCTATTTTCCCCATAACTCAATTTGGTGTAAGCCAGAAATCTTAAATTCACTTTAAGCTACTCTGTTCACTCCATCTTGTGTGTCCTATAGGCAAAACTCTCAGCGCCTGCAGTGGACTGGGGGGGAACCCCGAGCAGACCTCTGTGGGCAAGTTGGCCGACTGACGTTACCGACTCTGACCGTGCAGGTGACTCTTGAATTTCTCCTGTCTCTGCCACTGGCCGCGGCACGCAGTAGTGACATCAGCAATCCGGTGCCTCGGAGTGCCAGCCTCTACGCCAACGCAAAAGTTAATTGTTGGGACCACTGCCCAAACCAACGACAGTCCCTGTCACTCTAGGCCTACGGCCTAGTGGGTTCTGGGTAGTACCCACCTTTACATTGCGTTTGGTTGGTTGGTACCTCCGGGACTACCAGGGTTGTGTTTACGGTCACTCTGTTTGAGTGGGCGTGGTCGTGAGCAGAGTAACGGAGAATCCAAAGTCACGGCGGCCAAGTGTTTGGAGCGCCAGGAAGGTTGAACGAGCTCAGCAGGGGCCGGCTGGGTTGACCTCCATCCATTTCAGGTAAACTGAACTTTGATAATCAAACAAAAAAAAAACAAAAAAAAAAAAACAGAAAAAAAACAAACCCTTGTCTTTCTTATAAACCACATAATCATAAATATTTTCCTCTGTGCACATCCCTCGTGCTATTAGTGTCCAAAGTACAGTCCAGATCAACTCACTGACATTTTTGTTTAATTTTGTTTCGTCCTTCCTTTTCAATCCTCACCTACGCGTGCCTTGCATGTTCTGTTATAACCTGTTTTTCAGTGTATCAACGAGATCCCAACAGGCTAGGTAACACAGGGACGACTGAACAGTCTCTATTCCGGGTCCCAAACTGACCCGCCTAACTGTCTAAAGTCAGTTAGCCCAAAATTTCTATAGACGGCACACCGTCCTATAGTTTATTAGTTTCACGACCCGGTTGCATTGGCCCTTCTTGTGTGTCTTGTGTGTTGTGTTTCTCTCGCCTACAGTGAGTCAAAATGTCACGTGCATCCAGTCCTGCGGAACACTGGAACAGCCTGGAGGCGTGGTTATCAGCCATAACTACGGGGTGCCTACCCAAAGACTTCGGTGACCCAAAGCTCCTGACCCAACAGGAACTGGACAACAAGGTGGACCAGATCATGTCCCAGGACCCCACGCAGGCCTACAGTTCAAAAGACTGGAGCCGCATCGTCGGGAGTCTCTCTCACTATCTTGTGTCACAGGCACGACTACTGGAGGAGGACAAGGCCAAGCTGGAAAAAGACACCGCTGGACTAAAGACTCAGCTGGAGGAAACCTGCAAACAAAAGGAACAAACCCAGCAGCGTCTGGAGGAGTTACTTCTGGAGGACGAGGAGGACACACGTCCAGAACTACAACAGGAAGTGGAAAGACTACAGCAGGCCCTGGAAGACCTGCGTCTGGACACAGACAGGACAGTGGAGACGGAGAAACAGAACACAGCAGCCCTCAATGACAAGCTACTACGTGGAGAGGAGCTGCTAGCAAGAGCACGCACAGAATTAAAAGACAGAGACGCTAGAGTCAAAGCTTGCGAAACATTGTTGCAGAAAGCCCAAGCTGAAATTGACGAGCTCGTCCAACAAAGATATGATCTCAAAGACGAGCTGGATATCGTCCACCGTGAACTCAAACATGCGTACGAACTACAAGGTAAGCGGGCGGGGGAGACACACATCACCCCGTCTCTCCCCACCCGTAAACCTGCAGGTCACAGCCAAACCCTTCAAGCTAAAGAAGAAGAGGAAAACCCACGTCTTGACGCTATCTCACCTGCTGGCCCCGTCCCGGAAGGACGAGCCACCAGTCACCGCACAGCATCCAAAGAACTGGACAAGCTTGCAAGAAACATCCCTACATTCAATCCAAATCCAGCCGGGGGCAACGACGTGTACTCTTACTTAACCGACATTGAATTCCACTTACAAACCGTGGACAACGTCACGACTTGGGACAAGTTATACCTCCTTCGGACCACTTCTGGTCGTATTGTAAGAAGTTTCCTTGATAGACAGCCAGAATCTGTGAAACAGAATTATCCACAATTACGACAAGCCCTGATCCGCGAATTCTCTAACCCAGACTCGGACCAAGGCATCATTGCGGCAATGGACCTCAAACAAGCTCGTCTGGAAACACCGCAAGCCTACTACGAACGTCTGCGACTCGCTTACTTCGGACCGAGGAATGAGGCATTTATGGAAGAGGACGTTAGTTTCAAAACGCTTTTCCTGCGGAATCTCCACCCCACTCAAAGTGCACACCTGGGCGTTTTAGTTTGTCCACGGACCCTGTCAATTCAACAATTACGTGACCTGGCCCACAAAGCATACGTAAAACAAACGACTGGGTCTGACAAACCTGGGAAATACCCCACAGTTTTCCCTGTCACTGCACCCTTTCCAGAACTGAATTTAGAAGGTGCACAGCCTACCAACTACGGACCCAGCAACAGACAGCCACGACCGTTCCAAGCTGGCAGAGGACAGCGTGGGCGGGGGGGAACCCGCCCAAAACCACAAAATGACCGTTTCAGGGGATCCTGGGACCGGCAGCACTTCCCCCACAACCAAAAGGGGGGGGGGCAGCTGGGATGCCGACCGACACCCCAGGAGAGGCCGACCCCGATCTCCCCGAAACACAAGCCCAGAGAACCGGCAACGGGACCCCTCCCGACAAGACACCGGTAAGCTCAAGATGGAGCCCAAATCCAGCGGGAACAGTGCAGCCACGCCTGACACAACAGAACTTGTAAACATCCTGAAAGAGCTTCTCCAAAGGAAACCCCACAAGGAAGACAAAGATAAACCAGACACTGCATGACTAATCCACAGGCCTGGACCCAATGCTTCCCACACTACCAACTCCACTAACTCCAGCCCGTTGACAGCACCACAAAACACTGCTGTCAATCCACAGACTGTTAAACCTGCTGTTACATCATTGAATGACAGCTCTAATCACTCCATTCAGATGACAGCCCCACAAAACCCTGCTGTCAAACCACAGACTTTTGAACTTGCTGTTTCATTACCCAATGACAGCTCCACTCACTCCATTCAGCTGACAGCCCCACAAAACACTGCTGTCAAACCACAGACTTTTGAACCTGCTGTTACAGCAACAAACGACCGCGTCACTCACCACAGCCAGCTGACAACGCCACTCCCTGAACAGGACTGCAGCAGCTCTCACGATAAGGTCCCAGACAGTGCGGTCTTGTTGATCTGCAACCACAATGAGCCACCCCAGACTCACCCTCACTGCTTGTCAATCAATACACAAGATCCTACACCACAACTGCTGGGTAACCTAATTGAGAGAGGAGTGGCACGAAAACTGTACTTAACAATTACCTTGGAAAAGGACATGCATATCGAAGCACTGGTGGACACCGGCTCTGATCTAACGCTTATTTCTGCTCAACTGTTTGAAAAACTGAAGTGGGAAGCTCAAAGACAAAACAGAACTCTTAAATTCCACACGTGTGAGCTGAACGTACAGTCATACAGCCAGAATGACATCCAGCTAAATAATGTAGCTCCCATTCATCTGACCATCGGTCCAATGAGCATAGTCCACCCGGTATATATTTCTCCAGTAAATACTTATCAATTTCTCGTAGGCAAGGACCTGCTGGACCGCTTTGAACCATTATTAGACCTCAAGCACCTACAAGTTTGGGCGCAGGTGCGCGAACCACACCCCCTTCAGCCACACGACTCCATCGAACCAGACTGTCAAACCACAAGGTTCACGGGAGTTCCATCAGCCAGACACGAGGACAAAGTCCCCACAGCTGATCAGGGTTCAAGTTCGCTACTCTGCACATTCAGAACAACGCCAGACTCTGATAATTACCGCCCCCAAGTAAAAACTCCCCTGCAGTTGCAGGATGTGACCACAACAGACATTACCCTGGCACTATGGGCAGATAACTCAGCCATAAGTCTCTCCCTATTCAATGCAATCATTGAAAAGACTCCAGACCTGCCCTACACCTGCAAACGCACACGTTTCCCTTTGAACCCAGATCCATCCTCAATGACATCTGCCAAAGGAATCTGTGCTTTGAACTTGACATGGAATCACCGACACTTGACCCATTACTTTCTGATTCTGGAAGACCCAGCCCACGACGTTTTCATTGGAGCAGACATTTTGATTCGCCTCAAGGCTCATGTGGACATGATTAATGAAGTTGTATGGGCTCCCTTGACTTTACAGCCACCTGTTCCCATCAGCCATGACAATCTACTGTCAGGGCAGACCATTCCAGAAGTCTGCACTCTTATCAACGAACAGGGAACGGTGGTACCTGCTTACACTAAGGGGGTCGCTGTACGGCTCAACCTGCGACAAGGCCAAACCCTAAACCACACACTGGCCTTCTTCCAGCCTTCACCTGAGTGCGTGGAACTCGGACTAACCCTCGAAGCCACACCCCTCACTGAAGTGTCATCTCGGGTAGTCTACATCCTATTCAACAATTGCACGGCAACTGACATCGGCATCCCCAAAGCCTACAGACTGGGATGGCTAGTCAGTCACGCCTTTCATGACTTTGACCTGACGTTACCCGTCATAGGGCCCATTCCACCTGCACTGATACCTGAAGGGCATACTGACAACACATTGCTCACAACACCCTTCCAATTCATTGCCATCACATCTGTCATGCCGGTGGCCAAAAACCAGGTGTGCAGAACGGAGCTGACAGAGGACAAACAGCTCACAGTGTACACAGTCTCCCACCAGCCTGTCACTGAGACTGATACACCTGCCATGCCTGTCACTGAGACTGATACACCTGCCACGCCTGTCACAACCAGCTCAACTGACGACAAGCCTACGGAGGAACCGTATCCAGGTTTTGAATCCCAAGTGCAACAAATTCTACAGGATGCTGACGCACTTCAGGACAATGCCGATCGCCAAAAGCTACGACAAGTCCTATATAAATTCAAAGAACACTTTGCTAAAGACTCTTTAGACTGTGGTCTCACCAACCTCCACACAGTGCGCATACCCACGCACCCCAAGGCTCCTCCCACCTTTGTCAAGCAATACAAGATTCCCATTGCCTCACACGAACCAGTGCAGGAAATCATCGAATCCATGCTTGAAAAAGGTGTAATTCGAAATTGTAATTCCACCTACTCTGCACCCATCTGGCCCGTTCTCAAGCCAAACGGCAAATGGCGGCCAACAATAGACTATCGAAAACTAAATCAGCAGGTGCCGTTGTCACGATGGCCCATGACACAACTGGAGCAAGAAATACCCAGAATCAGGGGAGCCACCATCTTCTCTACACTCGATGTGGCCTCTGGATTCTGGACTATTCCAGTGCACCCAGACGACCAACACAAGTTGGCCTTCACCTTCGGCAACCGCCAGTACACCTTCAACCGATGCCCATTCGGGTATGCAAACTCACCAGCTGAGTTCAACATCTTCTTAAACAAAGCCTGCCCTGACGCCAGGACGAGAGGTAACCTGATTTACGTTGACGATGTGCTCATGAAAAGCACGACGGTGGCCGACCACCTAAAAGAAATTGACTATGTTCTGAACCAGTTATCTGCTGCCGGCGCCAAAATAGCTCTACACAAGGGGCAGTGGTGTCGCAAAAAGGTAAATTACGTGGGCCTGCTCATTGGACACCATGGCATCGAACCACAATCAAACCGCATCCATGCCATCCAAAACATCAAGCCTCCCACCAACGTCTCGGAACTTCGAAGCTTTCTGGGAGTATGCAATTACTCCCGGCAATTCATCGAACACTATTCAGACATAGCCAGGCCGCTCACAGCTCTGCTGAAAAAGGACTGCCCTTTCGTCTGGTCAGACGCCCAAGAACACGCCATGAAAGAACTTAAAAAACATTTATGCTCAGCCCCTTGCCTTGCGTACCCTGATCCGCAAAAAGAATTCCACCTCGACGCTGGGTTTTCAAACCAATGTCTAAGTGCTGGCCTATACCAACGGCATGACCAAGACAAAAAGGTGATCGCATATGCCAGCAAGACACTTCTCCCTCCAGAATGCAAATTCTCTGACTGTGAAAAAGCTTTGCTCTGTACGGTATGGGCCATTCAGCGCTTCTCCAACTACATTGGAGCACAAAAGGTCATCATTGAGACTTGCCACCAGCCCGTCATGTTCCTTAACAGCCAACGGATAAGAGACGGTGTGGTCACCAACTCACGCATAGCTACATGGCTAATGGCTCTCCAAGGACGAAACGTCGAAGCCAGATATGCACAAAACCACAAATCCGCTCTAGGTAACGGTCTGGCGGCATGTCAAGACTGCTCTGACAACGCACCTGCTGCAACGCTAAATACACCTGAGCCCCAGCAGCCACAACTGACCTGCCACAGGTACTTTGACAAAAATGCGTGCGAAGGCATGCCCACAGCTTACGTCGACGGATGTTCCTACAACAGCGAGGGCATCCTAAAAGCTGGCGCAGGGGTACTGTGGGTAAACAACCACCCATGCCCACCCCAAAACTTCAAGCTGGGCCCCCAGTCATCACAATACGCAGAAATAGCAGCAATTCTCATTACCCTGCAAATCGCAGCAGCCCATAACCTCAAAGAACTGCTTATCTGCACAGACTCGAACTATGCCAGACTCAGTTTTGTGTGCCATCTTCCAACCTGGAAACAAAATGGTTTCACAACTGCTAACAACAAACCCGTCAAGCATCAACACCTGTTCCAAGAATGTGTCAACATCACAACAACACACGACATTACCGTGTACTGGAAGAAGGTGAAAGGACATTCTAAACTCCCAGGCCAAGACAAAGACCTCAACGACCACACTGACGCCCTCGCAAAAGCGGGCGCCCTACACGGAGAACCGTGGGTTTCCCCAAAAGCCCCACCCACCCCAGAAGTAGCAGTGATAACCCGCAGAAAGCAAACCGCACCTGCAACAGCACCTGCGTCAGAACTTCTGTCACTTACACCACAAATTTCCAACAACGACCTTGCAGATATGCAAGCATCAGACACTGCCATACAGGCAATTAAAACGCACCTCCTCGACCCCTCCACCTCCCCTCTCACACCTTCAAATCTCACTGATGACTCCGATCTCAGACATCTATACAACTCCAGACACATGTTACGTGTGCGGGACGACATTCTTTGGTTTGTCAACGATGACACCACTTCGCTAAAACTCGTGGTACCTCGCTGTCAAAGGGGGGAAATGATAAATCACGCCCACAACGCACCATATGCTGGGCACCACGGTACCAGAGCCACATATGAGACACTTAGACAGGTGGCATACTGGCCATGTATGCAACAGGATGTGGCAGAATATGTGAGAGAATGCCTGGTCTGCTGTCAGTTTCACCCAACAAACCTGACTCACAGAGCCCCGTTGCAACGCAGAGGAATCACGTTCCCCTGGTCAGACCTTCAAATCGACTGGGTAGGACCCCTCCCCCGGTCATCAAGAGGCAATAAATACTTTCTCACGGTAGTGTGCCAGTTTACCAAATGGGTAGAGTGTCTGCCAGCACCCAACGACACTGCCCAAACAACGGCATATCTCCTGATGAACCACATCTTCTCCCGATTCGGCCTACCACTCCGAGTCAACTCAGATCGAGGAACTCATTTTACCGCAGAGATCATGCAAAAGATCTGGAAAATTCTTGGGGTACAAGCTAAACTTCACATCAGCCACCATCCGATCTCATCCGGACAGGTAGAAAGGTCCAACCGAACGGTGGTCGCCATGTTGAGAAAATATGTGTCGACTAACCAGAAAGACTGGGATGTGAAACTTCCCCTGGTGCTGATGGCTATCAGAGCCACCCCGCAGGAATCAACACGAGTATCCCCATTTGAACTCATGACCGGGAGGCAGATGACCCTGCCATTACACCTTTTGTACCAACCCGGAGACCACAACCTCGTCACCGCCTATACCACATCTCAGTACCTGGACGAGCTCCATAAACACTTGAGAACAACTTTTGCTTTCGCCCAGCAACACCTGAAAACCAGTGCTGACGGCCAGAAAGCATATTACGACCGAAAGGCATCACACCAAGAACTCAGCGTGGGCGACAAAGTCCTGTACTACAGTTTCGCCCTGCCTCCCAAACAACTGTCAAAAAAGTTTCTGCCTCACTGGACTGGCCCTCATGAAATTGTGAACAAACTCTCCCCAGTAGCGTACCAAATCCAGCTGAAAAGGGGACCAAAAGAGCCAGTCCTCAAATGGGTCCACCGCAACCAGATTAAGAGATATGTGACCACTAGCAGGAACAGACAGGAAGGGCCTAATGCAAGCTAACCTCAACCGCCGTCGTTACAGGAAAAGAAGACTGGACCCTCCGACGGGACAACCCTCGCTGACCTGTGCCTTTTCTCTTTCCCCTTTGCTCTTCCACACCTCTCTCTCTCTTGCCTATAATAGGATGCTGCTGTGGATCGTCATCATGTGCTTCCCGACGACCGAAAGCCAGCCGCCACCTGACCTCGTCTCCTCAGCTCCGGCCTCGGGAATTGTGTTGAGAGAGCAGCCCGGACTGCTCATAACGAACTGTCGGACACACACCCAGAAGGTGTACGTGCGACTCGACCCTCGAAACGTCTACCGTGCACACTACCCAAAGACAACCGTCCTGTACAGCTGGGCAGGTGCCAAATGGACGGAGGCCGCCCTCAAACACGCTGAAGCCGACATCGAACACATGCTGAACCAACTCGAGAAGATGACCCTCACCCAGGCTGAATTGAGCGGGCACAACAGGCGCTCCAAACGTTTCCTAGGAGCCCTGCTTGGAGCCGCTGCTGCCGTAGGCACCCTGTTCAACATTGGTATGTCCAGTGTCAACGCGGTGAACATCGCCACGGTACGACGACAGGTAGCAGAAATCCAGACGGAACTTCCACAACTGAAAGATCAACTCACCACACAGAGCGCATCTTTGACCACCATAGGCAAGACACTGAGAGGCACGGTCACCGTCCTCAACACACATAGCGTCATGCTGAACAGGACTGTGAGCTCCATGAAACAGATGTTCACAGTCTTCCAGAACGATTTTGCCCAGACCCAATTGGTCACCGCATTAATGGGCGATATGCTCAGAGAAGTGAGCTCTTCCATAGACAATTTAGCCATGGGCAGGATTCCACCATACCTGGTACCCCTGAGTCTGGTCCAGACCGTGCTGGCTTCCGCCATCACCACACCTGCCGATCCTATACAAACCCATCTTGCCTACTCCTTAGGAAGTGCCATCCCCCTGTACGTGGACCCGGCGCAGCGAGAAGTGGGTTTCCTCCTAAACTTACCCATTATCGAGTCAAGCCGAATCTACCGACTTAAAGACGTGGTGAACATTGGATTTTGGCAGGGAAATACCCAATTTAAGGTACGGACCCCAGAGGTGGTAGCGTACCACGACAGCGACCCACAGCTGTACCTAGCCCCTAACTTGCACATGTGCACCCTCACAAAAGACATACACTACCTCTGCCCTAGCAAACCTTTCCTCCGGGATAACACCGATGGGATCTGCGGTCTCCAACAGCTGGCTAGCGACGCCCGTTGTCCGGCTGACGCGAAATCTCGCAACCAAGTCACCGAGACGCAAGCTGAAATTGTAGGGAACCGATGGCTCGTGAACACTCCAGTACGCTCAGCGACACTGACCTACGATCAACACGACACTGCTACACGTGTCAACCTGCTGAACCAAAGCATGTGGATTCAAGTCCCACGAGGAGCCATCCTCCACCTGGATGACCTCGCCTTGTACCATCTCCCAAGTGAAGAGTACCAAGCCGAACTAGAGATTCCATCTTTCTTTAGGGACCGCAACTTCACACTAGATCCAGAACTGGAAAGTTGGATCGCGAAAGAGGGGTCACAAATCATCGATATAGCCCCACTGGACTCAGCCCTTCAGGCCTTGTCTCGACAACCCATCCTGAACACTTCACCTGTGGTCCAAACCTGGACAGCGGCTGACACCGCCCTCTGTCTTACCAGCATCCTCGGACATACCCTAGCTTTGGGCTTGGCCTATATCCTGTACAGAAGAGTCAACGCAATCCGAGCTTCCACAACCAAGCTCACAGAGGCAGTCTCCGTCGGCTTCAGGAGAAACCCTCGGAAGGACGACGCCTCACCAGAGAATGCGGAAGACCTCATCGAACTAAGCCCCAATCTTAACAACCCCTTTATAGCCACCTCATCTCCCTGACCTGCCATCTGACCACTGTTACTGTGATGAGTCGACCAGGTCCATCCATGCCCTGTTCACTCATCAAGGGGGGAATGTAACGCACATCAGATGGTCAGATCACCAGCTCTATCTCTCTATATGTTAATTTACTGAAATTAGCCTGTCTTCAAATCCCCTTTTGCTCTGAGACCTAATTAAATCATTGGTGTCCTAATCCACAAACACCTCTATTGTCTTAAGATCCTTCCTTCCTGGACCCCAGACCCAACGGCGCCTACGAATGACCTAAATCATTAACTATCTATCTGAAAACAGAGATCCCTTACTGCTGACTTCTAGTTTATGGCTCCGCGAACATCCGCTGATCACCAAGAGCAATCCCCCCTGACCAATAAAAGCAATCTCAAGAGGACCCTAGGGACTCTCTGTCAGACATTCATTTACATGTAGACCCTCAGGCAACACGTAAGAAAACAACCAGACTCTGTTCGACCGCTAATCTAATCAGACCGAGTAACACGCACACACCTAGACTCTCTCACCCCGTGCTCGGGGACAAAAGTTCAACGCAGCAGGATGAACCTTCAGTGACTCTTCCAGCGCACACACACAAGGAAACACACACAGATCCTACCACGTGTGAATCAAAATCATCTTGTGAAATGTTTAAAATGTATTCTCTTGATGTATGCATGATCCCTTTGTCCCAAATATTATGCCTATATAGTTTTATTGATTTGTAATCCATTTGATGTGACTATAATCGCGAAAAATCAGGTATCCGCGGGTGACTATGTCATAGAGATACCATTCGTGGTATCATTGTGTTCCATAAATCCCAACGGTGTGGAATCTTTAACCCAAAATCTCCGAAGACGCATTATTTTATTAAATCCAGTGTTATTAACGATAGGAACAAATTTAGCTTCTCCTTAACTATTAGGAAGGGGCGTGAGCCTCCACAAAACGTCAGGAGGTAGTCACAATCGCCCTTCCAGGCGATTGGGTCATGCACCTAAAGAGGCTGGGCTTAACCCCTTCAAAATGCCGCGCTTCTCTGATCTCAACGCACATCGCCAGAGAGAGAGAGACGACACGTCTTCTTCCATCCTTGGAAGCTTCGTTCGCGTTTATTTTCATTTTTCTTCCAAGTTTTATTTTCTTAAAACTACTTTTACTTCAGTTGATAGTCTCCTTCAACCAACCCAAGATACCAACTTAAAGCTAAAGATCATTTTGCTGAGTTCCGCTCGCTTCAAGTCGCTATAGCAACTAGACGCTGTGATCACGTGACTCCGCTTCCGTCCAACACAGACGAGACCACACAAAGAGGGCCGATCTACAACTCAGACGTAACGTAGACCTTAATTTCCAACCTGAAGTGCTGTTTAAAGTGTCTAATATTGCTGTGCCTATTGGGGTCTTGTTGTGACTGACTGAACTGTCTCTACCTATCTCTCATTTCTCTTTACTCACACTTACACACTCTTCGACGCACACATCTGCACCTACACACACACATACACGCCCACCTCTTCACGCGTCTCCTAGACATAAACACACGGCCACGTGCTGCTAAAGGCGTGCTCCTACACACACACATACACACACACACACACCTCTCCTTACCACGCTCTCAGTGTACACACACAAAACCCTTTCTTAAAATTCTCTCTCTCTCTCTTATATTCTCCCTTCTTCCTTCCCCTACTCTAACCTTTTTATCTTACGTTTATTTTGTTGTATTCCCTATTTGCGATCGTATATTGTTTTGTTTATGCATATTCACTCCTGTGTGATTGAAAATTAGTACATGTAACCAGTAGCTCGTTTGAATAAACTTTGTTAAATCATTTGAATTAAGTTTGCCTGTTTGTTTCAATACTGAGTCCCTGAGTAGTGCAGATCTTTACCTCTTAACGCTCTACGATAAATTTTACTATTGAAAGAAATCTCAAATGGTCTAAAACACTAAGATCTTTATTTTCTTGTGGCCACAGAGAATAAATTGTCTATCAGTGTTAAAGACGTGAGATTTCCGTTCAGATATTGTACATTTTGTGTGCTGGACATACAGTTCGTACAATAAATGAACATTCTTCAACTTGTATCTAAAATTTCCCCAAATTGAACATATTCTACCCGTCTATATCAGTGAGTACTACAAGCGATTGTGTAACCTCTGATATAAGCCGAGGTTTTGACCAATTCCCTATTTGGTAATTCTTTAATTCATGTAAGCAACATATGCATAGTCACATTAATGCTAATTTGAGCTAATTAATTCCCTAACATAAGTCATTGTTGTTACAACAGTGAAAGACCAAGTTTGTGATTTTTTTCCACCATAAACTGTAGGTTCTCATGGGTCTTGCACTGGCAAGTTTCTCGGTCTCTCTCCTTCGGTGTCACCACCCAAAATGGTCTCTCCCTACAGAAGAAGGCATATGAAATGTTTTGCCCATGCTCAGCAACAAATTTTCTGTGAAGGTTTTTCTGGGAATCACAAAGGAGCCTTCTCTGTTTCTTAATTTTTCTTAGTGTGATTGTGTTTTTCTTGCCAGGGGTTTGCCTGCTGACATCATCTCTTAGGTAGAACTGTCTTACAGCTCTCTTGTTTATTTCGGCCAAACTTGTTTGTCAAGCTCTGTTTTGTGGCTTCCAGGCTTTGTATGAAAAACCAATCATCTGCTCGCACAACTTTTTGAATTTGTATTTCTTTATCAGCTTTCCTGTCAGTACATTTACAACCCCCTGTTTGGCTTTGTCTGCTTTGGCTGCTTTGTACTTTGCTCTTAGATCCCCCAAGAGAGCATAATGGAAGTTTAAAGTTCTTCTAATTGATGAAGAGGCAGGACAGTCTTGTAGAGTGCTTCTCGTCTTCGTTCTTGGACTTTCAATGTCTTGATTTTTACCCTGCAAACGGTGACAACGTTTCTTGTATTTGTGGTATAGTCTTTTGTGCTTTTCTAACTTCTCTTGCAACTCCTGACATTTTCTTTGGCCTATCTGTGCTACTCTCCTAAAATTTTATTAGATTTCCAATGTGAGATGCATACAACATAATACAACCATGAAATCTTACTCCATTTCTGTCATGCCTATGCTTTGGTTTTGTGTCACAAATGCTAAAAAGTTAGCATACAATGCATTGTCTTAAAACCTGACCTTGCAGTACTGGGTTGACTGTCTGGAATGGATGGGGGGGTCAACACTGTTTTTCCTGCTCTCAATCTCTCTCTGTGTTTTGCCTGTCTGACCCGCCATTTCCTTTGCTCCTGTCTTTTTTCCCTTTCTGTGAGATCCTTCACTCTCTTTCTTTTTTGACCCTCCAAATCTTTTAAGTAAGTCTGGTGTTTCTGTTTAAGGTAGGCTGCTCTGCGGTCTGGGTCAGCATCCCTGCGCTGCCTGTAGAGTCTTTGCTTTTCAGCAGCACTTAATTTCGCCATATCTGTCAAAAGGAAAGCAATTTTATGTGTTTACAATATTAAAACAGTAATGAAATGCTAACAAGTCTTTATTAATATAATTGTTGAGGCTTTTATGAAACCTTATGTTGAGAAAAAAGTTAGTGGTGTTATTGATTGTCACTGGTGTTATCATCATGTCACTGGTGTTACCAGCAGCAACAGTAACACCAGTGACGATAACACCAGTGACAAATCTACAGACAACATGGCATATCTAAGATGGCGGCCACAGTAGCTCAAACCACACTTCTTAAATTGTAAATAAATCACTTAATCATGCAATTTGAAAAATTATATGAATAAAATTTCCTTTCCCCTTACTATAAACTGTAGAACACCAGTGACACATCTTAAGGCCTCGCATGGAATTATCACATTATTTATCAAATTGCTAAAAGATGAAGAGAGAGTTCACACTCACCATGTGCTTTTCAAAACAGCCACGCCTACAATGAACTTTTGACCCAGGAAGAAGTTGGCAAGGATGTTGAATTTTTTCAAAGTGGTGTTTTTTTTAAATTGTAACACCAGTGACATGAAATTGAGGGACAGGTATTCCCTGTAAATTATTTATAATATTTAGTTTATATTTTAGTTTTTTAAGTAGTCCACTAAATAACTATACTACTTCCCTTTGTATTATGACATTTAAAGGGGGAGAAAAATATATTTTTTAACTCAAAATATGTCACTAAACCATGACTCCTGAACCGAGGGACAAGCCAATTTCATGGTGCTGACCGTGTTCTACAATATATATAAAAAATAGTTTGCAATATAACTGTCTTACATATGTTTTATTAACAATAAAACACTTCAATTAAAACAAAAAACATATATGTGACCCTGGACCACAAAACCAGTCTTATGTGTATTTTTTCTAAAATTGAGATTTATACATCATCTGAAAGCTGAATACACGATCTTTCCATTGATGTATGGTTTATTAGGATAGGACAATATTTGTCCGAGAAACAACTATTTGAAAATCTGGAATCTGAGGGTGCAAAAAAATCGGAATATTGAGAAAATCGCCTTTAAAGTTGTCCATTTCTATTGGCGATAGTGCTGCATCCATTCACAAAAATAAATGTTTTATATATTTAAGGTGGGAAATTTACAAAATATCTTCATGGAACATGATCTTTACTTAATATCCTAATGATTTTTGACATAAAAGAAAAATCTATAATTTTGACCCATACAATGTTTTGTTGGCTATTGCCACAAATATACCCGTGCAACATAAGACTGGTTTTGTGATCCAGGGTCACATATTTTGTGTCATTATCTGACACTTTTAAGTGTTTTTCTTAGTGATTGAGGCCGGGACAGGAAAGCCACCATTTTCGTAGAATGACCCTCTCGTCAGTTAACGTTAATAATAAGCTACCTGATGCCTCGTTTTATTTTCTTTGCCATTGACATCCGACCGAACAAACTTTCCACTGATGTCTGTTTAAAGGGATGTGCTCGACCAGCTCGCGCGTCTATGCCTCACAGTTCACCTCCACTCGTGGCGGCCAGTTTCGTTTTGCAAAATGTACGTGGTATCGGTGCGTGGTATCGGCAAATTTTTATGAGTACGAGTATATGAGGACAGTATCGGCCCGATCCCCGATGCCAGTATCGGTATCGGGCCATCCCTAGTATTATTATATTATATATTTACAATTATATTGCACTATTTTACAACTACCTAAAATAAAATCACTTTACTTCACAAACTACCTAAGCTGCCTGCATTCACTGAGGTAAATTATAATCATCAAAAATAGTATATGTAATATTCACAACAATAACCGTTAAAAATACTGTCATTTGTATAACAATGGCGAAATGTATGAATACTTACACACATACGTAAACTCCTCCATCGTTAGTTATGACCGTTCTGACTGGTGATGACGTGGTGCGCGAAATGACAGTTGGGTGATCATTGCTCTCCACTTCCTGTGAAGTGATGTATCGATGTTCCCTTATTCCCTATGCCGTGCGCAGTGCCCTTCGAACTGAACATGTTCGCTCCCTTCGGATTGGAATCTCACTTAATATGGCAGAATACCCTGTGAAGTCCACTTCGCAGTCCACAACGCACCTCTAGAGCGACGTTGTTGATTGTTTGAGCATGTGACTGCGCGTTTCTCCTTGTTTTCTATTGTTATGCGCAGCATATTTCCCGCGCGCACAAACACAGTTAAAAAACGAAATTCAGGCCCTGTTGAGTGCACTACATCAGCAAAGATGGCAGTTGAGTGCACTACATCAGCAAAGAATTCGGACACTGACATAATTATCACGCGCCAGAGAGATCGGACAATTTGTCATAAACATTACCTACCCATCTTTAATATTTCCTTTTTTTGGCTGTGTGAATTGTATGTAACAATTGTATGTATGTATTTTTCACGTTTATTGCGTTATTTGATAAAAAAAAGAGATAATAAAAACACTTGCTTGTCATATTTATTTACTTTTTACATTTATATGTGAAAATAAAAGACAACAAAACACTACACAACACATTTGTTTATTCAAATATAGATATAACGGTATATATAAATAAATAACCAGGCGTCTGGTCTTAAAAATGATTGTTTTCTAACTCGCGTGCACCGTTACCATGGTGACATTTTTGTTTATTTTTCATTCGCGCTCTATCGCCTTATCGTGTTGTATTGTGGGAAATAGTGTCTCAGCAAGTGTACATCGTATGTACACTCGAATTCAGAGAGGATTGTGGGTAAAAGTAGTGAAGAATGTAGGGAATGATGTCGTTCACTCAGAATTCGGACACCACTACAAAATGGCCGACACCCTAAATAGTGCACTATATAGTGGATAGGGAGCGATTTCAGACACAGCTCTTGTCATCATGGAGAGTGCAGTTCACGGTTGCATAGCAACGACAGACGCCACAGGAGAACAAGCGCTTGTGGAAAGGAGACAGCGGCGCGCTCGCGCTGTCCACTTGTTTTTACACAACACATCTAATGTGCGTTCCATTCGACAGGGTTCACTGCTCCCCTACTCCCTGAGCACGGTATATCAGTTGAAGTGGACTTCACTGACAATACCCGCTCATTTGAAACGCCCTGCAAATGTCATCAAAGAAAGTCAACGACGGAGTCGCGCAGATTATGATATAACATAAATATATATAGGACTACATTCATATTTTAATTTTTATTATTATATTATATATTTACAGTTATATTGCACTATTTTACAACTACCTAAAATAAAATCACTTTACTTCACAAACTAGCTAAGCTGGCAGCATTCACTGAAGTAAATTATAATCATCAAAAAGAGTATATGTAATACTCACAACAATAACCGTTAAAAATACTGTCATTTGTATAACAATGGCGAAATGTATGAAGACTTACACACATACGTAAACTCCTCCATCGTTAGTTATGACCGTTCTGACTGGTGATGACGTGGTGCGCGAAATGACATTTGGGTGATCATCGCTCTCCACTTCCTGTGAAGTGATGTATCGATGTTCCCTTATTCCCTATGCCGTGCGCAGTGCCCTTCAAACTGAACATGTTCGCTCCCTTCAGATTAGAATCTAACTTAAGATGGCGGAAAACCCTGTGAAGTCCGCTTCACAGTCCACTTATGGTCAAATGGAGAGCGACGTTGTTGATTGTTTGAGCATGTGACTGCGCGTTTCTCCTTGTTTTCTATTGTTATGCGCAGCATATTTCCCGTACGCACAAACACAGCCACAGACAATGAATTGTTTGTTCGGTTAGCGAAGAAGAGCATGATGTATTTTGTATAAAGTTTTTTTTTTTTTTTTTTTGTTATTAACTGCTTTGAGAACTGGAAATGCACAATTCATGCATACAAATCTGTATATATTAATAAATGAAGAGGATTAAATTAGACCAATGCAAAAAACGAAATTCATGCCTGCATTTATTAAGACAAACCTAGTAAAAACGAATGCAGTCTATACACTGACTTGGCAGCTCTGTGAAATGTAATATAACAGTGCCACCTACTGTCTAAATGCATTAACATTAAAAGTGTGAGGTGAAACCCTTGCATAGACATAGGTAAATGGGTTTGTCTATTAGCCTGAAATAATTTTTTTTTTTAAAAATTCAGATCTTGTGCTTCCTCACATTGGAGTCCCGAGTTCATGTACAAAGTTTGGTTTCAGAGCTCCTGAGATATGGACGACTTCCTGTTTGGCGACTACGCCGCTGATTTCGTTTGGCTGTGACGGGCAAACGCTTCCGAAAATCAAAAATCCTTCTAGTAACTTTTGTGAGGCTTAGTCCAAGGATCATGTACGTCCAGTTTCGTGAAGTTCGGACCAAATTTGTGACCTGTGAAAATGTAGTTTCGCTTTCTGTTCAATTCAATATGGCAGACGAATGACATGGACTCGTGATGTCATCTTCGCGAGCAACTTACACCGGTACTGACTGTACGTTTTAAAGTTGGAACGGTGTCTCTGTCTCAAAGGGCTTAGGCGCAGGAGCTGGCCAAATAGCTGGGGGGGGTTGCCAAATAATGTAAAATTTTGTAATGTTTTTTTTATTTTTTTTATCTTGTACATCCTCACATTGGAGTCTCGAGTTAATGTACAAAGTTTGGTTTCGATACGTGACAGCGTTCCTGAAATATGAACTACTTCCTGTTTTGGCGACTACGCTGCCGATTTCGTTTGGCTGTGACGGGCAAACGCTTCCGAAAATCAAAAATCCTTCTAGTAACTTTTGTGAGGCTTGGTCCAAGGATCATGTACGTCTAGTTTCATGAAGTTCGGACCAAATTTGTGACCTGTGCAACTTTAGTTTCGCTTTCTGTTCAATCCACTATGGCAGACAAACGACATGGACTCGTGATGTCATCTTCGCGAGCAACTTACACCGGTACTGACCGAACGTTTTAAAGTTGGAACGGTGTCTCTGTCTCAAAGGGCCTAGGCGCAGGAGCTGGCCAAAATTTTTCTCCCGGGAATAATAATAATAAGAAAACTTAAGAAGAACAATAAGTGTGCGCTTTCAGCAAGCACACTTAATAATAATAATAATAATAATAATAATAAGAAGAAAACTTAAGAAGAACAATAAGTGTGCTGCTTTCAGCAAGCACACTTAATAAGAAAACTTAAGAAGAACAATAAGTGTGCTGCTTTCAGCAAGCACACTTAATAAGTGTGCTGCTTTCAGCAAGCACACTTAATATATATATATATATATATATATATATATATATATATATATATATATATATATATATATATCATGAGTTGTTATGTGTAGTGAGTTATGTGTAGCTCACGTGATTTAACTTTTACGCTTTGTTAAGGGAACATAGTTAGCACTGATGCTCCCTGGTTTTCATGGTGCATTGTGGGACTTTTATGGGAGCAAACATTTCAGTGCCCTGGAAGGATTCTGCGATTGATACAGCCCTTAAAATTGCAGACTCTCTGATCAGTGCCTGACTACTGAACTAGGGAGCTGACTGAGACACACCCAAAATGAAAAGTCTTGTGTAAATATAATTTTTAAGTTCCCTTTCAAGGGAACTCGCGTTGCGTCGAGATTGACGCTATGGGGAACGCCTTGCGTGATGATGTCTTGAAGCACATGTGAAATCAGTCCAATGGTGTGGCGGAACGTCAGAGGCGGGTGACGTCACGTACCAGAAAACTATAAAGCCTGCCCGAAAACAGAAAGAAAAAGCTTCTGTGTCTTCAGTAGCGCTCTTTGTGAATCTGTCCGTGTTATTTGGTGTTGTTTGTCTTTATATCATATATAAAGCACTATGGTGAGCAAGCAGCAGTTTAAACAGTGTGTTCATCCCTGCCCGCATTATTTAACGGGTGGGGATACTCACGTTTTGTGTGTTGCTTGTTTGGGTGAGAAGCATGCCCAGTCAGCACTCGAGGGTGCTGGCTGTGTGCATTGTGATGCGCTGCCTTTGCGTACGCTCCGATCCCTCCCGGCGTTCTTTCGCGAGGACGTTCAGGTTGGCGTTCCCCAGGGATCTGGTCCCGCCGCTGCCGAGGCACGGATTTGATCGCATACCTGGGGTTCGCAAATGGATTTATCAGAGGGGTCTGAGACGGGCCCAGCCCTATCTCAACCTTCACCTGATAGATCCAGTGCCTCTTCTCGGGGTTCGGAAGCACGCGTTACGGTTCCTTCCGCCCTGATTAAGGCACCAACACTGCAACTATCCAGTTCTGAGGAACTGGATGTTGTTAGTGTTGATGCTGAGTCTGAGGATTCGCCACCTCATTCTCATTCATTTGAAGAGCTATTAGAGGTTGTGACCAGAGCAGTCGAAAGACTAAATATTGAGTGGCCATCAGATAAGCAGGACGTTCGATCTAAAAGCAAGCTTGATTAACGTTTTCTGCCATCCAGGTCACAACCTCAGCGTCGGAGCCTTCCGTTTTTCCCGGAGATCGTGGGATAAACCAGTCTCATACAGCGTTTATAATGCACAAACATCTAATTATTCCTCTATACATAAATATAAAGAGCAAGGTAATGGGGAAATGCCGAAGGTGGAGGAGACGCTCGCGAGCTATCTCTCTCCAGCAACGGCATCTTCCCTAAAGGTTCCGATGTTGCCCACTAAGCCCGTCAGAGTTACATCTTCTTTGGTGGGCAAAGCATATTCTGCCGCTGGTCAAGCTGCAGCGTGTTTACACGCTATGTTCTTGCTGCAGGCTTACCAAGCGGAATTATTGGGCGATTTAGATGAAGGCAATACCCCATTGGTCCTGAGGTGGTGTGTGAATTATGTAGAGCCACAAATCTGTCTCTCAGGGCCACCAAGGAGACGGCTAAATCCATCAGCCGCTCTATGGCAGCCCTGGTGGCCACTGAGAGGCATCTGTGGCTCAACCTCAGTAACATTAACCCCCTGAGGTCGGCTATCGTGCCAGCGCGATAGGCTCGTTTTTTTCCTTATCAGTGCAAAAAAGAATCAAAATACTAATATTATTTTTTATCTTATATGCTTGTGTTATACATCAATCGATCCTGTTAAGTGTGTATTTTTTTTGTGTATACTCATAATAAAAACAAAATGTTGTGCTTTTTGCCAAATAAAGAAAAATAAACACGAAGCGAGTTCTGCCTTCTCTCTGTCAGTTAAGTCCATTCTGAAGCGCGACCGAAAATGAACCATAACTCAGCGAATACTCAGTCAAACAGGCATACAGACACACAGGCATGAAGCTTGAATTCTCTTCTTTTAAATGAAGTAATTTTTATAAAAAAACAAATATTCTCAGTTTATGCAATCTGTATGAAAAGAGCGAGATGTCAGTCGTTCTCATCTCAGCTAATTATTTTTAATGTGACCCCGCCCACGGAGAGCGCGCGCTATTCAAACGCAAATGACTGAGGCAATCCTGCAAACTGTGAACGCCCACATCAGCTCGAGAAAACACATCAAGCTTATTCAGATCATTGTACTTGTTTACACAGTCTCACAGCGCTGTGAGGAATAATACTATAATGGAAAATGTACCTCAGAAGTGCTGGTATTTCGAGGAGAAACAGATCCTGAGCTATGGAATACTGTAGTAAGTTTTTTTTTTTTCATTCTCAAGTGAATCGCGTTTCTGTGTATGAATGAATGAACGGCAGAGATGCGCGCTGTTTACCACAACTGGCAAAAGACGAATCGCGTTAATTTGAATTTGAATCGCGTTTCTGTGTGTGAATGAATGTTTCGCTTTTAGCAAACTGTATTGCTATACTGAGTAAAAATCAACTGAAATATGTTGAAATAAAATGTATTTGTATAAGCAACGTATTAAACTGCAAATTAACATTTATATTTCTTATAATAAAAACGAAAGTTACCATGTTACAGACATATGAAAGACAACATTTCGTTGATTAGTTTTGAATAGATTATACATTTTTACTGTAAAATATCTGCCACCTCAAATAAGCTTTTGTTTGCCAATTTTTGCTCATATGTTAAATATAGTATGTTTTGTCAAAAATAAAGTAATCAAATAATATGTTATAGTGTTTATTCCAGTGTAGCCTAGGCTACATTCAAGTAATGAATCCTTAACTTTGAAATATGTATGATAAAATGTATACTTTAGTTTTTACAAAGAAAGATTACACTTGAATTGTTGTTGTAATTGTAACCTTTTTAATAATAAAAAAAATATTTACAAGGTAGATGTAAACAAACTATTAAAAGGTAAATATAAGCCTTTTCTTTAAATAATTTTTATTGTGTTTTATTAGTGACAAATTTGGGGAGAGGATAAATATTCCAAAACTGAAAATACAGTATGAGAATTAACTGCACAATTACTAGACATGTTTTCCTTGGATATTATAGGCCAAATTGCAAGCACAATTTGTGAAAAAAAAAAAAAAAAAAATTGAGATGCAACTGTTGCTCTTGCATTCTTTCTTGTGACACACCTGAATGAATGGCTCATTAAGTATGCAGGCCCCATTGTCTCCTCAGGTGTGAATCTCTAAATATGCATCGTAGGATCGTTGACGCCCACTCCGCATATTGCCTTTCCAAACAGAAAGTGTTTTACAAAATTTAAATCAATGTATTGTGTTATGTGAATGATTAGGCAGGATGATTTTCACATCATTTTGAAGAAAAAAATCTAGGCGACGAAATCCATTAGTCAAAAGTCTTATTGACACATATTTAGTATGTGTTTTGTGGCCTTATTTCAGAAACTTTAGTTTTTAGTTTTTCAAATAACCATGCATAAACATTATTCTCTCAAAAATACAAACATGTACATGCATGTTGCTCACATATTATGGTAGCCCTGTTTGTGCTAAATAGAGTGTAATTACACCTTTGTCATTAATATGTTTATAAGCAACTGAAAAAAGCACAAATGTCAGGGCATGTCAGACCATCTCAAGGACCCCAAAAACACCTTAGACCCCAGAGGGTTAAGGAGAAGGAAAATAATGTTCTCTTGGATGCGCCCATCTTTTTGGCAATGCTGTTAACACTGCTGTAGAAAAGTTTCAAGAAGCTTCTTAACAGGCAGCTGCCCTTCAAAAACTCCTTCCCCGCCGCTCTTATCAGGAGGCTGCTGAGCGGGAGCAGCCTCACACATCTAAAACGAGCTCTTCATCACACCGTGCCACTCAGAAGCAGAGCGTTTCCTCCCGTGCTCCCCCACAAAAATCACGGGGACACGGAGGGCGCTCTCAAACCCAGCAGCCTTCGAGGGGTAGGGCGGATCTGCGGACCGTTATTATCGCCAAGAAGGCTGCGGGGAAAAAGTCCTGACGCTCGAGGGCTCAGGATAATGAGGGTAGTCCCCCCCGAAGTAGAGCGGTCAACACCTCTTTTTACGGTGCCCGTCTCTCTTCGGTGCCCTCAGGGGACCGTTCTGCCAACCCTGCCACCTCCGGTGCTTCAGGGCGCAGCGGTCTCCGGCGAGCACATATCTCAAGGACCACCCGAAGACGTAGTGGCCTCGGGATGCCCGCCCCCTCTGAGGAGGGTATTAGAGCAGTCCGTTCTGTCGTTCCCTGCTGGTGCGCCGTTACAGGGCGACGGACCGACTACTCAACAACAACAAAATCCAGAAACCAGTCTCATGAGGCTGGTACCTCTAGTAGAATATTTGACAGCATGGAAGCTACTGCCAAATGTTTCTCGTTGGGTCCTGCAGACCGTAGAAAAAGGGTATCAAATACAGTTTGGGTCTCGCCCACCTCGGTTTATGGGGGTCCTATCCACAGTGGTGGCCCCCGAGCAGGTTCTGGTTATGGAACAAGAAGTGAACACTCTGTTAGAGAAAGGGGCCATAGAATATGCACCTCCCTCCAGCAGGGAAGCCGGGTTCTACAGTCGGTACTTCATAGTTCCAAAAAAGGACGGGGATTGCGTCCCATTCTGGATCTTCGAGTTCTAAACGAGTCAGTTATGCAACTCAAGTTCAAAATGTTAACACTGAGACAGACCGTGCCACAGATCCGGTCTGAGGACTGGTTTGTCACGATAGATCTCAAAGATGCATATTTCCATGTTTCCATCCATCCTTATCACAGGAAGTTCCTGAGGTTTGCTTTCGGGGCAAAGCTTACCAATATCGAGTTATTCCATTCGGTCTAGCTTTATCACCCCGCACTTTCATCAAATGCGTGGATGCAGCTCTGGCGCCCATGCGCCTTCAGGGTATTCGCATCATGAACTACATCGACGATTGGTTGATTCTAGCTCAGTCGCATCAGTTGGCGATTCGGCATCAAGATGTCGTTCTCGCACATATGAAAGAGTTGGGGTTACGGCTAAACGCCAAGAAGAGTGAACTTACTCCACTTCAGAGGACCACTTTTCTGGGTGTAGTTTGGGATTCAGTGTCGATGCAGGCGCGCCTGTCACCGCCACGCATAGAGTCAAACCTTGCTGCTGTAAAGAGTATAAAGCTAGGCCAGTCACTCACTGTAAAACAGTTTCAGAGACTGTTGGGTCTCATGGCAGCAGCTTCCAACGTGATACCTTTTGGACTACTGCACATAAGGCCCCTACAGTGGTGGCTCAGGACCAAGGGGTTTTCCCCGAGGGGCAACCCATTTCGCAAAATCAAGGTCACGTGGCGTTGCTTACGTGCCTTGGTTATGTGGAAGAAACCTTGGTTCCTGTCCCAAGGCCCCGTGCTGGGAGCTCCTTGTCGTCGCAAGTTGCTAACAACGGATGCTTCCCTCACGGGCTGGGAAGCGATCCTACAGGGTCGTTCAACTCAGGGTCTGTGGAGAGACCATCCATCTTTCATGGCACATCAACCGCCTGGAGATGTTGGCTGTATTTTTGGCTCTCAAGCATTTTCTCACAGATCTCAGGGGACACCATGTTTTAGTTCACACAGACAACACATCGGTAGTCGCCTACATAAATCATCAATGGGGTTTGCGCTCACGTCCATTATGCAAGTTGGCACGCCATATCCTCTTGTGGTCGCTCAGAGCAGCTTACATCCCTGGGGACCAGAATTTAGGAGCAGACATTCTGTCGAAACAGAGGCTGAGGCCAGGGGAATGGAGGCTCCACCCCGAGGTGGTGGAGCAGATATAGAGGGTGTTTGGCCGAGCACAAGTGGATCTGTTTGCGTCTCGAGAGATGTCTCACTGTCCACTTTGGTTCTCCCTCACGCATCCAGCTCCTCTCGGACTCGATGCTATGGTACATAGGGATGGGACGATTACCGGTTTCACTATAAACCACGATAAAATGTACTGACGGTTATAAATATCGTTTAAAATTTAATTATAATTAAAACCGTGTTTGATTATCGCGATTTTAGATCATGTTAAGCCAGCAACAGTCTGACGCAGGCGCAGCGCGCAATGTTATTTTTTTTATTCAAGAAGGAATTGCGGAAGGCAGTGACCGTGCTCGGGAGATTTTTCAGCCTTTTAAAAGAACCAATTCTGAGGTGTGGTCATATTTTGGCTTTAACAAAAGTCCTGAGGGAAACTTAATCGAGGATGGTCACCCTGTCAGCAGAACATGCACAAGAAATAGTCGCTGCAATGGGGGAAACTTCAGATCTGCCGAGTCGTCTTGTGTGACCATCACCGACTGTTGTATAGCGAACGCAAGGCAAGTTAACTTTGACCTCAATACCAAACCTACGTCTGGGAAATAATATAAAATGTTGTTTTAAGTTGAACTATTTTATATCAATCACTTGAAATAAACGTGAAGCTTCCGCAAAGAAAAGTTCGCAGCAAGAGAATTAGCCAAAGACGAACGAACAAGTTCAAACAAGACTATTAAGAGTGACATTTAAGGGATAATAATTTATATTCATTACAGATTTATTACACAGATTTTTTTTACCACATAATTACGGGGACATTGAATTGAGATTAATGTTTTAAATCTTACCTGTTTATAAATCCATTATGTACAGCGTACAAAAACAATCGTTCAGACAAGATGATCACAACAACATTATCAAACTCTGTAAACAATAAATCAACTCTGATTTAATTTTCAATACAATTAAAAACGGAGACGCAAGACGGCAAGTTGTATGAAACGAGAGAGCATGTCCATTGTGATACATGGTGTACGTTAACGTCTGTCAGAGAGTTTGAAGTCTGCCCAGATGAAGAATACAAGACAGTGCAAATGAACTGGTAGTTCCACAAGACTTTTATAGATGTTTTCTCTCAGTTAAGCACACTCTTCACATACATGTCGAAGAGCGAATGTTAAAAGGGAAAAGAAAACACTCTAAAACACACTACAAATCAAAGTGGAAGTAAACACATTATAATAAAACAACGGTCAGCAGTAGAGCAGTCATCTTCCTCTTTGCGCGAGCAATCTCACTCTCACTGTGCGTGCGCGCTCACATAAAAACAGCATGCATACAATAACGTACGCCATAGAAGAAGTTATCTTAAAGGCACATCCACATTCATGTCATGAACACTACATAACACTAGGTGGCCATTACAATGGATGTGCGCGGTGTTATAATACGTTGCTATTAAAGACCGTCATTATAAGGAAGGAAATGCTTTAAAAAGTGCATAGAGCTGCTTGTTTTATTTGTTGTTTGTTGATTTTCAAATATAAAACTTGTTGAAATGTCTTCAGTGTGAGCATCAACTCTTTTTGAACACTTTCATCTCGTTTTAACAAAACCGTGATAATATTGATAATCGCAATAATTTTGGTCACTATAATCGTGATATTAATTTTTCATACCGTCCCATCCCTAATGGTACAGACGTGGCCGAGGCTACGTCTATACGCTTTTCCCCCAATTGCTCTGCTCCCGGGAGTTCTGGAGAGAGTTCGCAGGGACCGGATTCACCTAATTCTTGTAGCCCCGCAATGGCCGGGCAGAGTTTGGTTCCCCGATCTCGTGTCTCTCCTTGACGGGCCTCCTCTGGAGCTACCCGTCAGGAGGGACCTTCTGTCCCAAGCGGAGGGCTCGATATTTCACCCCCGACCAGGACTGTGGAAGCTGTGGGCTTGGCCTCTGAGGGGGCCCAGCTCATAGAGTCAGGTCTCTCAACTGAGGTTGTAGAGACCATTCTACACTCCAGAGCTCCCTCTACAAGGAAACTTTATGCCCTGAAGTGGAGAGTTTTCACTTCTTGGTGTAGTGACCGTCGGTTGGACCCAGTTAACTGCCCAGTTGGTACAGTGCTGGAGTTCCTGCAGGACCGGTTCACTGCAGGTCTAACCCCGTCCACTTTAAAAGTTTATGCGGCAGCCATAGGTCAAGGCATTTCTCTATCCAAGACCAGGTTATATCCCTAAGGTCCCCAGTAATGTGGTCAGACCTATCATTCTGCAGGCCTTCTGTCCTCCTCCCTTTCAGAATGCAGACCAGGAAAGAAATAATTTGCTTTGCCCAGTTCGGGCGTTAGATGCCTATGTCCACAGAGCTGCCCTGTGGCGTAAAACTGATCAATTGTTTGTGTGTTTTGGGTCCCCAAGTAAAGGGTCCCCTGCATCTAAGCAAAGAATGAGCAAGTGGGTGGTTGAGGCCATTTCACTTGCTTATGAGGCGGCCGGACAGCCTTCTCCTATGGCTGTCCGGTCCCATTCTACAAGGGGTATGGCGGCCTCCAAGGCCCTTATATCCGGAGTTTCCATACAGGACGTGTGTGATGCAGCAGGCTGGTCCTCACCGCACACCTTCGTGACGTGACGTCACCCGCCTCTGACGTTCCGCCACACCATTGGGCTGATTTTACATGTGCTTCAATACATCATCACGCAAGGCGTTCCCCATAGCGTCAATCTCGACGCAACGCTCGTTCCCTCTTCAGGGATCCAAGGTTACAGTCGTAACTGAGGCCTTTTCACACTATGCAAACTAAGACGCAGCGTCAGCCGATTTTGCCGAATGTTTTGAGTGTAGCCCCGAATGTATTTTGAAAAGTATGACTGACAAATATGAAACCGGACAATAGCCTATGTAAACTCCCGAAATCATAAGTTGCCTTATTTCATTGTTCTATGGCTTTGCTGCTGTCTCTGACTGGTGATTGTTGAAATCTGTCTCTCACACAAAGACGCACCACGTGAGTGATTTAAGCCTATCCTAGAATATCTCGAGGATTTGCGCGCAACAGCAAACAATCTCACAGCAATTAAAAAAATAAATAAATAACGCAGTCAGCACCGCCACACAGTCCTCTGTCAGACCAGATGTTGTCAGGCTATATGTTGTTAGGCGGCGCACTCTCTTCAATATCACGTGCAAATGCGGCGCGCCCTGTATCAAGCAAAAGAAACTGAGCATGTAACGTTGTGTTCTGTCATCAATTAAGTATTGAAATAACAAAAAAGGAGATTAAAGCTATATATATATATTTGTATGGTCCTCGAATGTGTTCGAATATTTCACCAGTATCAGCCTTTTCACCGTTTGTATCACTCCGCTTGTCTGTGTTTGCGCAACTTGCATCATTAAGCCAGTAGGTGGTAACAAGTGACTGTCTTTATGAGGTCTTTATGAGTGAACAATTGAAATTCAATTGAACTGATTAGTGCCAAAAACATTGATTCTTCCTGGAAAACTTCCTGCTCAGCTACTGTTCGGACGCTCTTGCTCACTGCTCCGCGCTTTGCTCTATCGCTTTTACATTTTATCTCCTATATTTTTATATTTTATTTCCTTTTATCACCTAATTTTAACCTCAGCAAACAGCACAGTGCTCAGACAACAAAGTTTGGATTACTACAAAAACGCAGAATTCTTTTACCCGACCAGCTTACATTCCGGGAAAGGAAAACACAACTGCCTACATTCATACGGATAAGAGAGAAAATGCCTCTTCAGGTTCAAGAATCTACTTGCTGCACTAACTGCCACAGACTTTTACAAAGGATTGCAGTTCTCGAAACAAAGTTACTTACGGGACCATCAAACCAGACGGAGCACACAACAGAGCTTCGTCATGAACACCCTCAGCATACCGGTGAGTCCCATGAAACTAGTGCTCCTCGACAGGTAGAGAAACAAGCCGATCGACTTACTAATCGATGGCACAAACATGGAGCGAGACCCAAAGGCACTCGAGACATCAGATTGTCACGAGCATCACATATACCTGCAGTAGCATCCTCTACCCCAGATACAGCTCTGACAAGGATTGCAAACACCGGTCTTCTACCACCCCCTATACATCTTGAGAACAGATTTGAAGTGCTAATGAATGTAAATGAGGAATCCCCAAATGTGATGAATGTGATCGAACACAGGCTGAATGGGCCAGTAGCTAACACTGATGCTAACTGGCGCTCAAGGTCGAGCAGACAGCGGCACTCAGCTCAGAGCACAGCCGAGCCCAGGACTCTGATAGTGGGGGACTCCATAATTAGAAACATTAGCGGCAGGGATACAACTATGTGCTGCCTTCCACAAGCAACAACTTCTGATGTAAACAGGGAACTTCAAAACATTCTGATGAAACATAAGACTGCAAATCGACTCATCATTCATGTGGGGAAGAATGATATTCATAAAGAGCAGTCAGAACTCCTTAAGAAGGATTTCAATGAACTTTTTGAAACACTTAAAAGCCTGAAAGTTCAAACATTCATCAGTGGACCTCTCCCAGCAAGAGGAACAAACAGGTTTTCACGGTTGCTTGGGCTAAACACATGGCTGCAAAAAAACCTGCAATATAAAAGGAGTAAACTTCATTGACAATTTCAATCTTTTCTGGAGTCAGAGACAACTGTTTCATCGGGATGGCCATCACCCAAACAAACTTGGTTCAAGAGTGTTAAAGGACAATATCTACTTCTCCCTCAATCATCCTTCTGCAGTTTGTGCCAATCCACTAAATCTGAACGGCACACACACACATGGACACAGTATGAATGACCACGGGACTTCACTTCAGCAGCAAAATGGACATGTGGTTGACATATCACACAAGGACAATGATAACACCACTCCGCCACAACAACCTCTGCTCACGGACACAATCTCAGCTGAGCCCTGCCCACAGAGAGACATATCAGAACTGCTTGAAGATTCAGCACCCAAGGACGACTTCCTGGAAAACAGCCAGGGAAGCCAGGACAGCATATCACAACCTCCTATAACACCAGAGCAACACTGCCCTACAAAGGCAAAAGACCTTAACTCACCAGAGTGTGAAACTGAGAAAAATGACTTTAAAGTTTTTTTGTTGTCCAGCCAATTGTATGATAGGTAGGACACTGAAAATTTGCCAAGTAGTTGTCATAATGAATATATTTATCTACATAAAAAAAATTTTTTAGCTCAAACTTGACCTTTGACCCTTATTCGGAAGTTACTGCATTCTGCCTTTGCATTATCTGCAAAACAATAATGGCTCATACAAAGGCAAAGTACCTTAACTTCTAATTTATTGACCATTTTGACTTTTATCACTCTATAAACACATTTCTATGATAACAATGATAGTCTTAAAATAACATTTAGTGAGTTCTGTTTAGAAGGCTTAATATTACATCAATAGAATATTACAAAATAAAAAATAATGAGAAGGCTACTGTACTGGATCGTTTTAAAACTTTATCGGTGTTCTTACTTTAAGTAAAATAACACTTTAAGAAGTTAAAGTAACCTTTCACAAATATTTCTTACATTTGAAAGATTTGATTTGACACACACACACACACACACACACACACAGAAGCCTCTGTTTTCTGACGTGCTCTGCTTGCCGTTGCGGATTGAGGAACGCGCTGATTAGCCGGTTTCATATGTTGTGTGTGCAAAGATAAGCGCCAGTAAATTTAAAGTATATGCTTAGCGGCCCAAAAACCAGGACATTTTCATCACTTTATAAAAAAAAAAAAAAAAAAAAAAACAGCCACGACGGCCAGGACAAGACGTGAAAACATGACATGTCCTGGGAAAACAGGACGTTTGGGTCACCCTAATTTTAACTGTTTAACCGGACGTCTGCCTACTAATAGCCTGCCCACAGCGACACTTAAAATGTCAACCTCCGGACAACTTGCACTTTGATAGATTAGGTTAGCCAGCCGGCACATGATGGATTTAAACAATGGATTGTCTTCTCAGTGGATGTTGTTTTCCATGGATTTTGAGTTTGACCATGTTAAAAAAAAAGGTAAGCTGCAATCTAAGTTATATCTCCTGGGTTTGTTTGTTTGCGTGGTAATGTTTTCTCCTCCCCTTACTTATAAAGCGTCCCCAACCCACTCGCGTTGTTTTCTGTCAGTGAGTGAATGGACTGTCTGTCAGATTGGCTGGATAGTATCCAAGCTTTGATTTGTGGTGTCTTACAGCTGACACACCATCTTATTATGTAACATCATGTTATTTTTGGATCAGGAATAGTTGTGTTTTGTGTGTCAGCCTATCTTAGCCCAAGTTTGCGTCGCTAGCTGTTAGCTAACTAGGCTACCAGTATCCTAGCTGAATTTCACAAAATCTGAAGTAAATTGCATATCTAAAAAAAATAAAAATTCTTCATGTATCCATATGTGGCAGGAAGGGCGTTTCTGTTTTCATCATTGAGATTGATGGCCATTCTAGCCTATCATTGGTGCCCTTGGGCTTTAAAACAGCAACGCATCTGCCATTCATCAGGCGTTACGTTTTGACTCGTTGCGTCATTAACGCGCTCCGTCGCTGCTGCTGGGAACCCGGATGCGATCACCTGAGGCGGTAAGATGAATGTGCTGCTAGTTGTTTTTAGCTCACGAAATGTATTCAGTTTAAGGAGTGCGTTCTTTTAATGTATCTTTTAGAGACACCGCTTTGCTTGGAGAGCGTGTGCTATTGTCTTCCGTGACATGAGATTGTTATTGTTTGCATGCATTGGATGCGTGTGCTGGATATGGACACTGGAAAAGGTAGGGAGAGTTTGATACCCTCGCTAATCGTGCTCTGTATAAAATGTGTGTTTTGATGTGTTAGTCTGTAGTTAAAAACGTGTTTTAATCCATATCCTCAGTTATAAAAACCTGAGTTTCCCTCCAGAGAAAGCTACGCTTAAATTGTCCTCGACGATCGGTATGTATATTCATTGTACGTGCATGCATTAAGTTAGAGAACTTATCTAGTAGAGTAACAGTCTATGTTGTTTATAGGGCCCTGGTTATAGACCCGTAAAGAGCTATAACTGCATTCCAGTCGGGGTGCTCCGTGTTCCTTCACGGCCGCAGTGCTGTCCTGTTTCGAACCTGTTTCGAACCTGTTTCAATCCTGTTCACAACAATCAACCGATTCAACTACAACTCGGAATTGCGGCTGATTGTTTATTTTGATTTGTTTTTTTCGTAGCTGGTTGCCTAACTGATATTAACTATCAGGACTCTCATCCATTTGATTCCTCTGTTTTCTTTTCACTTGTATTTGATTTTGTTTCTAAAGATTGAATTGTTTATTTTCTTATTATTTTCTGGAATAGTTTCTTTCTTTATCTTGCTTTATTTTCTGCCAAATTGTTCAACAAACTGAAGTTTTGTTCCTTTATTGATATCTTTGTATATTTGGCCGCCATTGACATTGAGGTTTAGCCAATTGTTTATTTATTATATCTGGTCTCTTTTGGGCATTAATAATCTTCCCAGCCATCAAGGTTATTTTCCATATTCGATTTATTTTCATAGCTGATCACATTCATATTGGTTTATTTTTCATATTTGTTTATTTTCATATTCTATTATTTTTCATATTTGATTTATTTATTGTATCTCTTGTGTGTTGTCAGGGCCTGAGCACCAGGGGCAGAGGATTCCTATTGGGTGATGGTGTCTTCCTCACAGTGTGCAGTGTTTGGTATTTACACCTGTGTGAGTGTGTGTGTGAGTGTGTGCGCACAGTGAATTGCAGTGGTCCTGCATCTGCGGGTGGCTTGCTACGACCCTCTGCCTCTGCGCTTTTCGTTCCTGCCTTGACCGGGTCCTAACCCTATAAGGGTTGCCCAAATTTGAACAGTGCCTTATATCCTTTATGCTCTTTTTTAAAAAAATTGTTAATAAAATATATTTTTGTATGATGACCTATGCCTCTGACTCTATTTGGTGATACGAACCTGTGTATGCCTTTAGTTGGGGCTTATTCTAATTCTTTGGGCAAATTTCCCAGAGTGGCGTAGTCGGTGTGCAAATGGTATCATCTTGTTAATTATAATTCTTTGAGAAACCCCTCTTACTGCCCTCGTGTTACACGCCACACATATCATCCTTACCTTGATCTTGGTATTTGCGTTTCAAAGCCATCTCCACCATCATTTTCCCGCGAGGATAGGCCATTATTAATGTTAGATAAAGTTAAAAACAACCACTGCAACAATTTTATTTTCACTTTATTTATTTAATGGTTGTGGCAAAAGTGCTTCAATTACATATAGGCATTAACGTTACACCGTAACTTCAGCGCAAAAATTAAACGTTGGTAAAACAAAGGCAGAGTGCCTTAACTCTAACTTGATTCCAGCATTCTAGAGTGCAGCGGAACTAAGCTAAAAGACCGTAACTGATGTTAAGGGCTTCTGCCTTTGCTTTCCCTCTGCTTTTGGAAGTTATGACAAAAACGACATCTTATTTTTAGCAGAAAAGAACAAAATTGACTCACGATATTTTTCCACATGATAAAACTGATGTCCATTGTTCCAAAAATGGCAATAACTAATTTTGACCAAAATTGAAGTTAAGGTCTTTTGCCTTTGCACGGCAGAACAGCCCCTTTCACCAGACACGCTATCCCTCTCTCCAGCCTCGCCTCTTCTGTGTTTCTCACAGAAAATGGAAGAACTGGTGTATGCTGGAACCAGACTATCCCACTCTTTTGCTGCAAGCCCCCAGATACCAACCAAAAAAAGACAGGCACCATTACCACCCGCACCAAAGCCTGCGGGCCCAGCTCGCCCTCCCCCTCCTGTGAGAGCTCTTCGGCCTCTACCACAACGCCAGGGCCCACACCCTCCTCCATCTGCTCGAGGTGAACCAAAAACAACTGATACCAGCTCTCAGTGATGTGTTTTGGGTCCCCGCTCTGATAACAGTAACTTTCTCAAATGTTTACAGAACAAGCGGGAACCCAGTGTGCCGGTATCTTTCTCTATTGCTGTTCTATTACAAGATAGAAAGTCTAAGGCCTTCAATAGCCGTGCAGCAAACCTAACTAATCTGATGCCTATTACACGTCAAAGTAAGATTGATGTGGGGACAAAAAGTAAGACTGTTAAGTTAGCACTTTTAAACATTCGTTCACTTAAAAATAAATCACTTCTAGTCAACGATTTAATAACCACAAACAACCTGGATTTTATGCTTCTAAATGAAATCTGGCTAGAGGACAGCTGCAGTGCAACAGTCCTCAATGAAACAGCCCCTCCTGACTTTACTTTTATGAGTGTCTGCAGAGCTGTTAAGAGAGGTGGGGGTCTAGCTGCTCTTTTTAAAGATATCTATCAATGTAAGCAAATATCATTTGGGAATTACCCTTCTTTCGAATATCTGGGTATTGTGTTAAAAGGTGCTCCACGCATTTCACTTATCATTATTTATAGGCTTCCAAAATACTCTCCAGCCTTTGCTGAGGACTTTACAGAACTGTTATCAGCAATTACCTCAGAGTTTGACTGTTTTGCCATTGCTGGAGATTTTAACATCCACATAGATAATGCAGAAAACAATATGGCAAAAGAAATCAAAAGTGTTTTAAAAACTTTTGATCTGACTCAGCATGTACATGGACCCACACACAATCGTGGACACACTCTAGATTTACTTATCAGTAAGGGTCTAAACATTTCATCGATTGTTATTAAGGATGTAGCACTGTCTGATCATTTCTGTATTTTCTTTGATATATTGATCTCTCCTGCCACTGAAGCTAGATCTGTGTCTGTCAATAAGAGATGCTTAAATGAGAACACTAGTGTACTATTTATGAAGGCTATATCCTTAACACCAAGCATATCTGCAGACTCTGTTGATTTTCTCCTTGATTCTTTTAACTCAAAAGTTAAAGGTATAATTGATGATATTGCTCCTGTGAAAGTCAGAAGGAAGAGTGGCAGACAAAAAGCACCTTGGAGAAACTCAACAGCTGTGCAAACTATGAAAAGACAATGCAGAAAAGCAGAGCGCATGTGGCGGAAGACTAAACTTGTAGTCCATTATAACATCTACAAAGACAGCCTTCATGCTTTCAAAATGGAACTAGGCAAAGCTAGACAGACTTTCTTCTCAAATATTATAAACAGCAATTTAAACAACACACGCACTCTTTTTGCTACTGTAGAGAGACTGACAAACCCCCAAAGCCAGATTCCCAGTGAAATGCTCTCAGAGAACAAGTGCAGTGAGTTTGCTTCTTTCTTCTCTGAGAAAATCAGTAATATCAGAAAGGTGATCAGCACATGCTTGAGTTGCTCAGGGGTCAGACAGATCAAACCACCTGAGAAAGTAGTTACTATGTCTGATTTCAAAGAAATTGATGGCAAAATTTTGGAAGAAACTGTACAGCACCTTAAAACATCAACATGCGCTCTTGACACACTTCCCACATCATTTTTCAAAAGTGTGTTAAACAGTTTAGAAGCAGATCTTCTAGAAGTGGTAAATGTCTCATTTCGCTCTGGGAGTTTTCCAAACTCCCTGAAAACTGCAGTTGTCAATCCCCTCCTGAAAAAGAGCAATCTGGATAAGACCATATTAAGCAACTATAGGCCGATCTCAAATCTTCCTTTCATAGGCAAGATCATTGAAAAAGTTGTCTTCAATCAGCTGAACAAATTCTTAAGCTCGAATGGATACTTTGACAATTTTCAGTCTGGTTTCCGACCGCACCACAGCACAGAGACAGCGCTCATAAAGATAATAAACGATATTCGCTTAAATACTGATTCAGGCAAACTATCAGTGCTGGTGTTACTCGACCTCAGTGCTGCATTTGACACTGTCGATCATAACATACTTCTTGACAGGCTGGAAAACTGGGTGGGGCTTTCTGGGATAGTCCTAAAATGGTTCAGGTCATACTTAGATGGGAGAGGTTATTATGTGAATATAGGAGACCATAAGTCTGAGTGGACATCCATGACATGCGGAGTACCTCAAGGCTCAATTCTTGCGCCACTCCTGTTCAACCTGTATATGCTCCCAATGAGCCAAATAATGAGAAAGAACCAAATTGCTTACCACAGCTATGCAGACGACACACAGATCTACTTAGCCCTATCGCCTAACGATTACAGCCCCATTGACTCCCTGTGCCAATGCATTGATGAAGTCAAAAGTTGGATGTGTCAAAACTTTCTTCAGTTAAACATAGACAAAACTGAAGTCATTGCATTTGGAAACAAAGATGAAGTTCTCAAGGTGAATGCATACCTTCACTCTAGGGGTCAAACAACTAAAAATCAAGTCAGGAATCTTGGTGTGACACTAGAGTCAGACCTTAGTTTCAGTAGTCATGTCAAAGCAATAACTAAATCAGCATACTATCATCTGAAAAATATTGCAAGAATTAGATGCTTTGTTTCCAGACAAGACTTAGAGAAACTTGTGCATGCTTTCATCACCAGCAGGGTGGATTATTGTAATGGACTCCTCACTGGCCTTCCCAAAAAGACCATAAGACAGTTGCAGCTCATACAGAACGCTGCCGCCAGGATTCTGAGCAGAACTAGAAAATATGAACATATTACACCAGTCCTCAGGTCTTTACACTGGCTCCCAGTTAGATTTAGGATTGATTTTAAAGTATTATTGCTGGTATATAAATCATTCAATGGCCTAGGACCTCAATACATTGCAGATATGCTCACTGAATATAAACCCAACAGATCACTCAGATCACTAGGATCATATCAGCTAGAAATACCAAGGGTTCACTCAAAGCATGGTGAATCTGCTTTTAGCTATTATGCCAGCCGCAGCTGGAACCAGCTTCCAGAGGAGATCAGACGTGCTCCTACAATAGTCACATTCAAATCTAGACTCAAAACACTTCTGTTTAGCTATGCATTTACTGAATGAGCACTGTGCCAATGTTCGTCCGACTGTTTGTACTGTACTGTATTTTATTTTTTTTATTTTTCTTAACTGTTTTAATTATTCTTATTTCTTTTTATTATTTTAATTTCTTTTATGTAAAGCACTTTGAATTGCCATTGTGTATGAAATGTGCTATATAAATAAACTTGCCTTGCCTTGCCTTGCCTTGATTAACTCAAGAAAGAAACAAGTTGCTGAAACCAAACTTTAATGCTAATATATAAATTGCTAATTTGCCTCTGGACACAAAAAGATTGCACTGGTGTTTGATTGAAATGTAACATCTATGCAAAATAATCCTTGAAATATTTCTCATTTAAGGCCATTCCTATTTGGAATATGTGATTGTGTATTGTCAACAATAAGCAGAAACATTTTGCATTTCCATTTTGTAGTGTGGATCATTCATTTCAACATTTATCCTCGTTCTCATGTTTAAGAATCTGTTATCTGCTTGACAAATAATTTATGCTACTGCCCACTGACATGCTTTTAAAGCTATTGTTATAAAAAAAAATTGGCCTTCAAACACCTTAAAATGCACATATGTAGGTCTGAGAAATCCAACTTTTTTCGGGGGAGCATGCCCCCCAACCCCCCTAACTACCTCACATTTGAATGTGCGTGTCTGTGTGGTAATGTGGGCTGGTGTGGCTACAGTGCCAGGGCTGAATTTTGTAACCAGTCTGTCCTCTGCATATAGGCCTACAATATACATTATTCTCTGTATTGAATCATGTTATCCTATTACCCACCCCCAGCCCCTGATGTTTTTAAAACCTAGAAACGCCCCTGTGCAAACTGACTTTGAGTTGTTCTTAGTCATGTTGTCTGTGTCTAAAAATAACATTGAGAACTTATTTCCCAGGTAGTTTATTGTGTTGGTAATTCAAAGCTTCAGAAAGTTTAATAGGACAGTGGGATCAGGCTATATTGACATAATGACACATGTTGAAGTTTAGAGTGGAAAGAGTAGAAAGAGTCTTCTTTTTTTTATTTTTTTTTATAATTCTGTCAAGTCAAGTCAAGTCAAGTGTATCTGTATAGCGCTTTTCACAATGCAGATTGTATCAAAGCAGCTTCACAGTATTAAATTAAAATAATACAACCAGGTTTGTTTCTAAGGGAATTTATTGATTGATAAAATTAAAATTAAATATCCCCAAAATATCCCCAACTGAGCAAGCCAAAGGCAACAGTCTGTCCTATTGTTTTATATTCTTAACTGAACAAAGTCAAATCATGAAGCCCACAATACCCTCTAAATTACCCATATTTGCTGAAGATGCTCATTGTATTAATTTTCTCTTACCAGAGTATAACTTTTTTTACTACATTTATTTTTGCTCTACATATCTCATATCTCATTTCTCATGAAAAAACAATTGAAAAAAAAATGCTGACAGATATTTTATTCTAATTCATTTAGTTTTGACCAGCTCTCTTCGCAATCTCCTCAACCCTCACTCCTTTCTAAGCTCTGTGGAAGAAGAGTAAGCCTTGAGCCTAGGAAGCACTGGAAGGACGATAAGGATATCTAGAGTAAAGTGGATTATTCCATAAATCTTGCCCTCTGAGGACTGCATAGAGAAGTGCTGACAACTTTATTTGGACAGCAAAAAAGAGAAGCCAAGAGCTTAGCTCACACTGTTTTTATTTACAGAGCACACAAGATCAGTTTATTGTCCAAATAAAACTGGACAGATCTTATTTATAGAATTAACATACTACAGGTAGGACATATACATATCAGCTGATATCAACTGTGCAAAGTGGATTAAATATGTATTTGTACAGTGTCACTATGTTAATACTATTCTATATGGAATCAAACTGCAAAGTCTTAAGGAAAAGTTTTCAAATATATTGTTTAAAATGCATCATAAACAGAATTTTTGTCAATCATCTTGTTTATTTTCTTCTATATGAAATCTCGTCTCATATATATATATATATAGTATATTGTCACACTGATGTAGTATATTGTCACACTGATGTGTTGTAGAATACACAAAAATACGATGATGAAGGCAAAAGGCAGTCTTTTAAAAGGCACTCCTTGGGGATATTTGGGGATATTTAATTTAATTAATCGATCAACAATACTTTTGATCAGCATTACCAAACGTGGACGTTTTCCACTAGAAACAAACATTGATGTATTATTTTAATTTAATACTGTGAAGCTGCTTTGATACAATCTGTTTTGTGAAAAGCGCTATATAAATTAATAAACTTGACTTTTAACAATTCTAAAGGTAAAGGTAAATGGTGAGGATGGTGGATGACTTCCAGGGGATGGCTTTGAACAGGGGTGTGTGGATTGAAACCCAGGCCACAACCAGGACTGAGCTCCATGGCGGCGGCGCTGGAGGGAGGAGCCATGGTGCAAAGAGTCTCGACATCACCTTGGGAACGACTGGAGGCGACGGCGTGATGGAGGTGGAGCTCACCGCACAGACAGACAGCTGATGGGGTGGAGAGACACCAAAGACCTACTCAACCGTGACAGAGCTGCAACGACAACCCCCCGAGGTAGAAGCGGGGATCCAGAGAAATGGAGCAGAAATGGAGCTGAAGTGACGGTGAGAATGGAGGATGGAGGTGGAGCCTGAGGGAGGGCAGAGCTTGCTAGAGCTGAAGGGGAGGAGGGCCGAAGAGCAGCGAACTGCCCGCGAGTCCGCAGCGGAGGCATGGCGGTGTCTGACCCAGGCGGAGCCGACTTTCCGAGGGAGCCTGGTGAGGCTGAATGGCTGATGGTCCACTCTGGAGCCCAAGGGAGGTAGAAGTGGAGGCGCAGGAGCCAGGAGCGACGGGTCGAGGTAGAGCGGAGCAATCAGAGGCTGGAGGCAGAGCCACGAGTTTCTGATATCCAGGAGGAGATGGCTCCCAGCGGGTCCGAGGGATAGCCGTGCCACTGAGGCTGAGGTGAATCTGAGGGACTGATGGGAGATAGTGATGATTGGGTGGCAGGAGTGGATGAGGGCTGAAAGGGAGACTGGAGAATGACACAGCTACTGACGAAACAAAATAAGTCCATAAGGGTAGTTTGGAGAGGTTCTGATGAGATCAAGGGGCACAGAGAATTTGACTCTCCGCACACGCACAAACTGTCCATAAGGCCCAGGCAGTACTCTCTCTCAATGGCGGAAGGGTGGAAGGGGCTCGCTTCCATTCGCTTGTACTCCACGAGGACTTCTCACGTTGATGGATGAGTCAACTGGCTCGCACACCTGGTTAGAAGAGGTCCCCTTAGGCTCGGGTGTGATCGCAGGCTCGATCAAATTGAAATCTGTACATTTATTGATGAAAATATTTTTTAAAAATTTAAATCCTGGTGAAAATACAGAATAGGGTCTATACATTTCTAAATAAATTATGATCAGTGTTTGTAATACATCTACATTTAGTTGGGGATTAATAAGAGATGTCATTCTATTTTTAACCTATGTAACACATTTTGTACCCTTTTCATACCAGATGCAAAGGAATGTGCTATGACATTATGTTTCTGGTCTATAGACCCTTTTACAGTTGGTAAACATTGTGACGTATTTGTGTGGGCGGGGCTTAGCTGGAGGCAGAAAGATCTCTCTGGCCGCTTCACGTTAATTTGCCAGGTTTGTTAGCTTGTTTTTTAACAATGACTGGAGAAAATCCAATTTTATCTTAAAGGAACACTCCACCGTTTTTTGAAATAGGGCTTATTTACCTTCTTTCCTACATTTAGATAGGTGGGCAAATGCATTTTTGTCTCAGTGCATGCATTGTTTTAGTTTGACAGGGTCAGCGCTAGCTTAGCTTAGCATAATGAATGGAATCCTTTGTTGCCAGCTAGCATGTCCTGAGTGATATAATTATTTTTTTTAAAACCCACCTAATTACTTCTTGTGGCCTGCGTATTCACAACAAGTACAAGTAGCGATGCAGATTAACACTAGGCGATTTCCTATGCAGATATTGACTTGGGACTATATTAGGGGGAAGCACAGGCGAAGCACTGCTACTTGGGCGCAGAGATATCCCAAGTAGCAGTGCTTCGCCTGTGCTTCCCCCTTATATAGTCCTTAATATATAAGTCAATATCTGCCTAGGAAATTGCCTAGTGTTAATCTGCATCACTATTTGTACTTGTTGTGAATACGCAGGCCACAAGAAGTAATTAGGTGTTTTTTTTATATATATATATATATATCACTTTTACTCAGGACATGCTAGCTGGCAACAAAGGATTCCATTCATTATGCTAAGCTAAGCTAGCGCCGACCCTGTCAAACTAAAACAATGCATGCACTGAGACAAAAATGCATTTGCCCACCTATCTAAATGTAGGAAAGAAAGTGAATAAGCCCTATTTCAAAAAACGGTGGAATGTTCCTTTAATGTGCAAGGTCACTCACTGTCCAGGGCCGCGATTGTTATTTGCAAAAGTTAATTTTAACGGACGGAACCAGATTGGCCAACCCGTACACTCAGTTAATGGATGGACGATCTGACAGGATTAACGTTAACGCAACCTCCGGTTGAGAATTAAGCCTGCTCTACACCTGCCCGATAGAGAAACTGAGCGTAAAGAGAAACTGAGGGCATATACATCTTTAGATGCCTATAACTATGTGCTGAATGGCCACATACAAGACTTGTGTGGTACGATCCGCAGTTCTGCTAGCCAGCGCCACGGCCAGAAGATGACAATGTAAAGAGTGACATTACGGTGCAATTTTAATTATGTGAATATTTTCTTGACATAAAAATTCCAGATAAAGCATATTCATTTTTTAACTATGTATTTGATTACCCTTTCTTACCAGGTTATTCAAAAAGTCTCAAATGTTTACATTTTACATTTTATTTACATTGTTTATTCAAAACAACAATCATAGATGATTCACAAATAATCACAATAATTTAGAAAACATTATGCGATAAAATTTAAAATTGGAGCCTGTACTCCGTCGATTCTAGAACCCAACAACACAACAAGATGACATTTAATAATAATAATAGTAATTTAAGCTCCTTATTATGTAGTCGAATCTGTGCTGGTTTGTATTGGCCACCTCCAGTTTTCACTCTGTTTTGCCTCCAGCTAGCGCCGTGACGTAACTGTGACGTCTGCGCAAAAGGGGTCTATTGAAATAAACAAGTCAGTTAAAGGTAAGCGACAATCACAGAGAGCGAAAGAGAGAGAGGAACAGGGGAAATGATTAAACAATAGTGTTTGGTCCTTGAAGCATGTGCGATAAATCAAACTTCTCTAACCCTCTTATAACACATCAGCTGTAAGAGGGTTCAAGAGTGCACAGCGGCAAGCCAATGAGCCATAGTGAGAATGTGATGGGTTTGTAATGTTCTGTGACGGTTTTTGTCATCACCTGCCACACACTACACTAGTATATGCTTCAGGACATTCACTGTGGGTTTAGACTTGCCATGAAACCAATAATAAGACAAAGCTTTGCCAATGCATTGTAGTGTGTACTTTGCACTTTGCTGGATTATGTTAAATGCTACCAGGGACACATATTCTTTAGTGGGTTAAGGTTTACTTACTCTATAAATATACTCTACGACTGTTTGTTAAATTCTCTAATGTTTCCATTATTTGTCCTCACTTTTACCTAAAATTTACCTAAAATTGCTTCATTCAGAAAAGGAGACATAAATGCCAAGCATTTAATTAAATATATTTTAAACAATGTTTCACAATGTTCTTTACTGCAAAAAAAATCAGTTCTTTCAAAAATAGTTCACTTTAGACATTCAACTTACTACGTCAACTAACTCTCGAGTATTAGTAAACTGTCTGCATATCTGCTAACACTTTTTGATAGTCCCTCAACAGACAACATTTCAACTTATTCTTCTTAACCTAATCCTAACACCTAACCCTAACCTAAACAGTCTACTAACAGTCTACTACAGTCTACTTATACGCTAATGAGAGTTAAATAGTTAGTAGAATATCCACTTAAAACAAATATAATGTGTTAGAGTGTCACAAAAACGAGCTAATAGTTTTTTTTTGTTTTGTTAATCTGTTAAATTTTTATGTGAAAAATAGTCTAGTCTAGTCCTATTTATTGTATTCATTTTATATAGTTAATTTAATTTTGTTTATCTCCGTTCACAGAATGTGACATGATGTGATGTGTGAATCCTCATGTTCTGTTGTTTATGCTGCTATTTACGCATGTAAAGCTAAAGCTTTGGGTAAAAAAACAAAAAAACATTTGTGGTATATTAATATGTCACAGACACCCTTCTATTCTAGTTTAATTTAATTTTAATTTTACATTCTAATCTAGTAATTTAATGGTTAATGATCAATTAATATATATATATATATATATATATATATATATATATATATATATATATATATATATATATATATATATATATATATATATATATATATATATTAGGCCCTATATTAATAATCTAATTGAACAAAATGCTCTTATTACAATTCTCCATCAGATTTACTATGCACTAACTTAAAAGCATGCGTACACGAGCTGAGACCTGACATGAGATTTGATCGTAGCCACTGTTCCATATTGATAAATGCCAAGTTTTGCGTGCAAACAGCCGTACACTCCATTTTCTGACGTAAGTTTGTTTCATAAATGAGGCGCATTGTGCTCATAGAAAACACATTATACATGTACACATAGACAAGTTGAGTTTATTCTATAAAACACATGACTGCTTTACTGTAAGTGTTGGATTTGGTTAAATGATGATTATGCAGGTGTAGATTATATGCATTCTAGATGTGTCTTGTGTAAAATTGAAACAACCGTAACACTGGAATTGTCCAGCAATTTTAAGTTACATGTGTGACTATGTTGAATTTGTTTGTCTCATGCGTTGAACACTCTGCTATTTCCCATTTAGCTGCATTAAAAACATGAGCACAGAATGTCCACATGGCTACAATGTGATTCACAATTGCATTATTATTTTTGAATTGGCTTCTAGTTTAATTGTGTCACTGGCATGATACATTTATATTTGATGAATAAAATGTTATATTTATTCTGTATTCTTCTGAAATCATAATGACCAGTAGATTAAGTGGAGTCTGGTGTATCAGAAAATCTGAGTCCAGGATAGGTCAAACTAAAGACCCAATGAAAGGAGGATGAAACACTTTTTGTGGGACCTTTTGACTTCTGTCTATCACTGATTTGGTGAGTTGCAGCATTGTGACTGAGAAATCTACATTTTTGTATGAACAAGCATAGAGCAGTCGACACAAATGTATTAGTAAACCCTGCACCCTCTAACTAAGATCAGAACTTACAAGTTTGTGTCAGTGAGGTCCACAACCTGGCCAGCGCGAGACCCTGTGCGACATCAGGTCCCTAAGGAACGAATAATTGAAAGTATGGGATACCGAGGATAAACAAATATCTAAAATAATATATTACTAATATTTATGATTATTTCCTTATTAGAAACAAAGTCTGAATTTAATCATTTGAGATTGGAGTCAGATTAAGAGCGGAGCTTAAGTCAAATTAAAATGTAACTACTAAATGAAGGGAACCTCAAAGAAGTGCTGAAAAGACCTACACTCATTATGCATTCGCACATGCCGTTGGATTCTGTCATTGGGTCCTTACATAACTATAAGGGATAATCTGTTTTTTGCATCTGTTTGGGTAGGTTTTGCACATGTTTAGTTCTGTTTTCTTTATTTGAGTTTGTTTCTATGGTTTCTCATTCTCTGATTAACAGTTACACTTGTTGTTCATTTCGATATTTTGTTTATCTGTGTATTTATAAGCCCTGTAATTTTATTCAGGTCATTGTCCATACTCATCTATGTATAGTTGGTTGTTTTTCTATTGTATATTTTCTGTCTTTAAGGATGTTTTCCCTTTTTTCAAAATGCTGGTATTCAGGAAAGAACTGAGAGTAGACACCATGCTGTGCATAACAGCTGCTTATCAAGTGAAAAATTTTGAGGCATAAAACCACCAAACATGGAAGTCCCGTGAATGAGATTTCCTCACCAAACACCTTAAACTCCATGTCGACATTTGTTTAAAGTAAAATAATTATGCCACATGAAAGCAAATATATTCATGTCTTGAAAGAAAAAAATAAATATTATGATAGAGGACACTTTTTCAATTTCTCTCATTTTTTGTTGCATTTTCTGCACTTACAGTATTGTGTATCTGTGGAATTCAGCTGAATGAATTTACTGTATATGGTTAAATGTGTTAAATAAAGCTAACTGCATAATGGTATCTTAAAGATCACATTTTTCAAAATATTTAATAACATTTCAAACGAACAGGAAAAGTGTAATTTAGTGAAAATCTGGAGATCATTCTGTAGAGTTCTGTGGGTGCAGATTTTGTGTGAGCCTATTCATTACCCACAGCATAGCAATGAGCAGTCCAGGAGGTGTTGGAACATTAGTTGTCACGCTAGACGTTCTCTGTCTCATGGCAGCATGCCTACAACATTGGCATGTCCAGATAACAGAAGCAGCCAAGCAACTAGGCTACAATCAGCACTATTAGTAGAGACCAAATGTGGGACAGAATGAATTGGATGTAATGCTGGACATGTGTCAGTCCCTTTAGTGAGTCGGGTTATCTCCTCTCTTTTATTTGTCCTCACTGATTAGATCCCCCATTACTCTTCAGGCCTATGGCTTCTGCAGCCTCATCTATAATTCACAGTGTGGGTACTTTGTGTCCTCTAAGACAAGATGGCAATTATTTTATTTATTTTTTCCATTAAAGTGGTTAACTTTTAAAAGACCATCATGTTTTAATTTTTGCTTTAATCACCATGCTTTTTGGTACACCTTGATATTTTGACACATATCAAGACAGAATACATAATCTATTCCGCATCTAATTTAAAGATTAAGTGCTCACTTTTCCAGATACATAAATACTTTGTTCTATCCTGGCGTAATGTGCAGAGACACATTGATTTACCCTAAACAGTGTAAACACTTAAGCTCTGTGGTGCCAAAAACACTCTTCTGTGTTTGAGCATTCTTAACAGTTTGAGCTGTACAGCAACAATGGCTCAACCACATGTGAGTTTAGGACAGGCCACTCTGTTTTGCTGATTGATGGCAGATTGATGGGAGGAGTGTTAGAGAACCTGTCATTATTTTTTCAGTTCTGTTTGGTGAAACTAGCAGTGCAGAATTTACTAATTTCCCCATTAAAGATGATTTTCTTTCTTTCTTTTTATTCTGGCACAATTAATCCAATAATATTTTGAGGGAACATTTTTACATGATACTGCAACATAAATTACATATCTCTAGAGATATGTCTTTAACAAACATTTTACATTTACTCAATATGTTAATTGCATTGAATAGTTGGAAATAGTTGGCAATACAATACCAATGGAAAAATATATTTTATTTTAAGTCTATATTTAGTCCATATATAATGTACATGAACTACTTATCTGATAATTAACAATTAACTCAACAATTAAAAATAATTAATAATACAATTTAATCTCTAATTATTTTACTTTCAACTTAAAAGTGGATTTACTTTTAGAATGTACAGTACATCTTCAGTGGTGTCTATGTCAAATTAAATTAATTATTAAACATAGTTAAATTAATTATTTTACATATAGCTATCAAACTCATGGGACCTCAGGGCCATTTTCTTTCTGTAGTCCCCCTGATTCAGGATTATTTGTTCAGGTGTATTTGTTTATTTGTTATATTGTTTGTATATTTTAGGCAATTTGTTTCTTCCCAGACATTAATTAATTCATTCAAAGTGATTCACAGAAGAAAGTAAACAGATGCTAATAAACATCAACAATAACATAAACCCTTTTTATTCTCATTCATCACACATTTAACATTCTATTCTCCTCTGCATGCAAACAGACCTCAAAATACATTTAGCCAAGAGGTGATGTGTGGTGAGGGCAATATTTTATATCCCCTACAAGTAAGAGCCTAACCCTTTTATCACAACTTGTAACAGCAAAGTCATATTCTGAAGTAAAGGGCTTGTTGATTCTTGAGTGCTATGCGGTTTGCACACTTTCACACAAAACAGGATTTCTCATTGCATCAAATTTAGTGTCCAGTTCCACATCTGTACAACTGACATGAACTCAAATATATACAGAGAATTAGATCAAAGACTCAGCAGTCACTTGTTTGAAGCTTATGCAATTAAAATCAACAGATCTCTGAGCTTTCATTCTTGTTTATGACTTTATATAACTCATGCACTTTCACTTCATTTTTACTTGGTGCTTCTTTTAGTGGTGTAAAAATTGTGAGATGTGACCCACTTTAATATTAGAAAAGCTTTCAGCACTGGAGAGACCTAAGAAGCAGGCCTGAAAACGGATGCCAAGGTTGCGTTGTTTCTGCTTCATACATGAGTAACATTGGTTTTGCTATATATCACAAAACCAAGATATGCTTTGTTGTAATGTTAACTATAGTGACAGGAGAGTTTTGAGCAGAGGTCGCGTTAACCGAACATTTTTCGTTGTTGACAGAATTTTTTTTTTGCAGTGATGGAAAAATCTGAAGGCTGTCCGCCATTTTTACATTACACTGAGGGTGATTTATTTAACTTGTGACTGTAATTCCCACCCCACATTGTTTATATGCTGTTTTACTGATATATTTCCATGGTTGAAACACTGATTAAGGGATTACATGAGACGTTACGGATTTCAGTAAGTTGTACTGTATCTTTCAACATATCCCGAGATGTTTATTCTTGTCTATTTTGTGCTGTAACGCAGTAAAGAGGAAGAGATCATCAGTTCATGTGGATTTTGGCCACTTTAAAGATAGCCAAAACGGTATTTATTTATTGAATTTCGTAACAAAAAGGACAGAATTTGAAAGCTGAGACTTTGTTTCATATAAAAAGTAACAAAGCATAAAGCTTATTGCAATTTATTGTGCCAACACCTTTATCACAAAGGGTATGATGAGTGAAGTATAACTCAGTCTGCGCCCCAACCCCGCAATGCTATGACACACCTTTAGTGACCTCATCAGAGAGGGTCTGCACAGTCATTTAGACATAGACCTATGGCCACCATAAAGAATTGTCATGACAGAGACTTTGCACTTACACGTGTATCACAATCGCAGATGAATGACTTTCAGGAAGTAAGAGCATTAAGTGGCAACCGAGAATGTTGAGAGAAATGTGCTGCAGCAAAGTTTGCTGAACTTCCAGTTGCTGGTTGGAAATGCCAAGCACTGTAAGGAGAGTTCAATAGTCACTTAAACAGACATTTACCTAGCCTCAGTCGTTTTGTTCAATCAATCTGCTTTGTCTCCACCTTGTTTTGGGAGCCCGTATGTGAAGCAGTTTATTTCTAATTTGGACAAGACAGAATGCTGCATTAAGACAGCATGAACAAATTATAGTTAGCTTGAAGACAATGCTCCAGACTTTAAGCCTTGATTGCCTTCTGACTGTCCTTTATTAAGGAGCAATAGCCTTTCGCTTTACCTGTGACAGGCAATAGAATTCTATTTAGCTATAGCCTCTGTGAGAGAAGGAGGGACTGACAGACCAGAGAGACCCTTGCTTTTGCTGTGTACACACATTTAGGTTATCATTAGACCATAAAGCAGTTTTGAGATTTTTTTAAAGCTTTTTTTAAGCATCAAGCAGCTCTCTTAGCTTTGATTTATTAAAATAATTAAAAACTGTAAGATAAAACTGCATGCTCTGCAATATCTGCTAAAGGGTTTATTGCCTGCAGGTCTTCTCTATGTAATTCCCAGGCAGACCATTTCATTCCAAGACACTCTTCAGGAAATGAACCTTTAAATGTGGGTGATGGACTCTCACTCCATTACACATTGTGTAATAAGAGGTTTGTTGCAGAGAAACTTTTGTCTTAATGCATTTGTGCAATTTTAGGATGTAGCCAAGAAGCTGATGAACATAAGCACCTGCAAAAGGTTGAGATGAGCAAAACGGTGGTTTCTTTGAATTAGCTCTCCGTCTACTACAGTCAATACACATAAAAATACACAGCTAAACAAGAAGCAGACAATTAGAGTCAATCGTCATGTTTGTTTACTTGAATGACTGCTGGTTGAATTCAGCAGTCAGGAGGGGGAAAACAAACTCTGCTTCATATCTGTAATACAAGGATAGCTACAAATGGAAATGTGTCAGGAGGGGTGATTTGCTTTTGTAATAATTATTTGGCATTTTAGCCTATCTGCTTCGCCTCTGGGGTATAAAAACAGGAGCATTTGAGCTACCTGGGATGTGTCAGTTTTGGGTACACCGCTGCGCTGTTAACAAGCTATCGTCATTGTTTCCATGACTGGATGTGAATACCCAATATGGTAAGGAGATTGCACTGCTAGTTGTTTGGTAGATGGTAATGTGTTTTTTGGTTATGAGATGGGTATCTGTATGTATGTTTTAGAGACCCTTACGCAACAAAAATATATTTCTCAATATATTACGTGACAATATATTTCATGGTTCTCCATATATTGTGAAATTGACATAGTAATATATCATATGATATATTATATAATAATATATTATATATGTAAGTTATATATTGCAATATATGGGACAATACTGCAATTATTGCCGTTTTCATATATTGAATAAATACATATTATTATACTATTTAATATATTGTTATCTATATTGAAATATATCCCACATTATATGAAATTATATATTGGAAGAGGCATTGTATATATATGTAAATATATATGTAAAATTATATGCAATAATATACCTCAATGTACAAGATAATATAATCAGATTTATATGGGAACATATATTAAATATGTTGAAAAATATATTGATTTATATTACATAATATATTATATAATTATCATATTATATATTGTATACATGGTAAATATGAAATAATCTAATGTACAATGTCTGTCATATATTTTAAAATATAATAGATTGAATAAGACATCGATATAGTTCACATTAACTGAATGAGGTTTATTTCAAAAGCAGCAGCTGAAGGACAACTGTTCTTCATTGTAAAAAAATAAAACAGTTTTAGTGCAACAAAAACAGAACAATCCCTCAGTGGAAAAAACAGGACAACAATCCTTTAGTGCAGTGTTATGTTATGGTGCTAAGAGCCATTAGGAGTGGCGCATTCAGATCGCGCTGGCGCCGCTGCCAGTGTGAGCAGAGGAGAGTCAGATGAGAGCAGATCTGATGAAACAGCAGGCAGCAGCACAGAGCATTTCTCCAAAGCATTTCTTCTCTTAACAAAAACTGTGATTGAGGCCCTGTTTACACGAGAACGCTCGCGGGTGAAAACGTAAAAATATTTTATCAGATGTGCCTTTCGTTTAGACGGCGACGGCGTTTTCGGGGCTTAAAAACGCAAAAAAGTGAAATCACCCTCCAGAGTGGAAATCTTAAAAACGCTCCACCGTCGCGTTTCCGTCTAAATGGTAAAAACGCAAAAGTTTGCTAGTGAAGGCACCGATCAGTGCTTCACATTGCCACCTAGCCGCCTGGAGTGCATACTACATTGAATTTTACACACTTTTGCGTCACCATATGCACGCAGATTTCCCCCCGATAAGTAACGCTCGTCTAAACGCAGAATAAAAATTGATCACTTTTGCGTTTTCTCTTCAGGTCGTTTCCGTGTAAACGTAGCCTGAGTGCGCTTGGAAAGTTGGACTTTGGTCATGTTGAGGATGAAATGTCATGTGGGGGAATTCAAAGTGGACTCAAAAAAAAAAAAATGTTGTAATTGCTGCTGTTAATGATAATTTAATTTATAATACTCTCATCTACATTTTACAATATATGAATCAATACATAGCCATAAATGGCCCATCCATATGGCTATATAATGTAAAATATAATGAATGTCATGCAAAAATTTGATTTGGACTATTGTTAATCAATCTCTCTGTAAACCTATGCATGAGCTTGCTTAACTCATAAAAAAATACTTTGTTTCAATAAACATACATGCAATAAATGTAATACAGTTTTGTTTGTATATCAATGTATTTTAATATATGAATCAATATATAGCAATAGGTTGTCCATCCATACATTGCTATATATTTTCAAATATATGAGGAAGTTTCTGATACATTGAAATATATTTTCTAATGTATTGCAATATAAATTCTAGTATATTGCAATATATTTTTGTTTCGTAAGGGGATGCTGACTTGTTTCTGAGAGCATGCTTCCGTCTTTGACTGTAAGAGCCAATTGGGCCATTTCCTAACTTTTCTACTGTGTCATTTATCGCTGTTTGCACAAGCTGGATGTGGAAGGTAGGGATAATGTGCTGCTAATTTCTCACTAATCACTTTTACACTTTACAAGGTACGTTCTAGAAGCGCTGGTCTGGTCCGAGTCCTTATAACTACACAAACAATCAGTATTCCTTAATTCTTTATTGATTTAGGTGTGCATATATTTATTTATATCATTACTGAATAGGAGTGCACAAAATTAGATGTGTTGTATCTGTTATTTATAGTTGTTTCTATTTGAGTTAAAGTTTACCGATGATGAGTAGCGATGGTCTACAGACGTAGTTTGCAGAAGCTGCATTTTAGGGTGCAGAAATTTTCAGAAAAAAATTCACACCAGGAACAAGGAATTTAAGCATCATTAGCCACTTTTCCATTGTGGGGCCATTGCGAGCCAGGGTTAACAACGTGCCAGACGGGGCCAATAGCTTCAGACCTCGAGCACAGAGCCCAAAATGAAGTTGCGTTTCCACTGTCAGGCCAGTAGCCCCGCAGCACTACCTTAAAAACCGGCCCTTAGTATGCCTCCGTAGAAAACCACAACCCACCAACTGGCTGAAAACTAGCTAGATCGAAAAATATACATGACGAAAGTGAACGTTTGGTCTTTTCTTAAATACTTAATATTACAGCATAGATATTTGACCAATGTTTTACGAGAATTATTATTATTTTATTTTTTTACAGTGACATTTAATTTGTGGCAGGTGTGCATTTCAGTCATGCTGAATCAAACTGGTTGAAAAAATGAGTTGGCTGTTGATAGCACAATCACATTATTTTATATTGCCAGTTAAGTTGAAAACCCGCCACAGGGTGGCTGGTAAGAGACTGGTCAGTTGATGTCCGATATTTGGGAATAACCCGTTTATTTGTCACCACATCAACTCGGATAATAAAGCAGTTGTCCTTAATTAGGGTGTATAAATGGGTGTGGTTTTTCTATAGAAACAGAAAATGTAGACAAGTATAAACATACATGATAATAACATTAAGTGTTTTAAACAGGTACATAATGAATATTAACAAAATAAAGAAATTAAATTAATAATGAAAGAAAATAAAATTGCTCTGTCATAAATTATATTAAACTGTAAACAGTTTTATCTGCGTCACATAGTTTGTCAGCGGTGCTCTGTCTGGGCTTGTTCCACACACGCGCATTAAGTTGTTTACAACTTCAGAATACCTCAACCGCAGACTTTGACAATTGAAATGCACCAAACACAGATGAAATGTACATAAATGACATCCATATAAACAACTAAGCATAAAGATAACATCCTATATACAGCGCAACATTGTTCCAAAGACGTGACAACTCCTATAATTAACCGTAACGAGCTAATGCACGTTATAACAGCAAACGAAATATTAAACTGGTCTAGTATTGCACATGATTGCTAGAGGTTGAATATAATACACTTACTTTGCATTGACGCACAACACCCATGAAATGAACAAACTATATGTTATTTACAACAGCCAAGTTCAGAGTTAGCATCGGCGCTCTGACAGAATCAACTTTCAACTTCACACACCGAGCGCTGTGGGCAGGATGTTCGCTTGCACGTAGATCCGCAAACACTGATTGGCTGCTGTGCTGTGTGTCGATCAATCTCGGCAAAAGAAAAAGAGTTAAGTCAGAAGGCATATTATTCTAACTAGTGTTGGCCTTTTTAACAGCCGCCCCCAGATTCTGGGAAGAGAATCTGTGCAATTATGAAAAGGTCTCTACGTAACAGATTGGTTAACAGCCTTACATTATTCAGGAATGCTAGGCAATTGTATAATACGAGCTACTGGGCGTGTGTATGTCTTTGCGCCCACCTTAACATTAGCTGTCCTCACTCTGCCATCAGCCCCAGGGAAGGCTTCTGTAACTCGTCCCACCGGCCAAAGGGCTCGAGGCAACTGTGGGTCGACTATCATCACTGTTGTGCCAACTTGAACGTTGGATGTGTCACCTTGCCACTTCTGATGGCTTTGAAGGCCAGGAAGGTAAAACCTCAGAAAGTGTCTCCAGAAGTGGTCTGCGAGAACTTGACTGTGGCGCCATCGCCGCCTGCTTACAAGCTCTGACTCTGGGTATACCACTGGAGGTAGGGAGGAATCCGGCCGCCCCATCAAGAGAGAGTTTGGAGTGATGGGGTCTGGATCAGCAATGTCAGAGGAAGTATAACCCAAAGGTTTAGAGTTTAGAATTCCCTCAATCTCCACCAAAACTGTTTCTAGCACTTCAAAGGTAACTGACTGGGCTCCGATAGTGGCTGTCAGTGCTTGCTTGAGAGAACGGATTTTCTCGTTCCCAGCAACCTCCGAAGTGAGGAGCATTTGGGGGGTTGAAATGGAATTCGATCTGGTGTCTGGCAAGCTGTCCCTGAAGTTCAGGGGCAAGAGCTCCAAATGTTTCTCTGAGTTCCCTTTCTCCTCCCTTAAAATTGGTGCCCTGATCTGATATGAGTTCAAATGGGGTTCCACGTCTGGCAGTAAAGCGTCTAAGGGCCATAAGGAAGGAATCAGCATCAAGGTTATGTAATATATCAATGTACACTGCTCGAGTGGTTAGGCACTTAAAAATGATACCCCATTTCTTTTCAGTCCTCCTACCAACCTTGACAACATAAGGGCCGAAACAGTCCATACCCGTTGAATAGAATGCAGGTCGGTATAATCGTAGTCTGGCTGGAGGTAGGTCTGCCATTTTAGGGATCTCTGGATTCTTTCTCAATTTCTGGCACTCTACACATGATCCTTGGTACCGCTTAACAGCTTCCCTACCACGGAGAATCCAGTACTTGCGGCGAAGTTCAGCAAATACTCTCTCACACCCTGGGTGGTGGAGTTTGGTGTCATAACTTTGTATGATGAGCTGTGTAATTGTGTGCTTTGGATCAAGAACGATTGGGTGTATGGCATCTCGCTCAAGATGGAGGCTGTGACGTAGGCGACCTCCAACTCGAATTAGCTGGGTCTCACTGTCAAGTTCAGGTGCTAAGGCTTTTAAGCGGCTGTTATGAGTGATAGGTTTACCAGTCCTTAATTGTTCAAGGTCTAAGGGGAAAGAATCCTGTTGGGATTGTTGTAAAAGAGTGACTTCAGCATCTCTATAGGCACTGGCTGTCAAACTGCCGGTGGCCGCCCCGTGAGAAGCTGTAGACTCAGCTCTTGGAAAGTTATATGATGATCAAGGTTAGGGACTGAAGTGCTGGTTGTGAGCATGCAAGTGTGCACGAACCTGTCTTGCGCAGTTCATCTCCATCTACATCTACAGAATGTGGTATTTCAGGCCACGAACCTGGAGAGTCTTTTAAGAATGATGGTCCTTGATACCAGTGTCTGTCTGGACCAAGCTCATTCAAAGACAGTCCCCGTGTGATGTCATCAGCCGGGTTACTGGAAGATGGCACAAACCTCCATGTATGCTGCTCTGTGAGATCTTGGATCTCTGCCACCCGGGTGCCAACAAAGACCTTGAATCTACAAGACTCCGACTTGAGCCAGGTAAGGACTGTTGTTGAGTCAGTCCCTAAGGTGATGTGATGAATGGGCAAGGTTAACTCAGTACTTACAACTTTGGCCAGTTTAGCGCCAGTTTGCGCAGCGCAGAGTTCTAGGCGGGGTACTGATTGCTGTTTTTTTGGCGCTACTTTTGATCTTGCTGTAAGGAAAGAGACCTCCACGTCCCCCTGCCGGTCTTCTGTCCTTAAATAAGCGACTGAACCATATGCCCGTTCAGAGGCATAACAAAAGATGTGTATGTCTCGTTTACTTGTTTCTTTGTCTTTGGCTGGACTGGTGTAAGACCTTGGGAAGGCAATGCACGGTAGAGATGGTAACTCTGCCTCCCACTCTGTCCATGTCTGTAGTAGATCAGGGGGGAGGTTTGGATCATCCCAGTCCCTTTTTTTGTCCCATAAGCATTGGACTATGAGCTTGGCCCTGGTGGTGTATGGAATGAGGTAGCCCAGGGGATCATATTGACTGGCCAACGTTCGGTAGATTTTACGCATAGTAGTTTCAGCACTCTCTTTGGGACGATACCGGTAGGAAATGGTGTCTGTTTGGTGATTCCAAAGCAGTCCCAGAGCAGATTATTGCGTATCTGTTTTGCCATGAGAAATCCAGAGCTCAGTACTGGCTGATTTCAACTCTGAGGGTAGATGGTTTATGGTTGACGGCTGATTACTAGACCACTGTCTCAATTCAAAACCACCATCTGCCAGTAGGATCCTGATTTTGTCAACAAAGCTTTTGGGTTCTTCTGTCGTAGTAAAGCTTTGCAGGCAATTGTCGACATAAAATGACCTCAAGACTGAATGCCTGACATCTTCTCCAGGTTGGCTGTGATCGAGTACATGCTTTTGAAGGGTGTACACTGCGCAACAAGGACTGCAGGTGGTCCCAAAGGGAAGGACATGCCACTCAAAAACACTAGGTTGTTCCTGTACCTTGAGATCTCTCCAGAGAAAACGCAGTAGTGGTCTGTCCTCTGGGAGCAACCTGACCTGGTGGAACATCCCACGTATATCACTGCTAACTGCAATGGAGTGTTCCTGGAATCTGAGCAGAACAGCGAGTAGGGACGGTCTCAGTACTGGTCCAGGGAGCAACAGTTCGTTGAGATTTTGGCCCTGATGTCGGAAAGAACAATTAAAAACTACTCAGTTTTTCCCATTGTGATGGACCATATGGTGTGGGATGTACCATGAGGAACCAGAGTCCTGTTCAGAGTGCTGTTTCAGCTTTACAGCATAGCCTGCTTGTTCCAATTTATGGATCTCTGCTGAGTAAGCAGCTGCTTGTTCTGAATTTTTTGCCAATCGCTTCTCAGTAGCTCTGAGCTGTGAAATCACTGCCTGTTTGGATTATTATTACTATTACTCAACTGGAGTAATGAGATGAGGATAGTCTGAACCAATAAGTAGCACAGGGCGGACATTGTCTAGATTGTGCAATGGGAGCCCCCCCAAGTGTTGATATTTCTCCCTCAGTGCTCTGACTGGATGCGTATGTTCAGCCAGGCTCAGCTGCTGGGCCGTAAATGCACCTTTAATATGGAACATCTTTTTGGGCTACGACAGTGGGGAGATAAAGAATGACACCGCTGCACCACTAAGGACCTGGAGCTCTTGCCTGACTGTACGGAGTGGTAGGTCTTCTGGTTTACCTTTGAGGCCGAGCTGCTGAGCAGCACTGTGTAGAAGAATGGTTCTTTCTGACCCGTCATCTTGAATGGCATATGCAGTCATGCATTGTTTTCCATTCCTGAGGATTACTTTACTGATCTTCAGTAGGACTTTTCGGCTGGCAGGAGGCTTTCGTATGAGAAGAATCTCATTCATGGTATTCAGAAGACAGGAATTGGTAGTTGTAGTAGCAGCTTCATTTTGCACAGTCTGTGATCTCTCAGCACTTCTCACTGCAATGTCATGAAGAACTAGCAAATGTCGGCTGTTACACTGCTTGCAGCGCATCTTCAGACTGCATTCCGTTGCTTGATGGTTCCTGCCACATCGCCAACACCGACTGTTTTCCTTGACCCAATTACGCTTCTGATCTGTAGTGAGTTGCTTGAAATTTGAACAGTTATTCAAGGAGCGCTTAGTATTATCGCAGTAAGGGCAGTAAGGCTTTGATACAGCTTTCCAGGTAGGAGATGGTGTCGTTGAGCCAAGCAAAGCTTTCTCTGTGTTGAGAAGAATGTTGGTATTCTTACGAGAAAACTTGGGGTCTTTGACTATCTCTCTGGTCTGTGCAGTAGGCCCTCTACGTTGGCTGGTTACAAATCTCGACATGTCATCCTGTACTTGGATTTCGTACTCCAACCATTCAGAAAGATCCAGAAGTGTTGGAATCGGAACACTGTGTGGATGTGCAAACCGGCGAAAACTTGACCTGAGATCATGAGGCAATTTTCCTAATAATCTGGAGACATGAGAGCCACACTGCAATTCAAATGTGCCCTTCCTTCCAAGTTGCCCCAGCATGCCAACGAGTGACCGAACTTTAAGTGCAAACAGTCTGAAGGCTTTTATGTCCCCGCTGCTGATATTTGGGCCATCCATGAGTTATGCTATTCGTTGTAATGCAAGCTGGTGTGGCTGACCATACTGTTGGTCCAGAGCGTCCATCGTTCTTGTGAAGGGGTATTAAGAATGGCTGTAAGAATCAGTAACGCCTCTTCTAGCTTGAGATGGTCTGTGAGAATCTGAAATTTAAACCTCTCTGTGGCATTACCAGGGAGTGTGTTCTCTAAGGCGATCTTCAAACTTTTTTAACACTGGTATTTACCACTTCCTATTTCGTTCTCTAATTATGTGTAAAAAAAAAATGTGGTTCCTATGAATGAATGAATGAGGCATTTATATAGTGCTTTCATAAGTACTGCTGTACACCCAAAGCACTATACAATCATATCAGGGAATCTCTCCTCAACCACCACCAGTGTGCAGCATCCACTTGGATGATGGGACGGCAGCCACAGTACAATGGCGCCAGTGCGCTCACCACAGACCAGCTACAGGTGGAGAGGAGAGACCCTATCCCAGGGTCTTGTGTTGGGAGCGTCCTGTCAGTGGAAAATAGGGCGGCGTGGGTATAAACGTTTCTACAGTGTCATTCTTGACGAACTTCCCTTGAAAGTGAACATCTCTTTTACGACTGTAACCTTGGTTCCCTGAAAAGAGAACGAGATGCAGTGTCGCCCTACCATAATTTCTGCATGCCTGTCAGAGAATCAGCACAGCACGCCAAATGTGCATTAAACCCACTGGACAGCTCACCAAATGCACATTAAACTTTACTCCCTCTAATTGTATGTAAGTGTGAACTCATGAATTGGTGACACAAACCTGTGTATAACTTTGTATGTGGTTAATTTTAATTTTTTGTATGAAATTCCCAGGGTGGTGTAGTCAGATAGTGTGAACTGTATCATTGTTAATTTTTCACCGACATTAATTAACCTGTTAGCCAGCCTGCCCGCTTATGAAAAAATCCTGATAAATGGCATACTCAAACTAAAACAGATACAGTTCATGAACTCTTTGCACTAAAAGTAAGTATGGTCTCATTTGAAAGCAGACTCTTAGCAGTTTATTGTAAATTTAGAAAGAATTTCTAAAAAAAGAATAGTTATAAATAAATAGCTTCAAAGTTTTGTAAAGTTATTAGAAATGGATTTTTATTAAACATCTTTATGAAAATAAAATTGAAGTTGGCATTGTTTTAATCTAGAATTGCTCTGCAGCTAAAGCCACTTGCCTGACCATGATATATTTTAAATCTGAAGATAAGTCTAAAACTTTTTTTATTTAATGATTTTCAAGATCATGTCATGTGATTTTATTTTGAGACTCTAAAAAGCCTCTAAAATGCTAACTGATGTCTGTCCCGTTCAATTTCAGTCTTCCCTGCACACATTCACAACTCTCTGCCTGGTTATTGCTCTAATTATGCTATACTTTTGTGTTCATTATAATTACTGATGACTTTTCTATTCATACTGTTTTAACCCCTCATTTCTTTGACTTCTCACTTCACCTTCTTTGAAACTGTCAAAATGCCATTCTTGAAAAAAAAGAAACATTTCAGTAAGCTTTACTATTCAAATTTATTCATAAAAATAACATCTTTGCTCAGCTAGGTGGCAGGTTCATCTAAGGGCTAGCTAGCATGTTAGCTTAACGCACCATCAATACACAACAATTTATGTGATTAAAACCATGTTTTTGCTCCAAACTTACTTTTTAACGCAAGTCGAGGGTTTTAAGTAACCTTCTGTGATCTGATGTGGCTTTGGATAAAAAAATCCAACAGCAAATATATTTTTTTATAGTATTCTGCACAATGATAAAGACCATGTCGATTAGCATTGCATTATAAATATAATCTATCATTATGATAAAACCCGACATGGCTTGAAGAACACAGATAAATCCTATATGGTTGCAACCATGTGTTTATTGTCACCAAAACGTCTTTATCTGCATGTTATAGCGATCTCTGGAAGCCTTGTTTATGTAAAGGATTTCTTGTAAGGTCACATGATATGGCTGTTCATCGCAAGTGCCATTTGTGGACTAAATATGCATAGAGCGCCCTCAGGCAGCCAGTATGAATTGTAAAAAAAAATAACAAAAAAAAAACAGTACATCAGAGTATCCAACGCTCATAATGATTACATCGGCGCACTTTGGGTAAAAATGTAATAAATATTATTACTCTCTATAGAAATATGATGTAAACACATTTCTCCAAATCTGCACAATTTTGTGCTAAAAGCCCTGGTGGACGTGTTTTTGTCAAGCATTTTCATGTCTGAAAATTATTTTTCCTCAATGGATGCTGCTGACGCTCATAATTCTTGTTAAAGGTATCGACTCATTTTTTACCTGACACAAATTAAGACATAACTATCACTATGAGTTTCTTAGAATAAAATATAGGTCAAATACTGAATCTTGAGTCTTAGATCTTTTTGATGATGCATAGTTTGTCAAGATAATAACATTAAATCTAGCAGTAACTTTGAACTACTTTAAACAAACTAATGGTTCAGTGCATTGGCCTCTCCATGAAGGTTAACAGGTTAAAATACCCCCCTTGCCCTCATAACCCTCCACAGTAAAAAGCAAATGTTAATTTATGCTAGAAGGCCTGTCCAGCTTCTTGAAATGTTCTTTGCTCACATGTTATTTATTCCCAAGTAGCTTTTGTTCCCTTCTGTTAATCTCATCTGAGCCAAAGTTTTGGGAACTTTTATTACAGAAACTGGGACAGATAAACTTACATTGTCCTGTTGCTTACCTCTCTTTATATAGCATCAGTCTCTCAGAGAATATAGATAAGGTTGCAGTGAAGTGTTGTGTCCTTGAGAGGCTGTTACAGAGATATCCTTACCAAAACTCTTAGAAATACATAGCCAATAGAAAAGATGTATTGTTCACTTGTGAATGTTTACTACTGAAGTGCAGTTCCACAGCAAAGAACAAAGACATAGCCTACAAATAAATAAATAAATAAATAAATAAATAATCAAGATTGCTAGAATGATTGCAGTGTGATTTATTTGAATTCTTTATTAACTGATGGAGGATTGGATAATTTATTCTCCCAAAGGTAATAAAGATTAGCACAAAGACTTAATTGATTATAGCCTTATAACCATTTCCCACCAAAAGTGATTACTAAGCATAAACAATAGAAACGGTGACAGTTTATAACAATGCAATAGTTAATGTATCAAACATCTTTAACAAACAAGAAAATAATCTTAATTTATTAGTGTTAATCATAATTTATAATATATATTTAATTAAATTGTTCAGCTTTGCTTCATTCATTATTTGTTTGTGCATTAAGTTACAAGTAGATAAATATTAGATACATTTAACATTATAATTCTTAACGATTAAAAAAATGTTTTAACATGCAATATTGTTCACTGTTATTTTGTACTAGCTATGGCATTATCAGGGGCCAAGCACTGAAAGTGCGTAGGCACCTCTTGAAATCGTTAGCATTCTTATTATTCTTCTTCCGTTTCTTCTTCTTCTTCTTCTTCTTCTTCCGTAGGGAAGTCTATGGCATCCCATAGAACCGCTTGCGGGAAAGTTATGAAATTTGGGAGACTGATAGAGGACAGTCTGAACAGTCACCATAGCAAATTTTGAGTCTCTAACTCAATCCCTCTAGCGCCACCAACTGTCCAAAGTTTCACTCATGTTTATGCTAATAACTTTTAACAATGCTAATAACAATTTGTTTCCCCCCTGATTCCTTAGGATCAGATTGATAGAATTCGATTGCACCCTATGACGTCATTTTCCGTAATGAAAATCTTTCCGCCATTTTGAATAGGCCTTTTTCAATGAAGTTAGAATGCACATCCGGTTCAGCATTTGTTGTGTAAAGTGACTTTCGGTGAAATGGAGTCAGGCTCGCTAACGTTACTCTTCATAACTTCCCTGAAGAATCTACCGGAAATTACATCAGCAGATGTTTTTCGACTTGTCGAGCTTCATTCAATCGCTCCGCACTCAAAACAAAACAAATATTTATTGGAATAGTCATTTTAGATCATTTTAAGACTTTGTTTATCTTAATTTTATTACTACTCAGTTGTGGCTGCATTATTTGGAGAAATAAAGTATGGTGATATCTTCCTGGAACAGTAATTTGTGTCAAAATGAACTAAAATGATATTATGACTTGAAAGTGAAAGGACATAAATGTAATAAAGGCTTCAATAATAGATTTAATAAAATATAACGGGAAAGTTGCTTTTCTTGAAAGAAATGATATCTGTGAGGATTTTCAGTCCGGATTTAGACCGTACCATAGTACTGAGACTGCTCTCGTTAGAGTCACAAATGATTTGCTCTTATCATCCGATCGTGGTTATGTCTCTCTATTAGTGTTAATTGATCTTAGTGCTGCATTTGACACCACTGACCACAACATTCTTTTAAATAGACTAGAAAACTATGTTGGCATTAGTGGAATTGCACTAGCATGGTCTAAATCATACTTATCTGACCGTTATCAGTTTGTAGATAGATAGATAGATAGATAGATAGATAGATAGATAGATAGATAGATAGATAGATAGATAGATAGATAGATAGATAGATAGATAGATAGATAGATAGATAGATAGATAGATAATTTTATTGTCCCTTAACGGGAAATTTGTTCTCACAGATTATCATACAGCACACGCAACTGGCATGTAACAGCAACAACAAAACACATGTAACAGCAACAACAAAAACACAAAAAGGTGAATGTTCAACTTTGTAGCCTATTAAGGATTGAAATTGCAGATGGTACAAAGCTTTTTTTGAAACGAGCCCTTCTCCATGTTAGGGTCCTGTATCTTCGCCCGGAGGGCAAGAGAGTGAAGTGGAAGTTGAGGGGGTGCTCTGGGTCTGTTATTATTGTCCGGGCAAGGCGGGCTATTGCTCTGTCATTGAGTTCTGAGATGTTGGGTGTAGGGGAGTGTATTATTTTTGAAGCTATGTGTGTGATTTTATTCAGTTTGTTTTTGTTGGTGACTGACAGCATGGTGTAAAAACTGGTAGAGCAGTATAACAGAATGGGCTGGATAATACTTGTTTACAGTAGTAACAGAAGATGAGGGGCAATGTAAAGGGAACTTAGTTTTCGTAGAATATGCAGACGCTGCTGGGAGCGTTTATGGATGTCCTTTATGTGATAGTCAAAAGTGAGCTTGTTATCCAGGGTCCAAGATATTTGAATTTCTCAACCTGTTCTATTATGTTGCCATGAATGGAGATCCGACTGAGACTGGGTGCATTAAAGACCAGTTCTTTTGTTTTCTCAACATTGAGATGGAGAAAATTGTCTGTGCACCAGTGTGTAAAGTGTGATATCGTGTCATGGTAAGCAGCAATGCTAGTGTGATCGTTGAGGAGAGCCAGGATTGCAGTATCGTCTGAGTATTTGTAGTATGTTGTGATGGATGAAGGACTAATACAGTCATTAGTGTAGAGTGTGTAAAGAAAGGGAGAGAGGACACAGCCTTGAGGAGCTCCAGTGTTGGTTATGGTGGTGCCCGATGTGACAGACCCTATCCTCACAGCCTGTGGCCTGTTGCTCAAGAAACTGTGAATCAGATGGATGTAATGAGGTGCAACGCTGAGTTTACGTAGTTTTTTAATCATCTGATAACGTTGAATTGTATTAAAAGCTGAGCTTAAGTCCACAAAAAGAACTGCAGCAGAATTACCAGATACTTCCAGGTGTTGAAGGAGGGAATGAAGGAGACATACAACAGCATCCTCCGTCCCTCGCCTGGCTTTATAGGCAAACTGATGTTTGTCCAGCTGTGGATTGACAGTTGACAAGATGGTGCGCAGAATCAGTTTTTCATAACATTTGCTTGCTATGGGTGTGAGAGCAACAGGTCTGTAATGGTTGAGCTCTGATGGACGGGGTTTCTTTGGTAGAGGAATGATAGTGGACTTTTTCCATAGGGTGGGCCACCGTGCTGTACTGTATGACTCATGCATTATGGAATACAGAACCGGGGAGAGTTCCATTGCACAAAGCTTGAGCACCCTAGCAGGGATGCCGTCCGGCCCCATGGCCTTGCCGATTTTACACCTACTCAGCTCCTGTCGAACATCCACCTCTGTAAATGGAGGAGTTGTCGGTAGATCTGAAGGGAGAGCGTTAAGTCGCTCATTGCAGACAGCTGAATAATCAGTGATGTCAAATCTGGAGTAGAAGGTATTAAGGCTACTTGCAAATGTTGTGGGGTTAGAAATAGTGCTATGATCTTGTTTCACATTCTGTCCCGTCAGTATTTTTATTTTCTTGAAGGCTTGTTTTGTGTTTATCGTAGAAAACTCATGTTCTATTTTCTCTTTGTATTTAAGTTTTTCTTTAATAATGTCATTTTTTATCTGTCTGTCCAGTATTTTGAGTGAAAGCCAATCCTTGCATTGAAATATTTTGTGTTTCTCAGCCAGTTTTTGTTTAATCTGTGGAGTAATCCAAGGCCTGGAGTTAGGGAAAGTTTTGTATGTTTTTGTTGATATACAGTTACTTATGCAAAACTTTATGTAGTCTGTTATAACGGACAGTCTCTCATCCAAAGTACCGTTAACCCTCTGGGGTCTAAGGTGTTTTTGGGGTCCTTGAGATGTTCTGACATGCCCTGACATTTTTGCTTTTTTCAGTTGCTTATAAACATATTAATGGCAAAAAAAAATTACACACTATTTAGCACAAACAGGGCTACCATGAAATGTGAGCAACAAGAATGTACATGTCTGCATTTTTGAGAGAATAATGTTTATGCATGGTTATTGAAAAAACTAAAAACTAAAGTTTCTGAAATAAGGCCATAAAACACATTCTAAATATGTGCCAATAAGACTTTTGTCTAAAATATGTCATTGCCTAGTGTTTTTTTCTTCAAAATGAAGTGAAAATCACCCTGCCTTATCATTCACATAACACAATACATTGATTTGAATTTTGCAAAGCACTTTCTGTTTGGAAAGGCCATATGCGGAGTGGGCGTCAACGGTCATGTATATGTAGTGGTTCACACCCGAGGAGACAATGGGGCCGCATACTTAATTAGCCATTCATTCAGGTGAGTCATTGAGCCACAAGAATGCAAGAGCAGCAGTTGGAAGCATCTCAATTCTTTTTTAATTTTCCACATATTGAGCTTGCAATTTGGCCTATAATATCCAAGGAAAACATGTCTAGTAATTGTGCAGTTAATTCTCATACTGTATTTTCAGTTTTGGAATATTTATCCTCTCCCCAAATTTGTCAATAATAAAACACAATAAAAGTTATTTAAAGAAAAGGCTTATATTTACCTTTTAATAGTTTGTTTACATCTACCTTGTAAATATATTTTTTTATTAAAAAGGTTACAATTACAACAATTCAAGTGTAATCTTTCTTTGTAAAAACTAGTATACATTTTATCATACATATTTCAAAGTTAAGGATTTGATTGATTATTTGATAACTTTATTTTTGACAAAACATATTATATTTAACATAAGCAAATATTGGCAAACTTATTTGGAAGCTTATTTGAGGTGGCAAATATTTTACATTAAAAATGTATAATCTATCCAAAACTAATCAACGAAATGTTGTCTTTCATATGTCTGTAACATAGGTCTTTCATTTTTATTATAAGAAATATAAATGTTAATTTGCAGTTTAATACGTTGCTTATACAAATACATTTTATTTCAACATATTTTAGTTGATATTTACTGAGTGTAGCAATACAGTTTGCTAAAACCGAAACATTCATACACAAACAGAAACGCCTGACTGTAACGTTGTTTTTATGAAATATTAGGGCATAAAAATGTTAATTTTCAGTTTAAAACGTTGCTTATACAAATAGCCTACATTTTATTTCAACATATATCTGTCGATTTTTACTCAACTCAGTACGGCAATACAGTTTGCTAAAACATCATCATTCATTCACACAGAGACGCAATTTAAATTTAAACTGTCTTTTTGCGAGCTGTGGTAAACAGCGCGCATCTCTGCCGTTCGTTCATTCATAAACAGAAACCCGATTCATGTGAGAAGAAAAAAAAACTTACAGTATTCCTCAGCTCGCTCCTCGATATACCCGCACTTCTGAGGTACTTTTTTCATTATTGTTATTCCTCACAGCGCTACGAGACGGTGTTAAAGTAATGACCTGAATTAACTTGTGTTTTTTGAGCTGATATGGGGGCGTTCACAGGATTGCGCGGATTGCCTCATTCATTTGCGTTTGAATAGCGCGCGCTCTCCGTAGGCGGAGTCACATTACATTTGAATTAGTTGTAATGAGGTCGACTGGAATCGCTCTCTTTTAATACAGATTTCACAAGATGAGAATATTTGTTTTTTTATATAAATTACTTCATTTAAGAGAAGAGAATTCAAGCTTCATGCCTGTATGTCTGTTTGCCTGTTTGACTGAGTATTCGCTGAGTTATTGTTTATTTTCGGACGCTTTTCAGAATGCGCATCACGTTTATTTTTCTTTATTTGGCAAAAAGCACAACACTTTGTTTTTATTGTGAGTATACACAAAAATAATACACATTTAACAGAATCGATTGATGTATGAAACTTGCTTGTAATATCAAAGTCCACAGAGCAAAATTAATTTCTTTTGAACTGAACTGAAAAAAAGCGAGCTGGTATCGCCGGCGATACCGTCGACCTCAGGGGGTTAAAAACGGTCCAGTCAGTGCATGCAAGGGAACCTTGCAGACATGCAGTTGCATCCGCCGACCACTGTGGAGCGCTGTGGACTTGTGGTTTGATGCGCTTCAGTTCCTGTCTGTAACCAGGAAGAAAGACCAAAATATTATGGTCCGAGGAGCCCAGAGGAGGATGAGCCCGAACAGTAAATGCATCCAAAACATTCCCATAACACAGATCCAAGACATTTCCCTTCCTTGTGGGACAATGCACATACTGATGGAAGGAAGGCAGTACGCTGTCAAGACTGCAGTTATTGTAATCGCCAATATAAAACACCGGGGCTCGGGGGTATTTACTTAACATTGAGTTAGCATTCTCCGCTATTAGCTCTGCTGCTGCTTGTATGTTCGCATCAGGTGGACAGTAAACACACCCAAAAACCACCGTGGGGAATTCTCTTGGAAGATAGAAGGGGCGTAGCGATAGTGTTAATATCTCTACGTCCGGTGTGCATATGATGCTGTGTATTTTTATGTTGGTGCACCAGCGCTTGTTTATAAAGACACATAGTCCTCCACCCCTCTCCTTACCTGACTGATGGGTCCTGTCAGCCCGGACGGTCAAGAAGTTGTCCAAGTTGATCTCAGAATCCGAGATGGATTCATCGAGCCAGGATTCAGTTAATGCGATGATACACGCGTCCCTGAAAAGTCTCTCCCCCTGACACTTGGCATGAAGTTGATCCATCTTTTTCCGGAGGGAACGTACATTAGCCAATATGATAGAAGGTAATGGAGGTCTAAAAGGACGCCTTCTTAACCGGGCACGGACACCGCCACGGCTGCCCCTTTTCCTCGGTCGGATCTCTGGAGGGATGTCAGCCGGTTTTTCGTTGCATAGAATAGATGACCGGAGTCGCAGAAGCTCATCCCGGCTGTAGGTGAGTAGTGCGCCTCTGGTAACATCTGGCTGTAGTGGCGTGAGCGTGGTGCCATTCTTGATAATCCACAAGATCGCAAGGGTAATCCACAGCACTTTCAGCATTATGTCGTTGCTTGACTTAACCATACACACTTGACAAAGACTTAATAACAAATAACTCAAACAAATGACAAAAAACTAGACAAAGCCAGAGAAATAACGTGAGCTGACATGACAAACGTGTTGTCGCAGCAGAGCATGCGCCATCGTCATCGCCGACTGACTGTAGCAGTAAATGAAGAGATGTCTCATCGATCACAAGTTCAGTATGGCGTACCACAAGGCTCAGTACTAGGACCGCTGCTGTTCACTCTGTACATGCTACCATTAGGAGATATCATTAGGAAACATGGAATTAGCTTTCACTGTTATGCCGACGATACTCAGCTCTATATTTCTTCAAAACCTAACGAAACTTACCAATTCACAAAATTAACGGAATGCATGGCTGATATAAAAAAATTTGGATAACTAGTAATTTCCTACTACTTAATTCTGAAAAAACAAAGATTCTAATTATTGGACAAAAAACTTCCTCACGTAATAACCTAGAATACTGTCTAACACTTGATGGCTGCTGTGTTAAGTCTTCGTCGTCGGTTAGGAACCTGGGTGTGCTCTTTGATACCAATCTTTCATTTGAAAGTCACGTGTCTAGTATCTGTAAAACCGCATTTTTCCATCTTAAAAATATATCCAAATTACGCCATATGCTCTCATTGACAAATGCAGAACAATTAGTTCATGCGTTCATGACATCAAGGTTAGATTATTGTAATGCTCTACTGGGTGGTTGCCCTGCACGCTTAATAAACAAACTACAGCTAGTCCAAAATGCAACAGCTCGAGTTCTTACCAGAACCAGGAAGTATGACCATATTAGCCCGGTTCTGTCAACACTGCATTGGCTCAATATTAAACATCGTATAAATTTTTAAATATTGCTGATTACTTACAAAGCACTAAATGGTTTAGCTCCGCAGTACTTGAGCGAGCTCTTAACGCATTATAGTCCTTCACGTCTATTGCGATCTCAAAATTCCGGCCAATTAATAATACCTAGGATATCAAAATCAACTGCTGGCGGTAGATCCTTTTCCTATTTAGCACAAAAACTTTGGAACAGTCTTCCTACCATTGTCTGGGAAGCAGACACACTCTGTCAGTTCAACGCAAGATTAAAGACACATCTCTTTGACCTAGCATTCACATAACACATTATAGACTTCTATAATTCAATGTTAGGCTGCATAGATTAGGTCAGCCGGAACCGAAAACACTTCCCATAAATCCTGATGTACTCATTACATCATAAGAAGAATGGCATCTACGCTAATTTTAGTGTCTTTGTTTATCCCGAGGTTTTCCCGCAGCCTCCGGATCCAGGCCATATCCAGATCTGACGAGGGACCTTCGTCTGGACCGATGACAATGCAGTGCTGAAGTGCCAACTAGTCTCTCCCTATAGAGGATCCCTTTACCACTCCAGATAAAGCATTTTCGGGAATTTCGTTTCACGTACCTACCCCGAAGTGATAAAATAACATAAAACTCTGTATCAAAATGTATAAGGAAAGACCAGTACTTTGTTTAGGCTTGGTCTGTAGGGAATTCCAAACCTGTGCACATATATTCAAACGCACATAACTATAGAACCAATTCTTAATGCGCATGTGAACGCCATCAGCGTTTATCACAGGTCCGCGTTTAAAGTCTGTGTAGAGAGAATGGTGTCGTCCTAGCGGCCCCTAATTTAATAACAAATGATCGTTGCGACGGAAGCGAATCAATCAAAACTAACTTTAGCTGGAAAATAACTTTATTAAAGAACTGCTATAAAGCCAAAACAATCTCTGTTACCTTAAATTATAAGTTTATCTCTGTAAAGCTGCTTTGAAACAATCTACATTGTTTATTAGCGCTATATAAATGAAGATGACTTGACTTGACTTGACTTGCTTCATAATTTGTTTTCAGAAATGCATAAACATACCTGGAAGAGGAGTGACTGCATAGTCATGATCTGCTCCAGCTGTTACCTCTCTAACTATTTCGTCGTCTTGGGTGTCGTCAGAATAGGCCTATGGTGATGCATTGCTGCCACATATTATTTTGGGCAAATATGTTGTATGCACCCCCTCAATGTCAAATATGAATAGGAGGAGAACATTTGGCATCTATCTCAAAATAACTGCTTTCAACAGATCAATCTTTATTCATAAACAAATTTATTATGTATAAAAGTCGAAGAACATTTGATGCGAACCCAAAAAAGCTGCATCTATCTTATAATCTCTTGAATATGAAAACACAACAAAAAACAAATCCTTTTTTTTTTTAACCCCTGTGTGCTGTTCAGGGTCTTTTTCACACACATTTCTAACTTTCATTAATGGGGATAATATGTAAAATTTGACATGGTTTGGTGAAAGATTTTTGCCCATCTTTTGGAAAATGCAGTTTTAAAAGTAACAAATTATCACTTTAACCAGTAGATGGCTGCGGAGCTCCACTATTTACTATTTGACTAATTGAAATACATCTTTTCACAAGGTTTTCCAGTTGTATTCAAATCTACATATTATGAAATCACAATTATAACAATAAAAGTTACTTTTTGTCAAAGTTTAGGCATTTTTTGTATTGGAAAACAAAAATCTGCTTTTCAATAATGTTATATTATAATTATAATCAAATTAATTTTGTCAATGGACAAAATTCATCCTCAAAATCAGAAACAATAGAATAATATGGAAAACGGATGTTTGAAATAAATTATGAACTCTAAAGACTCCAACTTTTCTCTTTGTAACATCCTGATCAGGTTTGATTCTAATCATAATGTAACATTATTGAAAAACTGATTTTTTTTTTCAGTACAAAAACTGCTAAACTTTGACAAAAAGCAACTTCTTTTTTTGTTATAATTGTGATTTCATAATTTGTAGATATGAATCTAACTGGAGGAACTTGTGAAAAGATGTCTTTTAGTTTTAAACTTTTAGTACGTTTAGAGCTCTGCAGTACGGAGCCCCCCTAGTCCCACTTTGTCAAAAAAAAATTATTATAACTATCTTGTGGCCTCAAGATAGTAACTCGTGGCCTCAAGATAGTATCTCGTGGCCTCAAGATAGTAACTCGTGGCCTCAAGATAGTATCTCGTGGCCTCAAGATACTAACTCGTGGCCTCAAGATAGTAACTCGTGGCCTCAAGATACTAACTTGTGGCCTCAAGATAGTAACTCGTGGCCTCAAGATAGTATATCTCGTGGCCTCAAGATACTAACTCGTGGCCTCAAGATACTAACTCGTGGCCACGAGAAAGTGAGTTTTTTCAAGGCGAACGTTTCCATGTTTATGTTTCCATGGCGACGCGTCACGCGATTGACCGCAGCCACAATAATACTGTATGACAGATGTGTCGCTTTTATTTTGCTTTTCCTTTTTTATTCAAATTATTCACAAACTTGCTTACCATGTCATCAACTAGCCTATCTGATATTTCGATTCTCACATACGTGTACAGTAAGTGAGTGTGTTTAGTCGTTTAAAAACCTTTATAAATAATCTTGATCTAACATGATGGGCGCTGCAATGTTGTCCGTCGGATTTACAGCACGTGAATTCATCAGTTTCTCCCGAAATAAATGCAAGAAAGTGGCCGGTGAACTGAGAAGAATAGAGTAAACTTTATAGTTCCTTGTCTTGCACTATGTTTGTCTAATATGAATAACACATGTCGGCAAATTATATTTGAATAGATTGTTATTGCTGCTTCCACAGACATCAGTGTGTTTTACAAACTCCAAATGTATTGTTTTACTCGTGCTTATGTGTATTTAAATATCTGAAACCAAAAATAAACATTATGAAGTTGAAAAAACTGCTTAGTTGTGATGACAGCGCTGAACGCGTCCGACTCTGGCTCAGCGCCAGCCAATGCACAGTTTGGATCTGGCAGCACTGAACATTCTAAATGTGGCGCCGTACTCTCAGGGGCTAGTTGATGACATGGTAAGCAAGTTTGTGAATATTTTGAATAAAAAAGGAAAAGCGAAATAAAAGCGACACATCTGTCATACAGTATTATTGTGGCTGCGGCGCGTGACGCGTCGCCATGGAAACATTAAAAGGAATGTTCGCCTTGAAAAAACTCACTTTCTCGTGGCCACGAGTTAGTATCTTGAGGCCACGAGTTACTATCTTGAGGCCACGAGTTACTATCTTGAGGCCACGAGATATACTATCTTGAGGCCACGAGTTACTATCTTGAGGCGAGGCCATGAGTTACTATCTTGAGGCCACGAGTTACTATCTTGAGGCCACGAGTTAGTATCTTGAGGCCACGAGTTAGTATCTTGAGGCCACGAGATACTATCTTGAGGCCACGAGTTACTATCTTGAGGCCACGAGTTACTATCTTGAGGCCACAAGATAGTTATAATATTTTTTTTTGCCAAAGTGGGACTAGGGGGGCTCCGTACTGCAGCCATCTACTGGTTAAAGTGATTTTTTTTTTTTTTTTTTTTACTTTTAAAAACTGCATTTTCCAAAATATGGGCAAAAAATCTTACACTAAATCATGCCAAATTATCTATGTTATCCCCATGAATGAAATTTGGAAATGTGGGCATTTTATAAGGTGAATTAAAAAAAAAAACCTGTTTAAAAATTTTTTTTTATATATATATATATATATATATATATATATATATATATATATATATATATATATATATATATATATATATATATATATATATATAATATAAATTTGATGGAGTAAAAAATGTCCAAATGTGGAGTAAAAACATTAATAAACAGAGTAAAATTACATTTGTTTAATATATATATATATATATATATATATATATATATATATATATATATATATATATATATATATATATATATATATATATATATATATATGAAGAGTTCAGATGCAATAACCTGTGCAATAACCAAGTGCCATCTGAATTTTTCTTCTAGAATGATTATTTTTATCAAGCTTGTGTATTTAATTTCAATAATTTCACTTAAATGGCAATGCAATTTACCTATTAATTGTCATTTAAGTTAAATTACTTAACTTAAATATACAAGCTTTATAAAAACAGGTGAAACTAATATATTATATAGACTCATTACATGCAAAGTGAGATATTTCAAGCCTTTATTTGTTACAATTTTGATGATTATGGCTTACAGCTTATGAAACCCACAAAATCAAAATCCCAGAAAATTAGAATATTACATGAAATCACACAGTAATTACACAGTAATGCCATGGTCATTGAACCAGGTTTTGGTTCTTTTGGCAGTGTGGGCAGGTGCAAATCCTGCTGGAAAATGAAGTCAGCATCTCCATAAAGCTTGTCTGCTGAAGGAAGCATGAAGTGCTCTGAAAATGTCCTGGTAGACGGCTGCGTTGAGTGGACAGCACAGTGGACCAACACCAGCCGATGACATGGCTCCCCAAACCAACACAGACTGTGGAAACTTCACACTGGACTTCAAGCATCTTGGATTGTGTGCCTCTCCATTCTTCCTCCAGACTCTGGGACCTTGGTTTCCAAATGAGATGCAAAATTTGCTCTCATCAGAAAAGAGGACTTTGGTTCACTGTGCTTTATTAAATCCAGAGTCAACGCAGCCGTCTACCAGGACATTTTCAAAGCACTTCATGCTGACTTCATTTTCCAGCAGGATTTGCACCTGCCCACACTGCCAAAATAACCAAAACCTGGTTCAATGACCATGGTATTACTCTGTAATTACTGTGTGATTTCATGTAATATTCAAATTTTCTGGGATTTTGATTTCGTGGGTTTCATAAGCTGTAAGCCATAATCATCAAAATTATAACAAATAAAGGCCTGAAATATCTCACTTTGCTGAGTCTATATAATATATTAGTTTCACCTGTTAAGTTGAATTCTTGAAATAAATTTACTTTTTGATGATATTCTAATTATATGACCAGCACCTGTATATATATATATTTTGTTACAAAATTACATTTTGATGCCTGGGGTCTCTGAGATATGTACTTACAAGGCATTTGCCCACCAGCAACTATAGTTGCCATTTGGACTTTTGACTAAGTACTGTATACAAAAAACTATAGATCTCTTGTAAGATGTGTTTTGTTTGGATGATTCTAGAGACCTTCATGATTATATATATATATATATATATATATATATATATATATATATATATATATATATATATATATATATATATATATATATATATATATATATATATATATGTCAATAAAAAATACTTATTAGTAACATGAAAATTACCTTTCTTTGGGAGGGTTTGCCTTCGCCATGCTTCCTGGAAGTAGGGGTAGGAAGTTGACAGCCTCATGTGACAGGAAGCAAGTGAATGCCTATTTTTTTTTTCTTGAAATCCTTTATTTGGTTGTTTGCTTGCATGTCATTGAGACATAGAACAAGGATAACATCTAGAAAAATACTTACAAAAGGAAAATGACAACTATACACTGCGGCAACTATAGTTGCCGGTGGGCTTATTTTTTTTTATCAGTGAGCAGAAGCACTTTGACAAGAGGATAGAAAAACAGTTAAAGAAGAGTGGCAAGCCATAGGGGAGTCATCTACGGGAGTCATCATTATTCATAAATGATAAAATGATCGTTAATAAATATATATATATATTTTTTTTTTTTTTTGTGAACTTTTTTTGATAAATTGTGTTTGTCTTCATAAAATGCTATGTAGGAGACTGTTTTGTAGCTGTATGATGACCAATAGTGAATAGTACAGCAGATATTTCATTGAGGATCCATATGATTACACGGTACTGGATGTCTAATGGGCTAAATATGGTTAATATCTAAATGTAACTTTATATAAATTCACAACAACATATTTCACTTAGTCTCCTGTATATAAAAACCTACAGTGAATATAACTATTCTACAGTAGGTCATATATCATTACTTGTCATCTGATCCAACTATGTGTATTATTAATTTTTTAATTCACAAAAACAAATAGTCTTCTCTGTAGGCTGAGTGAAGAGAGTGAAGCCCAACTGAATATCTACAGATATTTAAAAAAACATTTGCCAATATCTTCGAAACCAATATCTTCGAGACGAAACCACCATCAGAAGTTTGAAAACATAGGTCGTTGGCTAAATGTTGCAGCCCAAATGTCAAAATGTTGATAGTAAGTGGCAAAAAAATCCAATCGAAGTCGCCCATGGGTAATTTTTGTATGCTCATACATATAAATGTCTATAACTCTAAAACAAAATGAGATATTTGCACCAAATTTGACACACACATATATGGACTCTGAGAACACAAAAAAAGCGGTGGAACTGCACCACTAGGTGGCGCTATAATATAACAAAGCAAGGACATTGCCTTTAATTACAATATAGTATCATGATATTAAATGCTACACTTTACGAATGCATTGTGACTCTTCAGCTATGTAACGTAAATGACTCTGGGTCAATGCGAATTAGCTCAAGAATATAGGGAATTTTGGAAATATTACTAATCATAACTCATGGTCATAATTCATAAATCGCATATACATTTACTTTATCAATTTTCAGAAATACCTCGTTCTGTGACTGGTCTCGTCATCAGTCATTTGTCCAGCGAATAAATGTAAGACTATCACAGTTAAGAAGGAGTATCCCTGTTTACAAACTCCAAGAAAGTTTATCTTCTGGCCACGAACATAAAACTTTCTGAGTTTATGAATTAAAAACTACTCAAGGTAGTCTATAATATTGAGCTTGTAGCTTAATTAGATCTTTTATTTCATTGACTTTATAAAAGTGGGGTTTCACACACAGAGACAGTTAAAAGTATAAATGGATTTTAATAAATGCAAAACTAGAGAGATTATATGAGCTACAAATATAAACGTACGTAAAAATGCAAACAACAAAACAAACAAACATTTAACCAAACAAGAACATAAGACATAACGTGATCAGAATAAATGAAATGAAAGAAAGAAAGAAGGATATAGAGAGAAGAGAAGTAATTATTACAGACAGAAACCTAATTTCACGAGACACCTGGAATCAGCTTTCATAGGACTCAATATAATTGCAAGTTTGTTCTCTGTTCGGGTGATGCTGAGGCAGGAAGCGCAGACGGTGTCCTGTTTGTGCTGCGCCTTCCGGTGTCGCGGGAAGCTTAAAAGGCTCACTGAATGTAACGTTTAATAAGAAATAAGGAAAATAAGATTCATCTCCCGTGAAGGAAGAGGCAAATATATATAACTTAGTTGCAAAGAACGGCAGCTTCTACATGGCGCGGGGCATGCGTCCCAGAGGCCAAGGCAAGGCCTGTCCAGCTGGTTGCGTTGGGAGGAGAAGCGTTGCGCGTGGAGGAGAAGAAGGTCAGAGCGAGAGAGAGAGAGGAAACTGAAGGTTTGGACTTTTATCAGTGTCCCGTGAGCAGTGTCCCACATCCCCTTTTTCGTGGGGGGACGAATCATCTTAGAGCATTTCGAAAGGGAAAAGTTCCTCTGTCCAGTGGACGACGCTCACTGGAATGAGTCATGAGGAGATTTAACTTGAGAAGATTTGCTCAAGACATATGAAATGTATAAAACAATGCACATTACTGCATTCTGCTATCGGAATTCCACTCCGTTAGCTGGAGAAGATTACAGAGATATCAAAAATAGAATATAGACGTTGTAGCAATGCAAAGATACATTATTATGCATTAGTATAGGCATTTGCAGTTTGATTAATGTTACAATAGGACATATATGCTTTCCTATGGTTTACAAACACCTCTTAACACAAAAAGGGATATATTTAGTACATTTAAGAGTGACTTTATGGGTAAAAAGTCCTTTTCTGTAGTGGGTTTCTGCGTGTGTTTGTGCATGATTGTGTGTGTGTGTCTGTTGCATCCCGTGGTACGCGTACCACGTGAGGGGTTTAATTTGTAACTGGCACTCAGCAAAGACAAAGGTAGTTCTGTGGACAAATTCACTTGACAGCCTGAGGCGCCAGATAGTCCTAGACAACTGAATGGAGCCAGTTTCGTAATTTGCCTTCAGTACACAAAGAACAAACGTTAGACACAGTAGAGAGTTGTTCTGTGCAGCACGGTGATAGTTTGAGAAACAACAGGGGCTTGTTCGTTGATTTCATCAAGTCGTCGTAAAACATTAACCAGCTGCCTGCTTGTAGACACTTGTAGCCATTGGAGACAGTCAATTAGGGCTTCCTGCATTTGGACATGTATGTGTTCATATTCAGTCAGCATGAGAAGACAAATCAGGATTCGCTACTTTGAACAGCATCTGACCGGATGTCATTGTCATTGTCGCTACAGCTATCAGGTTAACCATAAGCTACATAAGCATTAAGAAAGCTTTGCATGCTAATCTGGTTAACATGCTTTTGTCTGCTAATTCCTACACTAAAGCCTCTCCTCAGAAATTTGGTAAGCCAGCATCAACTGAGTGGCGCAAGCTGCTAAACCACATGCTACTAGTCCCAAACCAATCAGGTCGTGGGTTTGAATCCTGTGTGGCACATACCCAGACCGCAATAGGTTCTGTAGCCAGAAGTGGTGCAAAGATGATGTCTATCTGAGAAGGGTTTTCAATAAATAAGACATGTGACACATATAAAAATTATTCATTTTGAGTTAATTCTCCCTTGAATTATGGAACATCGGGATGTTGATGAATACACGTCTCCCCAGTGGTGCAATGAGATAAGTGACAGGCCTCAGATCTAGAGATAGTGGGTTCGAGTCCTGCGTAGGATGATTTTAGAAAAATTGTGTGGAATATTGTGTCATTTTGATTTTTTTATTATTCAAGCGTTGTACTAATCTTTCTTTCTCTTGGATTATAAATAAGTATGTTTTTGTTCATTCTGTGTTCATTCTTATCTGAACTTCTGTTCATTTTGAGTTCATTTTCACCTGTACTTCTGAACCAGCTGTTTTTTTTTCATGTATGTTCAATTTCTGCTGTTTTTGCTCTTCCTGCTCTGCACTGCTGTTGCAGCTGCTTGTTTTTTTTTTCAAAAACAAATGTAGCAATTTAAACAAATATTGCCACTTTTTCTGTATTTAATTTTTACTGGATTTGTGTTAGAAGAGCATATACGGATTAGGGAAATGTAATCTGTTCATCCAGGAGTTTGTTTCAGAAGAGTGTTTCAGATTCACTCTGCTCTAATTCACCTCTGCATAATATTATGATCTGTTGATTAACATTCGTCACTTCCCTTGAGCCTGAATTAACTCCACAATCAGGGGACAAAGCTTATGTTGCAGACTGGCACAAGGTCATTCCAAGCCTGGTTGCTGAAAATGTAAGAGGGCCCCCTTGTGCAACACTGAGGTCTCATTTGCTGGCTGCATTATCTCTGTGTTAAAATCCCTTGCCTAGTTAGCATTTGCGATGATGGATGGCATTGCAGTAACCAAGCTTACATCCTTCTAACCGAACATCCAAGAGCCCCGGAGTCTGATGATTGATTACTATTGCTTTATCTTATACTGATTATTCTTGCCTGCGACATGAAAAGCAGGTGAGATTGGTAAGTGGTCTAGGGTCATGTTATGGGTAAGAATGCCTTTATTATGCAAGGCTAGTTGTTTGTAATTATTTGTTTGTAGTGTTGACTGTTTGCGTTTAGATTTTTCACTCAGTTTAAAATTAAATGTATTGGACGTCATTGCTCTTGATAAAGAATGAAAGGTGGATTCTCATTATGCTTCCTAATGGGCTTTGACTTTTTTTTATTTTCAGAACAAAATGGCAAAGTGTTGAAAATGTTTATTATAAGCTGTGCAGAAAGAGTGGGCGTTTCATTACTCTGTCAATAATTTATTTGATACCTTCATTCCTGGTCCATTACCTGAAACATAATAGTTATATTAATAAAAAAAATGTGCAAACTTGTAGATAAGATAATACAGCTTTTTTTGTGGTCAGAATATGCATTCATCATTTAAATGCCAGATCCAGATCATTCTAACCCAGGGGTCAGTGTTGGGACCATTGTTGTTTAACTTGTATATAAATAATGTATGGGAGGTGTCAAAAACACTGAAAACCATCTTATTTGCTGATGATACTAATTTAATCGGTTCTGGGGAAAATCTTGAGCAACTCTTGGATACAGTGGAAAATGAATTACAAAAGATGAAGAGCTGGTTTGATGCAAATAAACTCACATTGAACTTAAATAAAACTAAATTTATCATTTTTGGTAATCGTGCCACAACTTTAAACAAAAAGCTTATGATAAATGATATTGAAATAGAAAGAGTAAAAGAACTTAAATTTCTAGGAGTAATAATTGATGAAAAGTTATGTTGGAAGCCACATATACATTATATTAAGGCTAAAATATCCAAATCAATTGCTATATTGTATAAAATCAATTACTTATTAAATCAACAAACATTGTACATGTTGTATTGTTCCTTCATACTTCCATACATTACTTACTGTCTGGAGGTATGGGGAAACACTTACAAAACCAACACTGAAACAATATTTATCCTACAAAAGAGAGCCTTAAGAATTGTAAATAAAACCACCTATAGAGCACCAACTACTCCAGTATTTATTAAGTTAAAAGCACTAAAATTCAGAGATATTGTTAACTTCAAAACTGCACAAATTATGTATAAAATAAATAATCACCAGCTATCGAACAGTATTCAAGGGTTGTTTCAAATGAGAGAGAGTAAATATCACTTAAGAGGAATATTTGTATTTAAAAAGAAACTTATAAGAACAAATTCTAAATATCACTGCATCACAACCAAAGGAGTTAATGTATGGAACAGCTGCAGTGAAGAGATGAAATCAAGTTTAACAATGAGTCATTTTAAAAGACTATTCAAACTAAATATATTAAATAAATATGAAAAGGACTTAATGTGATAGTATAGTAGTATACAGGTTCATTGGTCTACATATTAAGTCTAGTATGGAGAAGTTACTTTTTGATTTGACAGATGGCAATGAAGAAGATAGATGGAAAAGAAAGAAAAAAAAAAAAAAAAGGGAATGTGTGCGTATGCATATAATGTATGTATGCATCGGTATCTATGTGAATGCATGGGTTTATGTGTATAGGAGGTAGGTAGATATACGGTAAAGATGTATGTATAAGAGAAGCATCAAATTGTTTTGTATTTAACTAAAGGATAAAGAAAAAAGAAATGGGGTAGGACCTGAAAAGTTTGTTATGAACTTCTTCCTACTCCTTTTGAACATGGGAATTTCTAATTTGAATTATTTACAATAATTTTGGAAGATTGTGCTGAGAAGTACATGACTTTATTTAGCTGTTATTTTGATTTTAATTGTATATATGTATTCATGTTTGTATATATATATTTTTATTTACATGTTCAAATAAACTACTAAACTAAAAACTAAAAACTAAACAAGCCTCACTATCAATGTAATATGATCATTTAAAAAACTAAAATTTTAACATGATTGGTTTTGTTTGTCATTTTAGTTTCAATATAGCCTATGTATCTATCTATCTATTGCAGGCTCACATTTCATTCTTGTGAAAGAAATATGCATATACACTACTGGTAAACAGTTTGGAACAATTTGGATTTAGACAGGCGCTTGCATCCAATTTTAGATCTGAGGGGCCTAAACCATATTCTACAGATATACAAGTTAATTGTGTCGCAAATCCAGTTTGATGACTGGTTTGTAACGATAGATCTAAGGATGCCTACTTTCACATCGAGTTTCTGCCAGAACACAAGAGGTTTCTCGGGTACGCTTTCAGGGGCAAAGCATACCAATATTGAGTTCTTCCTTTCAGCCTAGCTTTAACCCCATGCACATTTAACAAGTTCATGGATGCTGCCATTGCTGCCTTGTGACTCCAGGCCATCTATGTACCATTATGTTTTATTAACAAAGTTTGGGAGGAGCACATTCAGATAATTAACCTAATTAACACGGAAAGAGCACATTCAGTTAATTGACTAAATTAGTGAGATGAGATATACCAAAATTCTGCAGAGTTTCTGGTGATCCTGGATCAGCTGCTCAGGTAACAAGATGGCGCCATTATTTTTGGCATGCCGTCTGTTGCTCCTGGTACTGTGGTCGTTTTTTAAAATTATTTTAGCTTATTATCAGCCAGATACTTTTACATACGACCGGCAATCTCTGATAGAGATTAGAAAAGCAGTTTTGGACTTTAACTACTCTGTCTCGGATGTCTCTTGTACATACCTTCCACCATTCCTGTCGGATATTCCTAACAATTTGCATCGACAGCCTCTTGTTGCATGGAGGAAACGCCGTAGGCGCCATGGCAAGCGGAGCAGTCTTGCAATTAGAATGAAAGCTACTTTGGGGTATCGTGGCTACCGTGCTGTATGGCGCATTCAGGAGGTTTCCTATCGATGGGTTCGTCCTATTGTTCCTGGGATTTCCGATTGGCCTCTGCAGTACTCTTTTTCCCGGACACGACGCGACGGAGTGAATGTGCAACTTCTCCGTTCGCTAAACCGTGGAATAGAACCCGTCTGTGGAACTTCACGTCTTAGGATGGCATCGCTAAATGTTCGGTCACTGCTTAATAAGACTTTTATCCTTCATGACTATTTTATTTCACATAATCTGGATTTTTTCTTCATGACTGAAACCTGGACAAAAGAGGGCGACCTAAGTCCGTTTACTGAACTCGTCCCCCCAAACTGTACTTTTATCAGCACTTCTCGGATGTCTGGTCGCAGAGGGGGCTTAGCGGCAGTTTTCAAGGACAACTTCCACGACCGAAGCATTACATCTGAGGCATACGATAGTTTTGAGCTTCAAATGGTTCAAATGGAAATAGCTACTGATCCAGTTCTGTTTGTGATAATTTACAGACCGCCACAGTCAAACAGTGTGTTTTTAAATGAGTTTGCAGATTTTCTGGGAGGTATAGTAACAAAGTTTGAAAAGATTCTGTTATTGGGTGATTTTAATATTCATATATGTTGCCCCACAAAGTCACTCTCCAGTGATTTCTGTAACCTTACCGATTCACTCAATTTTACGCAGTGGGTGCAGGGACCCACGCACATCAAAGGACACACTCTGGATCTGGTTCTGACCCATGGTTTTTCTATTTCAGACATTGAAATCTGTGAAAATGGCTTTTCTGATCACAAATCTGTTTTATTTAATGCCATCTTTCTTGGTAGATCTGATCTGCCCCAACTGTCCGATGGACTCGTCACTTCATAGCGAATGCTGCCGAGGAATTCGCTTCATCTTATGCAGCAGCTCGTCTCCCTGGCTTAACGGATTCATAGCCCAGAATGAAAAATGCTGATGAGTACCTTTGTTTTTTTAACAATACCTGTTTGAACATCCTGAACTCCATTGCTCCTATGAAGGCCAAGCGGACGAGGAAAAAACATCAACCATGGTTTAATGACTCGATTCACTCACTTAGAAAAACTTGTAAGAGGTATGAACGCAAATGGCATAAGGATAGGCTGCAGGTTTCCTATGAACTTATGAGGGAATCTCTATCAGTATTTCAGAAAGCGGTCAAGGTTGCAAATAGGTTATAAATAACAATTGTCATAGTTCGAAAATATTATATTCTACTGTTGATTCTGTTTTAAATCCGGTGGTAAATGTATTTATAGATGAGTCTGAAAATACATGTGAGAATTTTTTTTTTTTTTAATTTGTTGAGAAAGTTATCAGGCTGAGACCACAAAATGTCCATTCTAACCCTGACATTTATGATATATCATGGAGCCCTGCTACTTGGTCCTCCTTCGATCCTATTACTCTCCCTACTTGTAAAAATATCATTGAACATTTAAGACCCACTGTCTGTCCTCTTGATGTTATGCCTGCACATTTTTTGAAGCAAGTTGTAAATACTGTTGGTGCTGATGTGCTATTTCTTGTCAATTTGAGTTTGAGCACTGGAATGGTTCCCGATAGTCTTAAACATGCAAAAATTACTCCAATGTTAAAGGCCCCGAATTTAGATAAATCAGTTTTGGCACATTTTAGACCAATCTCTAATCTACCATCTATGGCCAAAATTTTGGAGAAAGTGGTGTTATTTCAATTACAGGCCTTTCTTAGTACAAACCATATTTATGAAACCTTTCAATCTGGTTTCAGAAAATTGCATAGTACTGAATCTGCTTTATTAAAAGTTTCAAATGATATTCAGTTGGCTACTGATGCCGGAAATGCTGTTGCTTTGGTCTTACTAGATCTCAGCTCTGCCTTTGATATGGTAGATCATAATATACTCATCTCTTGTTTAAAAAACTGCATTGGCCTCACAGGTACCACCCTCAAATGGTTCCAGGCCTACTTAAGTGACCGTAAGATTTCTGTTGTATTGGACAACATACATCCTCCACTGCTCCTTTGACTTGTGGTGTCCCTCAGGGTTCCATTCTTGCTCTGATCTTATTCATGATATATTTGCTGCCCTTGGGTTCAATCTTTCATAGATATGGGATTTCTTTTCATCTATATGCTGATGATGCCCAGTTGTATCTGCCTCTAAAATCTAATGACAAACATGCAATGGGAGTTCTGATTGATTGTATTCATGAACTTAAATTATGGTTAACAAATAACTTCTTGACATTAAATTAAGACAAAACCGAAGTGATTCTGTTTGGGCCTAGTGATGCTTTTAATGCCAGCACCTATGACCTTGGTTATTTAGCCCAATGGGTCACTCCATGTGCAAAAAATTTAGGTTTTCGATTTGATTCTGGTCTTAAGTTTGATAAGCAGATCAATGCGGTAGTTAAGTCGAGGTTTTTTTCCATCTTCGTCGCCTAGCTAAAGTCAAATCGTTTTTATCTTTAAAATTTTTTGAAAAAATTGTTCATGCATTCATCTTTTCCCATCTAAACTATTGCAATTCGCTTTATTTTGGGATTAATCGGTCATCTATGGAGCGACTGCAAATGGTCCAAAATGCAGCTGCCAGGCTCCTGACTAGCTCCCGTAAGTTTCAGCACATCACTCCAATTTTGATCTCCTTGAAATAGTTGCCGGTTAAATTAAGAGTAGAATTCAAAATCTTAATCTTCGTTTTTAAATCTTTACATAATCTTGCACCCGTCTATCTTGCTGAGTTGGTGCACTCACACAACTCTTCGCGCCCACTCAGATCAGGACAGTTAGGAATGTTGTCCATCCCTAGGTCCAGATTGAAACACCGTGGTGATCGAGCTTTTTCCATTGCTGGTCCAACACTCTGGAACAAGCTCCCTGTAGCCATCCGTACAGCAACATCTTTTTCTGTTTTTAAATCTATGCTTAGATCCTATCTCTTTGAACAGATGTTGTTAGTCTAAAATATATTATGTAGTTGTCTTTTATCCTTTTGCAAATTATGTACAGCACTTTGGTCAACCTAGGGTTGTTATTAAATGTGCTTTATAAATAAAGAAAGAAGAATAAGATATACAGCAGACTTACCTTTGTTTCATGACCATTTTCTAGAATCCCTCCGCCACCCCATCTCCCCAATTCTAACTACTCCTACCCCAACCTATTGGGGGAGTACTCTGGGTTCAAGCCATATTCAGAGCTCAAATATGCATAACCTTTACTCTACTAATTATAAGTGTGAACTCAGAGACGATTGGCTGATACTGGCTCAATTGAAGAAATTGCCAGCACGGCATTGAGATGTTTCCCACATGAAGAAGTTGGGGCTGAGTTTGAACTCCAACAAGAGTGTGCTGTAACATTTTATTTTACACTGTCCTTGTTACAAATGTGATCTCAAATATATGGCTGTTAGAAATGTCGACCAAATTGACTACACCACGCCCATTTTCTGGTATAGGGGACCCTAAAAAAAATATATATTTTTAACACAGTCAGTTCAAATAAATGAACTAGAAGCCAGAGTACAAAAGGTTGACTTTATTAAATGACAGATACAATCCTTCTCCACAGATATTTTTGTTGAAATAACCTAGTTGGCAGCAGTGTTGTTTAAAAAAAAATGTGACAAAACTAAAGAAATAAAACAAAACAAAACCACAAAGAAGAACCAAAAACATACCACAATAATTCAACTAAACTCCCAACTTAAGAAAAAACATTAAACAGAGGGTAAACGAAACAATGAACCATTCTTTAAACAAGTCAGGATTGAATTATTAAATAAATCCAATTATATAGAAAAAAAACAATAATGAATCTAGTGTTCAGATTAATTGAGCTGACATGGATTATGGTTTAAATGACATTATAAAACAATGATAAATATGACACTCAAAATAAAACAAACTTGAATTATAAGCTGGAGAACATACTGTACCACATGGGAGGAAACACACAAAAATACAAACCAAATAAAAATCCACATTATTCAAACCATACGTGCAACACAAAAAACAATCATAGAAATAATACCTCCCATACAGTGGTACACCAGTAAATAAGACAAAAAGATTTCACCAAATGAATACCAAAAAAAATTCAAAAAAGTATGACATGATTATCCAATTAACGAAATGTAAACAAAACACAGACTAATCTCGAATTTCAGTGGGAAAAACGATGGCCGCTAAACCCAAAAGAGGCTTTGAAACCTGCAATTAAAACCATTTTACGTTTTTATTTCACATACAAATCAACATATTCTACACTTAAAACAAACATGTAAAATACTCACATATGCTATGGTTCACCTTGTTGACTGTGAGACATAACGGTCTCAATGAAAGGCAGAAGTGGGTTGTAAAGCCAAGAGGCCAAGGCAAGGCCTGTCCAGCTGGTTGCGTTGGGAGGAGAAGCGCTGCGCATGGAGAAGAAGGTCAGAGCGAGAGCGAGAGCAAGAGGAGAGGGTTTCTCCTCTTAAGGACATCTGTTTGCGCCCCCTTTTTGGGACAACAGCGAATCGGATCTTCTGATCTGAAGCGGGAAGAGGTTTTTTTGTTTGTGAAGAAACGCCTACTTTGACTGTCATGTGAGAGATCGAAAATAACATTCATATTTAGAAATATGGTATTTCCTGGAATAAATGCATATTATTGTACTTTGCAGTCAAGATTAGACTCCGACATGTTTTTCCCATTACATTGACACCTCGAATGACGTTTTTGCATGAAAGAAATACAGGGTTACATAATTTCCTCATAATCACTAGCATAGTGATTTTGATTAACATAATAACGTTGCATAGATACCTCAGACATTATCTGGCCAATTATACACAAATAAAAATACATATCAAAAACATTGCTATTGGATCACATGTGTGGAAATGTCTGTTTCAAAGTCTACGAGTGTTTGTGTGTGGAGTGGAATGTCTTTGAGGCTGGTCACGTGATTCAAAGGCATGTGGTTTTTACAGAGAGGGGGGATTTTAAACAACAAGGTTTCCTTCTGTTTACGGCAATGTGTGACTTAATGTCTCTCTGGAGAGCCACAAAGTTGCAATATTGACAGTTCATGCAGACTTAGAGACACCAGTGCAGGAGTGAAAAGACCTCTTGTCTGCTCAGACAATGAAGGATGTGTTCGCGAGATTGGGATCCCCTAATTTGAAAAGCAGCTGACCGGATATCATTGTCATTGTTGCTACATAAATATTAAATTAAAATCGCCAGTAGGTGGCGATAAGTCACTGTCTTTATGAGTGAGTCATTGGGCCCTTTTTTAACGATCTGAAACGCAAGTATCAAGCGCAAAACGCAAGTAACTTTGTGGGCGGGTCTTGGGAGCTGTTGCTATTATACCGGCGGGATAAATGACTCTTGCGCCCGACGCAAATCTAAAATGGGTTGGTCTGAAGTAGCTTCATAGGTGTGGTTTGGGCGTAACGTGAAATAAACCAATCAGAGCGTCATCTTACATTCCCTTTAAGAGCAGGCGCGCTTGTTCTATAGCGGATTCCTATTATAACGGCGGATTTGCCAGGCGCGCGCCAGGAGCGCTTCACAGCCGAGGGGACCGACGTTCTCGTCAGGGACGTTGGGGATGGAGAAACACACCCAAATTAACTTCGGTTAAACAGGCGTATGATAATTTGGGTAAATGTGTAAGCTAGATGTATGCTTTTATAATTATCTATCTATCTACCTATCTATCTATCTATCTATCTATCTATCTATCTATCTATCTATCTATCTATCTATCTATCTATCTATCTATCTATCTATCTATCTATCTATCTATCTATCTATCTATCTATCTATCTATCTATCTATCTATCTATCTATCTATCTATCGTAATAATGTATGATTTGCAAAAATGAAAACCGCTGCTTCTGTGTAGATGAGAGAATCAAAGTGTATGCGCGTTGTGCACACGCTACATTGATTATGCCAAGCATGCGCCCTTAAAATAGCATTTGAATAACATGTGCAACGCGCCACTGACTTTAAACTAGTTTTTTTTTCAGTTAGTGGCGGAATTGTTTTCTAAACCTTCAAAATAGCATGAGGGAACATTTGCGCTGGAACACGCCTCCTCTTTGCGCTGAACCGCCCCGCGAGCGCAAGTGTATTTCTAAGTTAACCGACGTGCGTCTGTGGAGGGAAAAGTCCGCTGTGCGCGGGTGCAAAATAGGAATGATACATGCGTCGGTGTACAAAGTCAATTGCGCTGGGTGCAAGATAGGGCCCATTGAGTCATTCATTCTTTAAGTAACAAAGCAAGTTGCTGTACTTATGAATGGGTCATTGAATCTCACGATTCGTTCAAAGCCACAGATTTGTTCACGAATCACCGCTGTGAGCTGCAGTTCTGCTATAGCTTTCGTTGCAAAATAGAGCAATAAGCCTACTGACAATACTGTTTTAAATGTAGTACATCACTTAATGTTACCCTTTTGTTTGTTGAACTGTTATATAAAATCAATGTCACATTTGAAATCGTGTAGATATTCAGGAAACATGGCATTCTTGCTCATATGATCAACATTAAAACACTGCTGGATATCAGCCTGCATTTTGATCACAGATTTAGTAGCACAAACAGCGCAAAGCGGCTCGTGACAGAACACAGACCGACTGAATGACACTTTAAGTAGAAAATCTCAAATGAATCGCTGAACTGAGCTTACTTGTCTGTGTTTTCAGATCATCCGCGCTTCTTCAGCTAGGGGTGGGCGGATCGATCCTGAAGTATCGATAATATCGATACTGACGTGGTATCGAAAAGGATCGATCCTCACATAAAAATATCGATCCAAATGTGTTTTTTTACCAGTAATTTTTTATTAATTTAGCATGCAATTCAGTGCGTAAAATAAGCTTCTAAGTGGAAAAATAAGCTAATGTTAGCAGATAATTGTGTATGATAGAACTTTTTCTCCTAGTCATCTGGATACAAGACGAAACCAATCAATCACAGAGAGTGTTCGATGCTGGTGCTTCGCTGAGCTCACAGGCCCAGTGCGTTTGGGAAACGAAGCCTTGCTTAGATGACAGAGAAACAAACGGGAGTTATTTTGCAATAAACAAACCAAAAGTGTACATAACGTTTCAAAATGTTGACGTCAGTAAGATTTTTTTTATGAAATTAATATTTTTATTCAACAAGGATTGATGCATTAAATTGATCAAAAGTGACAGTCAAGGGTTTTACACTGTAAAAAAAAAAAATCTACTTCATATAAATGCTGTTCTTTCAACTTTGTTCATCAAATAATTCTGCATAAAATGTATCATGGTTTCCACAAAAATATGTTTTTCAACATTGATCATAATAATAAATGTTTCCTGAGCAGCAAATCAGCATATTAAAATTAATTATCATCATGACTGGAGTAATGATGCCGAAAATTCAGCTTTGATCACATGAATAAATTACAGTTTACTATGACATAGAAAACCTATGTTAAATTGTAATATTACAGTTTTTACTGTATTTTTGATCAAATAAATGCAGAAGAGAATTAAAAATCTTACAGACCCCAAACTTTTGAACAGTAGGCTAGTACTAGAAGGCTAGTAGTAGGCTAGTACTATAATTAGGGTAGTTTTGTAAAAGTCACTGACTACTTACAGGCGAGTTGAGAGCACAAATAACAAAATATTTAATTCATGAAAATGTATTCAGATTTAGCATATTAATGATGCATTCACCTCATAAATCATGACACACTGCTCTAACACAGGAAAGTGCATACAAGTTCAAGTGCATGCTTTTAAAATGAAAAAGTATTGGTATTGGTATCGATATCGGCGATACTGGCCCTGTATTTACTTGGTATCGGATCGATACCGAAATTTGCAGTATCGCCCACCACTATCTTCAGCAGTGTAGAGAGAGCGTGTGCGCATGGTTGCCAGATACTATTGAAAAGGCCGGGTAAAAATCGTGTTATTTTAACAGAAAAGCTCTGACTGGGGGTTTAAATTATTGAAATCTGGCAACTGTACGCATGAACGCTTGTAAAAACAGTCAATGTGTTGTCGTCTCCTTTATTTGACAAAAAAAAAGTGGTTTTGGTATTTTTTTTCCTTTTTTCAAACACATTTCAGTCTCGTCTTTTTTCGTCAACGATATTGCATGTGTTGATATATAGTCACAGTTATCATTTAATGACGTGGGTTTCGTCTCTCATCGTCTTGTCTTAGTCAGGGAAAAAAAGGTCGTCAACGAACATTTTTCGTCATAGTTTTCGTAACCTAAATTAACACCTGTTGTAACGCAGTCTATTCGTACGAACGTTCGTGAATGTTGGCACTCGTAACTCAGCCGAGTATAGACACGAGTGATCCTAAAATAACATCCTAGATCTTTAGCATCACCTTTCATATCGTAAATTAACTTGACCATGCACTCACATTAACTGAACCCAAACGCAAAAAAAAAAAAATAATAATAATAATTATATATATATATATATATATATATATATATATATATATTATTTTTTTATTATTATTATTTTTTTTATCAAAATCTCTCTTTTTTTTCTCTTGACACTTAGGCCTATTTAACTTGGCACAAAGTTCTGGAAAACTGTCAGTGAAGTCCAGATATGCAAATTTGTTTAAATTCATACCTACGTAATCACCTTGACCAAATTTGTACTTTTTTTTTTTTTTTTTTTTTTTTAAAATACAGACACTTTTTTTTTTTTTTTTTTTTTTTTGGCTGTTACGGCAAACCAAAATATTCTTAAGGATGGCCTGAGCAAGAGTATACCAGGAAGATATAAAGGGATAGCAAAATCTATTGGCAAGGGAAGGCAAAAAAAACCTATTACCCAGGGGGCAAAACACCTGTTTTTTAGGAAATCAGACATGGGCTGCTGTAAAAGGTTGTAATATAAAAATGAAATCTATGATGTCTGAGGATCACAACCTGGGTGGACAACCCGGTCAACAAGCTGCTGGAAACTTGTAATTAGGGTCAAAACAATGTTACCTCAAATTCTGCTTTAACTCCCGGAATCACCCAAACATACTAAAACGGTTTAATTATATTCATGAATCCTGAGCCATATCTCCTTGATACTTTTTTGATACTCACACCTTTCAAAAGAGTGGAAGATAAGCTTTCATCTGATTCATTGATTGTACATGTAATTAGAATGTAAGAGTTAACAATGCCTCTTAATTCATAGGTAGGCAAAAAAAAAAAAATAATAATAATACAAAAAAATTGAACATTCCATTTGTAATCGGTAGCATTCTTTTCCCTTTGTTGTTGTTACAATAAACAAATTACCATGTGAAGTTATCTTTTACTAGATGAAATCATATTTTGATCATTTTCACTAACCAGACAGTCCTCATGGCCCATAATACATTTAGAGGGAATTCAATTTCAAGCCTATAATAGCCTGTCAATTCAAACAAGATCCAAGAAAGAAGTTTACCACTAACTGGTGTTAATTGTATACTGCTCTGTTTCTGTACAGTATATAGTTTGCATATTTATGCAATATCTATTATTTGTATTGCAATGTCTAGTATTTCTAATATTCTTTCACAGGTGGGATAGCTTTATTTATTCTATTGAAATAAAAAAAAAAATAAAAAAGGATTTGAGGATTTTGGGTTAGGCCGGTTACTGTTAAATCCAGGTGTTTGGAGTGTGAGACAAAGGTACTGACAACTAAATGTTGAAAGACTAAAACACACAGGAGTCATGTGTGGAGTAGGTTTAAAAGTATTTACTGATTAAAACTGTTACATTAAGTAGCAATTTGTACCAAAAAAACAAACAAACAATTTGTTTAGCTGTTTTCGGAGTCACTGCTGCTGTCGCTGCTCTCTAGTGTTTCAGCATGCTGTATCCTACTACGTTTGGTTGCCAACCCCTGGCAACAGCATCCTATGTAGCATGGAATTGCCCTCTTTGCACAGGAGCAGTTCTTCTGACAACCTTTAAAGGTGCTATACGCAATCTCACGAGTTTTTTAGGCCAAAACATTTGTTTTCACATACCGCAAACATCTCCTCACTATCCGCTAGCTGTCTGTCCCCTGAACATACTGTAAAAAAAGTGTACATTTTTTTATACTTTTATTCTTCTGAAAAAAGAAAGTCATATACACCTAGGATGACGTCAGGGTGAGTAAATCATGGGCTAATTTTGATTTTTGGGTGAACTATCCCTAGGACCATAGACATAAAATACAAATAGGACTACCAAATTGCCTATCACAGTTTTTGGCAAGTAAATCACGTGGTGTGACACATCCTATTGACCCTGTTCACATTTCTGGGTTTCTCAGAAGTGGAAGGCATCATAGTTGGGTTAACTTCTATAGCAGTGAATGAAAGACTACATTACATATATTTTTTTGTGTTCCAATTTGCTCAAATAGTTAAAGAGAAACGCCACAACAGCGTTTTCACAACTTTCAAAAAGAGTAAAAAAATAGATTATGGCAGTCGTAAGAGAGAAAGTTGTCAACTTTGTCACATCCGCACTATTAGAAACACCCTCACAGCAGCGTTAACTAGTTTTTGTGTAATATAATACAAATATAGTGTTATATGCGTAATTATCTTTTATTATGACAGTATGTGGCAACATGTACGTTAAAAGCACATCTTCTGCACTAAACAATGATATTTCAATATTCTAGACTCTTATATGTACCTAACGCCACACTTACACTACAGAAGACTGTAAAAAAAAACATATTTTTGTATTTTCAAATGACAAATTACTTGTATTTTAATTAAATACTTTTTTCACAGCAGTATTTTGTATTTTATTTAAATACATTTGATAAGTAAGTATTTGTTATTTGTAATTAAATACTTTTTGATGTATTTGTGCCCATCTCTGGTTAAAGGTTGTCAGAAGAACTGCTCCTGTGCAAAGAGGGCAATTCCATGCTACATAGGATGCTGTTGCCAGGGGTTGGCAACCAAATGTAGTAGGATACAGCCAGAGCCGGATTAACGCAAAGGCAAACTAGGCACGTGCCTAGGGCCCGATTGGCGGGATGGGGCCCAGACAGAGAAAAAAAAAAAAAAAAAAAAAAGTACAAATGTCCTATCTACAATTTATTTCAATATTTATTAATTAACTAAAAATAGTGACGATGTTTATCTTAACCATAGACTGTTACATTACTGCAGTTAAACCAATTAATGTGTCCGTTACAAAGCGGGTGCCGGCTTCTGAAAGTATGTGTAACGAACGCATCCATCAGGTGCGCGAGGCAAAAGCCTAATAAGCAAACAAAGAAGCACAGCTCATAATGCAGGTGTGTGAGTTGTCGTCATCTATTTTGGAGTGATTGCAATGTATTCTAAATATAAACTTGTACTGTAGATCAGCGTCATTTCTGGAAAAATCATTCACCGCTTTATTACGAGTTTAAAAGAGCGCGAGCGTCATTAACGTGCCCAGACGCGACGCTTTGAATTTGCGCGTACAATGAATAACATCGCGTCGGGAGCTGACTAGTAAAAAAGCTATAAAATTAAAAGACAAGACGTCTGTATTCTAAGTTAAAAAGCCAATACACTACAACATTTTTAAATGTTTCAAATAGTCTAAAGGATCTCATATCTATGGGTCTATCTTCTAAATTCTGCTGATGATTAGATTCCTGACATTACGCCAATAATATCACTTTATATATTTTTTTCTGCTCAGTAGCGATCGTGTCTTTCTCTTCCACTTGATTTGTGTATAGCATATTTAAGGTGGCAATGCAATATAAAAGCACTTATGCTCATCTACTGAAGTGTGATTCTGGAACTGTGAATAAATTGAATAAAACAGCAAAAAAACAACAACAACAATAACATCTTCATTAAACAAAAAAGAGATTATCTTAGATAAAGTTTGATTAATATGTACATAGAGTACCGGTAAAAGTCTGGACCCATTACTATTTTTAATGTTTTTGAAAGAAGTTTATTATTATGCTCTACAAGCCAGCATTTATTTGATAAAAAAAACAGAAAAAAAAAACAGGAATATTCAGCAAGGATGTGTTAAATATATAAAAAGTGATAGTGAAGACTTTTTTAAAACAACTTTTTAATAATCAAAAATCCTGAAAAAAAGTATCACAGGTTATAAAATAAATATTAAGCACCATTTCTAACATTTGATAATAAATCAGAATGATCACGTGGCACTAAATTCAGCTTTGCATCACAGAAATATAAAGTATAGTAAAATAGAAAACCATTATTTTAAATTTTAATAATATTTCACTATATTATTTTTCTGTATTTTTGATCAAATAAATCCAGGCTTGATGAGCATAAGAGACTTCTTTCAAAAACATTAAAAATAGTAATGTGTCCAAACTTATGTACTGTGTAAGTAAAAATATACTGATTTTAAAATTAAATGTTGTATAAATAAAAAGGTTAGGAATCATATTTGTTTCAAGTGTTTTTTTATTGGGGGTGGGGGGCCTCCAACATGAGTTTTGCCTAGGGCCTCCTAATGTCTAGAACCGGCTCTGGATACAGCATGCTGATACATTAGAGAGCAGCGACAGCAGCAGTGACTCCGAAAACAGCTAAACAAATTGTATAAACATTATTACAGAAATTAGTTATCACCCTTTTGTAATCTGTTTGTCTGTGTCATTAATCGTTTTTTTTTTTTGGTACAAATTGCTACTTAATGTAACAGTTTTAATCAGTAAATACTTTTAAACCTACTCCACACATGACTCCTGTGTGTTTTAGTCTTTCAACATTTAGTTGTCAGTACCTTTGTCTCACACTCCAAACACCTGGATTGACCAGTAACCAGCCTAACCCAAAATACTCAAATCCTTTTTCTTTTTTTTTTCAATAGAATAAATAAAGCTATCCCACTTGTGAAAGAATATTAGAAATACTAGACATTGCAATACAAATAATAGATATTGCATAAATATGCAAACTATATACTGCACAGAAACAGATCAGTATACAATTAACACCAGTTAGTGGTAAACTTCTATCTTGGATCTTGTTTGAATTGACAGGCTACTATAGGCTTGAAATTGAATTCCCTCTAAATGTATTATGGGCCATGAGGACTGTCTGGTTAGTGAAAATGATCAAAATATGATTTCATCTAGTAAAAGTTAACTTCACATGGTAATTTGTTTATTGTAACAACAACAAAGGGAAAAGAATGCTACTGATTACAAATGGAATGTTCAATTTTTTTTTTTTTTTTTTTTTTTTTTGCCTACCTATGAATTAAGAGGCATTGTTAACTCTTACATTCTAATTACATGTACAATCAAGGAATCAGATGAAAGCTTATCTTCCACTCTTTTGAAAGGTGTGCTCAATTTGTTTCTAGCATAAAGTATCAGGGAGATATGGCTCAGGATTCATGAATATAATTAAACCGTTTTAGCATGTTTGGGTGATTCCAGGAGTTAAAGCAGAATTTGAGATCTCGTGTATGGGGCGCCGTTTGTAAAGCGGCTCACGCTGAAAATAACAGCAACATTTTGTCACATTTAGCTTCAAACTATGTTTAAAAAACTGGTATGAGTTTTTGACGGTCACTTTTTAGCACATTTAAAAACAATATTTATCAACTTAGAGATATTTTAAATAGTTAAATCTAAATGTTAAATGTTAAATCTAAATGCTAAATCTAAATGTTAAATCTAAATGTTAAATCTAAATCTAAATGTTAAATCTAAATGTTAAATCTAAATCTAAATGTTAAATCTAAATGTTAAATCTAAATGTTAAATCTAAATGTTAAATCTAAATCTAAATGTTAAATCTAAATGTTAAATCTAAATCTAAATGTTAAATCTAAATGTTAAATCTAAATGTTAAATCTAAATCTAAATGTTAAATCTAAATGTTAAATCTAAATGTTGAATCTAAATGTTAAATCTAAATCTAAATGTTAAATCTAAATGTTTAATCTAAATCTAAATGTTGAATCTAAATGTTAAATATAAATCTAAATGTTAAATCTAAATGTTAAATCTAAATCTAAATGTTGAATCTAAATGTTAAATCTAAATCTAAATCTAAATGTTGAATCTAAATGTTTCGGGGGAAACTAAATATTTAACTAATATGCAAATTAAAAATGCCGGTAACCGGAAGTGGCAAAATAAAAGCTCGAGGAGGTCAGTGTGTGTTTATAGAATGGTTTAAAGTGTCAAATAACAAATAAAAACCATCTCATCCGAGGAAGTGGACTCTTGGACATGGATTATCATGATAATAACTACTTAAAATAATAAACACGTTTGGAGAAACTGTATTTGAAGAGTAGGCTAGTGTCACTTTTATGAAAAGTGCGGGACTTATGACCTGTAGCCATAATAGCCAGCCACGAGGGGGCTCACTTTAACTGAATGTCAACTCATCACTCTCTGTCAACTCATCACTCTCTGTCATGTTCGCCCCGGACCAGGTACGTCGTTCAAAATGTCCAACGAAACGGCGTTAGCCGAGAGCATCGGCAGAGCCGTCCTGGCGGCTATTCAAAATGTTTCTAACGTTACAACGACAGCAACCGCCTCAGGGCCTCCACAGGCCACCTCGGTAAGTAAGTTATGTTTTCCAAATCACGTATAGCATTCGATTCTTGTCAAGGCTAACTTAACTAAACTAGCTAACGGTAGCCAGTAGAGATTTGCTACTAGCACCAAATGCACTTTATGTGTAACGTTAGCACATTTGTTTTCTATAAACCGTAAAACTCACACCGGTTAAGTGACGCAGTGGGATGAACTCATGAGTAAATGTGAGTTTACGATTATGTGAAGATGTTCTGAGCAGCAAAGCATAAATTATATAATTTAACGTTAGCGTTACAGCTAACGGAGGCTGTTTGTCACCCCTCAGGCCCACAAATGACACTGTAAATTGTTGGTCAAATGAAAATCTGCCTCTGTCCTCAGTCAGAGTGCATACTGTAAAAAAGCATAAAATGTATCTCTCTTTGTTTCCTTTGCCAATCTCAACCCTGGTTTTTGACTGCTGGACATATAAACACTAAAAACACATGAAATATAATGTTGCTAATATTTTGCTAATGTCTCTTCAGACTCCCACCACCTACAATTACACACCGCCGGGGCCAGCCACACCCACCACCTCCATTGGGACATCATACCGCTCGGTATACTTTCATACTCATGTAACCTAGCTAGCTGTCTGTTGGTTTTTTAATTTGTGTGGTGTAATGTTTCTGCATTAGTTCCAATCATGGTGGCATATTTTACACAACACTAACATGTGACAAGATAACGTCTTTGGTATTTTGTTTATATTTTAAAACTCCTCAGGGCTCCAGCACCAGCGCTTCCATACCTTTGCCAGCAACAGACTTTGCTCCAGTGACCTGTCTGTCAGTAAGTATTAATATTCATGTTCATATTTGTTTGATTTATTTCTCATTTACCTTTCAGTAACCTCTCATCTTTTGATTGTCCATTTTGTTTAAAAATTCCTTAAATAAATGTACAGTACAATCTATAATTTTCTTCAGGCAGAAAGATATTGAGTGGATGTGAATGCTCATCTGTTATAATGTCTATAATTCTCTCTTGAATAACCCTTGTTTGTTATAGAAACATGCCAAATGTCATATTCTTTGGTGTTTTCTAGAATGACTACCAAGGAAGACATCAGATTTCCAAAGAGGAGCTTGAACATGTTCTTTCACTGAAAACTACCTTTACAGAAGCGGCATCTATTCTTTCAATCTCAAGGCCAACTTTCTACAAGTTACTGCAAGACTATAATATCCCAACGTCGAAATATAAGAGCATCAGTGATCAACAGTTGGATCTTGAAGTGTCACAAATAAAAACTGAACACCCAAATGTTGGAGAAGTGATGCTTATGGGGCATCTCCGCTCCAAAAACATTGTGGTTCAAAGACAACGTGTAAGAGATTCACTGCGAAGGATGGACCCAATTGGTGTCCTAGCCAGGAGAAGAACAGCAATAGCTCGGCGAGTATACTCTGTCCCACATCCAAATTTTATATGGCATGTAGACGGAAATCATAAGTTGATTAGGTGGAAATTGGTTGTTCATGGTGCCATAGACGGCTACAGTAGGATGTTGATGTTTCTTCACTGCTCCAACAATAATCGTGCTGAAACTGTAAGAGACCTCTTTACTTCAGCTGTTGGACAGTTTGGCAGACCACTGCACATCAGGACTGATCACGGAGGAGAGAACGTTCAGATTTGGCAGGACATGCATGTGAGCAGGGGGGAAGGCTCTGTCTTAACAGGAAGTTCTGTACATAACCAGAGAATCGAGCGTTTTAACCGAGACTTGAACAAAAACTGCAGCCATATTTATGCACCCATTTTTTATGAACTGGAATCCCTGGGTATCCTAGACATAGACAATGCAACAGACCTATTTTGTCTCCATTATGTCTTTTTACCCAGAATCAACCGCACTTTGGAGGAATTTAAAGCTGGATTTAACAATCACTCTATATCATCTGAAGGAAATAGAACACCAGTTCAGCTTTTTACTCTGGACAATGATTTGCCTCATTTTCACAACCCAGAACTCTCAACAGCAGGGGTAGTTTTCTGTTCCTCACCAAACTCTCAAAGAGGATTTTCCCCATTGAATGACAGGGATTTGCAAGAACTGAATAATGCCATTAACCCTCTTCAAAATGACAACAACAATGGCAAAACATTGTTTCAGAGAACACAACAGTTTATTTTTGATAAACTTGTAAATGTGTGATCTCAGCATAACATGGACAACTGGGTAACATTAGCCTTATTGCACTTTCAAAAGTACACTGTGAAACAAATATTGATGTTTTGTTGTGCTTCTTAAACTACAAGATTTAAAGCCTTTTGCCAGCATATAGATGTTTGAAAATGACATGATGGCACATACTTGATGCATCTTGATGCGCACTTTTGCATCTGTTAGTTTTCTGTCAAGTCAAAAGCAATGGTACTGTGGATAAATACAAGATGACTCATGTGAAAGAACAGTGCAATACTTTTCAGGGCTCTACAGATGTATTGATACATAACTGTCTTACACTACATTGTTTCTGATTTTTAAAGTACCTAAATATGTAAAGTAAAAGTACTCCGTGAAGTAAAACGATACCTGTCAGTGTTTTATAAGATCTTATAATATACATACATAACTATTGTATCTTTATTATGTATCTCTGAGAAGATGGCTGTTCATAAGGTAAGAAAAAAACATTTGTACATTTTGCAGCTAATCCAAAAGGTTTTGTAAAGTGCTTGAGGAGTAGGAATAGAAGGATTTTTTTCAGCACATCAACAAATACAATCTTCAGTTTATCACAAAACATTCAACATCAATAAATCTGAATATACATGGCTTTCAATGGTGAGGAGGGGAATTAAAAATTGTAATCTAAAAAGTATTTCAAATTTCTACGGAAGTACCTTACTTGAGTAAATGTACATAGTTTATTCCTTCACTACTGTTTCAGTATAAAAAACTCATTCCTTCACTACTGTTTCAGTATAAAAAACTCATTGTTAAAAAACACACACATCACAAGGTTAAAGTAACTACATTAGTGATTTATTACTTTGATGACGGATTCCATATCCTTCCCATCATACAGTACAACATCTTAAAGTATAAAGAAGGGTCAGATACAGTCCTCACAGAGGTAAACACTTTTTGTAATGAACATCCAAAAACAGGAATAGAATTTTTAACAATCAAAAACCATATTAGTGATTGATTACTCTGATGACTGATTCCATAGCCTTCCCATCATACAGTACAACATCTTAAAGTATAAAGAAGGGTCAGATACAGTCCTCACAGAGGTAAACACTTTTTGTAATGAACATCCAAAAACAGGAATAGAGTTTTTAACAATCAGAAACCACAGCTGATGGCTCTATCAATCCTTTTATACTAATATGTACAGCCAAACCTTAAAGGGATAGTTCACTTTAAAATAAAAATTCTGTCATCCTTTACTCACCCTCATGTTGTTTCAAACCTGTATGACTTTCTTTCTTCTGCTGCACATAAAGGAAGATATTTAGAATAATGTCAGTAACCAAACAGTTAACTGGAACCATTGACTTACATAGTATTTTATTTCCCTACTATGGAAGTCAATGGGATCAGTTAACTGTTTGGTTACTGACATTATTCTAAATATCTATCTTTGAGTTCAACAGAAGAAAGAAATCCATAGAGGTTTGAAACAACTTGAGGGTGAGTAAATGATGACAGAATTTTAATTCTAAAGTGAACTATCCCTTTAAGTCCTTAAACTATAATGAACTCAAAGGGGCTAAGGTTGTACACTCTTGTTCAAGTACAGCTACTGAATTGTTTTTTTTGTTTTTGTTTTTTCACTAGGCTATACTGATTGCATATGGCTGGCTGTTGATTTACAGAAATACATCACAATGATGCATTTTTATTGCAAATGAGCTCTTAACAGAAAATTTGATTAACTGATTTCAGTAAATTTATAGAAGATTTACAGTATAAATCAAAACTAGGACAGTACACTTATGCTTCAGTTATGCTTGCAAAAAATAAGCCTTGTACTTTTAATGGTAGCTGTTAAACATCTCGTTTAAATGGTGCTGAATAAAGATCCATTCATTAGTGCTACTAGGAAGCAATAGTTAAATTCATCATCATCAGCCATTGTTTTTGCATTTACAAAAAGGTGAAGCTCATTTGCACAAGTGTGCACAAGGGGAAGATGTTTTTTTTTCATCATGAATAAACATTAATTTAGGAGATGGATGAAAGCCAATGGCTGGGACTTTGCTGCTACCTGTAGCAAACGCCAGGATGTGACCAGGGCTCAAAGTCTTCAAGAATGCCTCCTCATCATTGGTTAGAGTCCTGTCCCCATATGTGTCTCTCAGCTCTTTATCTAAAAGCAAAGGGAAACCAGTGTTGACTTGGAGACTGGAAAATACTCAGGTTTAAGAAAGCCTGAATCAATGAATAATTGAGTGACTAATGGATTACTGTATAGGTATTTTGGTGAAAAAGCCATTTTATTCTGAAAAGCAATCAGATAACAACTGTATTCTTGTTTGTGGTACATAAACATTAGATAGGCACAGCTTCTTGAGTTGTAAAGAATAAAATTAATCTGTAAATTTCCTGGATTGCCTTATTGTATAATATACTGAACTACAAATACATATTTACTTTCAACACATTGGAGAAACTCCCTAAATTTGACCACCATCAACTCCTCCTTAGCTCTTCTGTTGCTCCCCAGTACGGAGTAGCTTGGTTTGAGAATACCAGCTACAAAATCAGCTTCTTGACCTTTGTCCTCTCCTGGTATGTCAAGCAGCACACGCAAGCTGGGGTTCTCTCTCAGGAGTGATAAAACCTGAAAATTCAACACCATAAATGAAAGGCCATAAAGATAAACAAAGATGATACAGAACTGTGAGGTAAATCTTACTCCATAGTGGGACAAGCCATCAATTAGTTGATCAAGGCAGCTCTGCCGTTGCACAACAGTGTGGTATAGCACTGCATTTTTCACAAACACATCTCTGTCGGCCATGGTGACAATGAGTGGAAGCCCCTCTACTTGATATCGCCATGAGTCACAGCAGCTGACTGCTTTCTCCAAATCATCCTGCAAGGTTGCATGTTGAACCTAAATATTACAGATCAAATGTTATTTTCTCAAATTACTGCATTTAACCAACATTTACAGAAATACTATGTAGACAGAAGTACAATGTAGTGCATTTCACTTAAAGGGTTAGTTCACCCAACAATGAAAATTATGTCATTAATTACTCACCCTCATGTCGTTCCAAGCCCAAAAGACCTCCGTTCATCTTCGGAACACAGTTTAAGATATTTCAGATTTAGTCCGAGAGCTTTCTGTTCCTCCATTGAAAATGTATGTACTGGCCATGTCCAGAAAGGCAATAAAGACATCAAAGTATTGACGTACAACACAGACGCGCTACGCTATTACACTACTTGAACTCACTCGAGGCCCAGAGAGAAGGAAATGAATAGTGGAATAAAGTCATTATTTTTGTTGTTGTTTTTTCGCACAAAAAGTATTCTCGTTGCTTGATAAACTTAAGATTGAAGCACTGTAGTCACTTGGACTACTTTGATGATGTCTTTATTAGCTTTCTGGACATAGACAGTATACCGTACATAGGTTTTCAATGGAGGGACAGAGAGCTCTCGGACTAAATCTAAAATATCTTAAACTGTGTTGCGAAGATGAACGAAGGTCTTACGGGCTTGGAACGACATGAGGGTGAGTCATTAACCCTCTGGGGACCAAAAACGCGCCTGCGCGTTTTGCTCGGTTTTTTTTTTTTAGCAATGAAAATAAACACTAAATGCTCTGTTAATTTTGATCTTTCATTTTCGTGTAATGCATCAATCGATCCTGTTCAGTTTCTATTTTTTTTCTGTATACTCACAATAAAAATAAAGTGTTTTGCTTTTTGACAAATAAAGAAAAATTAACATGATGCGATTTCTGCCTTCTCTCTGTCAGTAAACTCCCATTTGAAACGCGTTCGAAAATGATCTATAACTCCGCGAAAATTCAGTCAAACAGGCAAACAGACCCACGGGCATAAAGCTTGAGATCGCATCTGTTAAATGAAGTAACTTATATAAAAAACAAATATTCTCAGCTTCTGTAATCTGTATAAAAAGAGAGCGACTCCAGTCGAGCTCATTACGAGCTAATCCACAGTAATGTGACCACTCCCCGGAGAGCGCGTGCTATTCAAACGCAAATTCTGAGAACTATTTCAGACCTGTGAAACGCCCACATCAGCTGTAAACAAAGCGCGTCGCAATTGAGTGAGGCATAATATAGCCTACCTTATGGAGAAAAGATTCCTCAGAACAGTGCTGATATGAGGAGCAATATCTCCTGATATGAGGAGCAGATCCCGCTGAGGAGTGAGGTAGGCTGTTTTCTTTTCTCAAGTGTGGAATAACGTTATGGAATAACGTTAGTGTAGGCCTATGTAAACCGCAAAAAGATGAATCGCATTTCTATAATATGACTCGCCTTTCTGTGAGATGAATGAAGGGTATATATTTGTAAAGACTGTTTAGCCTAAATATAAATCGTGCGTCTGTGTGTGAAAGAATAAACTGCTTTGCTATAGCCTACTGAGATGAGTAAAAATCGACTGGAATATGTTGAAATAAAATGTATTTGTATAAGCAACGTATTAAACTGCAAATTAGCATTTATATGCCCTAATATTTCATAAAAACAACGTTACAGTCCGTCACTTGTTGACTAGATTTGGTTACAGTTTTTAGGCTACTGTAGAATACTGCCACATCAAATAAGCTTTTCTTTAGCAATTTCTGCTCATATCTAACGTTATATATATATATTTGTCAAAAATAAAGTCATAGACTAAGATGTTAGATGTTCCAATGTTGGCTATATTCAAACTAATGAATACATATTATGATAAAATGTAGGCCTATAATCTTTTTTCTTTTTCTTTTTTACAAAGAAAGAGTACACTTGAAATATTGTTGAAATTGTAATTATTGTTGTAATTGTAACATTTTTAATAAAATAGCAAAACATATTTACAAGATAGATGTAAGCGAAATCTTAAATGGTCAATATAAGTCTTCTTCTAAATACATCTTTTGTCCTTGCATTGTGGCTCAGTCAGTGTCACACCTGAAAGAATGGCTCATTAGGCAGAGTCATTATGCAGAGTGGGTGGGACATTGTAATCTAAGGTGTAAACAACTACTCCCCCTCGCATATTGGCTTTCCAAGCAAAACCTGTTTTACACCATTTAAATCAATGTATTTTTTTTTTGTGAACGATAAAGCAAGACTATTTTCACATAATTTTGAAGCTAGAACTCAAAGGGACAACATCCATTAGTCAAAAGTCTTGTGGACACATATTTAATATGTGTTTTGTGGTCTTAATTCAGCAACTTTCATTTTAATTTTTTCCAATAACCACGCATAAACATTATTCTCTTAAAAATACAAACATCTACATACAAGTTGCTCGCATATTATGGTAGCCCTGTTTGTGCTATATAGAGTGAATTTACACCTTTGCCATTAACATGTTTATAAATAACTGAAAAAAGCACAAATGTCAAGGCATGTCAGAACATCTCAAGGGCCCCAAAAACACCTTGGTCCCCAGAGGGTTAATGACATAATTTTCATTGTTGGGTGAACTAACCCTTTAATAGTTACTTACCTATGACAAGAAAAGTTTGAATTTTTATTTATTTATTTGGTAATATGAAATCAAATTTATTTTGATAATGCATTCCACCAAAATAAAAGTAACTGTACTGCTGTGGAATACTCAAAAAAAGCAAATGCTTACTACAATAGTCTTCAGATCAGAACATTGTGCATTACCTTATTGAGGTTCTCCCTTAAATCAGGGTCACCTATATCATCAGGTGACACATGAACTTGAAGAATGTCCCCAGACACAATGTAGTCCACTACACTCGGGGACAGGAATGCAGGTGGTTCACCCCCTTGCACTATTATTGTAGACATCATCCTGCCAATGGTTCGATACACTCCATTTTGCAAGTGGAGCATGTTCAGTCTTGGTATGCATCCATTTGGTGTGCCTGAAAGATTAAATAAATTAAGCAGCACATTCTGTATTATTTTCTCTGGCATTTACAAACCAATATTTGTGGTCAGGTAGCCACAAAATATATTATATAAAAAACCTTCAAAAGCTCCACTGTCCTGGAAGATAGCCTTCACTAGTAAACGGAAAAACTCTCGTCTTGGACCCCCAAGGTCAGCAGCATCTTCCACAGCATCATGTTCATCGCTTGTAAATATGACATAGAGCTTATCACAGCTTTCTGCAAAACTGGGTCTCTTAAACACATGTAAGGCTGTGGTCCAAACATTGGCTCGACTGATATAGATCTGTCTTGTTCCCAATGTAATAACTCTCTCACTGTGAGCTTGTAGAAGACCTGCAATTTCTTCTTTGCTCAGCATTTCAGATGACCTATATAAAAAAAAACAATGACAAAGATAAACAGACCTTTGACTATCTGTGCATTTACTCCACTATCACCTTCAGTGCACAATGATATAACTGTTCGATGTTGTTTGCGATGTTTACACTGGTGTAAACAAGATATTTACCGTAATAAAAAATTACTTGTAACTTGTTGTAAAGTTTTTCTTTCTTCAAAGCAGAGACCAGTGAGACAGTTGGGATCGCGTTCATCAGAAGTTATTCTTTATTGAGAACTCCTCTGTACGCGGCTGTAGGACTTCCAACATGATCTGACTGAGGGAACTTTACATGGTATCGTATTGGCCATTCAGTGGGCTGTCCTTAAAGGTGCTGAACTTACACACAGCCTTTAGGGATGACTACTGAATCTAATCATCTAAAGACAATAGAGGCAATTACCCCCAAATGAGATAATGGTACCCCCCAAATTGTATAAACAACACATGGTCACGAGAACTAAGACTAGGTAAACATTCACACATAGTTCAACTCTTAGTAGAAAGATCAAAGACTAACAAAACCCCTTCAAAGGAAACTGTTAAATCTAATCAGTAAATGGATGCCCTCATGTTCACCTTGAATGCCCAATACAGTATAGTTCACCTTAGTTTTTTATGTGATGTTATGTATGGAAATAGGATCAGCAGATCTAAAAACATATTCTTAAATTTTAATCCTTCAAACTCTTACTTTAAAGTATTAACAGCAGGTCCATCACACTCTTCTAGTAGACTACGCTGAATTGCCTCTTCAAGAGCCTCATCTTCCTCCAGATAAACAGGGCTGAGCAAACGGAGATAAACAGGGACAGGAGAAAATTCAGCAGAAACCAGAGAAAGAGAGAGAGAGAGAGAAAGAGAGAGAGAGAGAGACTTTTATCAGAGGTTCATAATGTAAACGGACCAACATCTACACTGCTGTATTTCTGTGAAGCCCAAACAGTATCTTACACAAATTCTGCCACATTATAAGGAAACACTTGTCTCAGGTCCTCTGCCTGGCCCTGACTTTCACTTTCTTAAGTGCTGCTCTCTGTCTCCTGACATCTGGCCTCACTTTCCCTCTGTGATGAAGGCACTGTACTCAGCACTGCATAAAGAAAAGGAGGGTCAAAGGGAAATATTTTTGTAATGATGTTAATCTCATTTTATCTAAGTGCAACTTAACACTAATTCCATCTTTAAGTGTTTTCCTTTAAAATAAATTTAAAAGGCAGCCTTTAATGATTTAGGGTGAAGCAAAACTGAATAAGATGAGCTAGGTTTGAGAGTCGCCTCTCCGTCAGTCTACACCTCTTATAATGACTTGTAGGTAGATGAATCAAGACATCCAATTCAAATACAGTTTACAGGTTGCTTACAGTGATCCATTTGAGGCTGACTTTTAAATACAAGAACTGGTGCTTACATTCTGTCAGGTTTGCTTTTGTTAAGCTTTGGTCACACTACAGGACTTTCAAAGTCTTAAGATCACTGTACTGTTCACACTACACGCCTGTCTTGTTGTGGTTTGCACACTTCATGACTGAGGGGTGGTGAACCAACTCCAGATTCTGAGCCAGTGCCTTGGTCAAGGGCACTGACTGGATAATTAATATAAATGTGTCCGTTTTTGATGGTGCAGGAAACCCACACAAACACGGGAGAACATGCAAACTCCACACAGAAAGGACCAGGGCTGGACCGGGGTTTGAACCGGGTTACCATACAGCCCATAGAAAATATAATATAAACAAGTGCTTTAACCTACTTCTTTGACGTGATGGACTTTCTTCAAGTCTGTCATTTTCACTCCCTTGACTGATGAGCTCACTTTCGCTTGAGGAAGGTGACACTGTATGAACTAAATGACATGTTATGGACAAGAGAAGGGAAAATATATATCAGTAATGGGAAACAAAGCACTAAACATTTTTAATTAATTACCCATATCTGAATTTTGGGATGAGCAGAATTAGAACAAATATTTTTTTTTTTATAAATGAATGATAAACCCATTGCTGTGAGAAAATAACTGTTGACTGTGCCTACAACCTGTTGCGAAACAACATTTCAAATTCTCACACCCACCTCTCCTTCTCCGGCCCACAGGTCTTTCAAAGTCACTATCGGAGAGATCCTCAGGTTCCTCCTGGAGAAAAAAGTATGTCGTGTGATATATAATACATCAAGCCAGTGGTAGTTAAGTATTTACAGTAACACTAAGCTAACCTAAAAAAGGGATATGTTATTTATGTAAAGAAGCAGAATAAGCAACATACATATTTTTACTTCTAATACATTGAATGTTGCCAATAACTGAAACTCTGTACTGTCATATATAAACACATAAACATGTCACATATAAACTGTGTACCTGTACAGGTTTGCATATTAATGCCATTATATAGAGACAAGTGGCTGAACTAATCGAGGCAACTTCTTTTCCACCCCACAGAAAACTGCTTGAGACGTTTGGTTTCATTAGTCTTTTGCATCCCTTGACTGTACTCCAATACTCAAATGGGAATGACTGGCCCATAGACAATGCAAACGTTCTTCTGAAAATGGCAGTCATTTCTTTTCTAAGTTGTGCTTCAGACCAGTCAGATGTAAAAGAGATCTTCCCAATAAGGCCATCTCGTGCAAAATTTGCTCTGGAGTCTCCCCTTGGAATGCGGAATGTTGATGCTGACGAAAAAGGCAAGCACACAACATCTCTTGTATAGTGTTTGCAGGCTTTGTTTTTTTCTGACAAAACGTGAGTGTGTAGCAGTCCTTTGATGAACTGATGGAAAGGGAACCTGAAATCAATGAAAACACAGACACCTGTGCATTACAAGAGAGCAATACATTTTTAGTTCATTGTGAATGCAAACTGTAGATGCAAACCAACTTACTGATAGTATCATCAACCCACCATGGGGTCTCTATACGATTGATTACCAGGTGGTTCATTAACCTTTTTTTGTCAATAAGCAATTTATTAAATCAAAACACTGGTGTTGTGTAAAATATGCCACCATGATTGGAACTAATGCCGAAACATTACACCACACAAATTAAAAAACCAACAGACAGCTACCTAGGTTACATGAGTATGAAAGTATACCGAGCGGTATGATGTCCCAGTGGAGGTGGTGGGTGTGGCTGGCCCCGGCGGTGTGTAATTGTAGGTGGTGGGAGTCTGAAGAGACATTAGTAAAATATTAGCAACATTATATTTCATGTGTTTTTAGTGTTTATATGTCCAGCAGTCAAAAACCAGGGTTGAGATTGGCAAAGGAAACAAAGAGAGATACATTTTATGCTTTTTTACAGTATGCACTCTGACTGAGGACAGAGGCAGATTTTCATTTGACCAACAATTTACAGTGTCATTTGTGGGCCTGAGGGGTGACAAACAGCCTCCGTTAGCTGTAACGCTAACGTTAAATTATATAATTTATGCTTTGCTGCTCAGAACATCTTCACATAATCGTAAACTCACATTTACTCATGAGTTCATCCCACTGCGTCACTTAACCGGTGTGAGTTTTACGGTTTATAGAAAACAAATGTGCTGACGTTACACATAAAGTGCATTTGGTGCTAGTAGCAAATCTCTACTGGCTACCGTTAGCTAGTTTAGTTAAGTTAGCCTTGACAAGAATCGAATGCTATAACTTACGTGATTTGGAAAACATAACTTACTTACCGAGGTGGCCTGTGGAGGCCCTGAGGCGGTTGCTGTCGTTGTAACGTTAGAAACATTTTGAATAGCCGCCAGGACGGCTCTGCCGATGCTCTCGGCTAACGCCGTTTCGTTGGACATTTTGAACGACGTACCTGGTCCGGGGCGAACATGACAGAGAGTGATGAGTTGACAGAGAGTGATGAGTTGACATTCAGTTAAAGTGAGCCCCCTCGTGGCTGGCTATTATGGCTACAGGTCATAAATCCCGCACTTTTCATAAAAGTGACACTAGCCTACTCTTCAAATACAGTTTCTCCAAACGTGTTTATTATTTTAGGTAGTTATTATCATGATAATCCATGTCCAAGAGTCCACTTCCTCGGATGAGATGGTTTTTATTTGTTATTTGACACTTTAAACCATTCTATAAACACACACTGACCTCCTCGAGCTTTTATTTTGCCACTTCCGGTTACCGGCATTTTTAATTTGCATATTAGTTAAATATTTAGTTTCCCCCGAAACATTTAGATTCAACATTTAGATTTAGATTTAACATTTAGATTTAACATTTAGATTTAGATTTAACATTTAGATTTAACATTTAGATTTATATTTAACATTTAGATTCAACATTTAGATTTAGATTAAACATTTAGATTTAACATTTAGATTTAGATTTAACATTTAGATTTAACATTTAGATTTAACATTTAGATTTAGATTTAACATTTAGATTTAACATTTAGATTTAACATTTAGATTTAACATTTAGATTTAGATTTAACATTTAGATTTAGATTTAACATTTAGATTTAACATTTAGATTTAACATTTAGATTTAGATTTAACATTTAGATTTAACATTTAGATTTAGATTTAACATTTAGATTTAGATTTAACATTTAGATTTAACAGTTAGATTTAGATTTAACATTTAGATTTAGCATTTAGATTTAACATTTAACATTTAGATTTAACTATTTAAAATATCTCTAAGTTGATAAATATTGTTTTTAAATGTGCTAAAAAAGTGACCGTCAAAAACTCATAACAGTTTTTTAAACATAGTTTGAAGCTAAATGTGACAAAATGTTGCTGTTATTTTCAGCGTGAGCCGCTTTACAAACGGCGCCCCATACTCGTGGACCTAAAAAACGAGTTTTAGTTTCTTTTATTTATATTTTTTGTTTTGTTTTCATCACACGTTGTTCTAATGCATCAAATGAAAATACAATAAAATCAAAAACGAAAAATGAAGGTTTTTAATGCACAAAGAGCGAAGTATCCACTCGCGCACGCGCAATTAGGCTTCACTTCATCTAGTTCACTTATCACCTCCACGTGCGAATAATATGGATACATACGTGCTTTTTCATGGAAACAAAAGAGTCACTCTCAAAGATGAAGATATGCGTTCTGAAAAGAATTTCGCGCATAATTTTCTGGTAGGTTTGCAAGACTCACAGAAAGATAATTTTAAAGGGGAGTAAATAAGTGAACTACTATGGCAATAAGCTAAGTTAACTAGTACAGGGCTATTCCTTTATGTTCCTGGAGTTCAACAACCCTAATAAAACACACCTGCCTGTAATAATCAATGTAATAATCCTGAAGAGCTTGATTAGACGGTTCTGATTTGTTTGATTAAGTTGAACTGAACTCTGCTGGTCATGGCCCTCCAGGAACGAAATTGAATAGTCCTAAACTAATAGTTTGGTCTTAGTAAATGACCTATTAGCATGCGAGTATGAATAAATGTAGAGCCATACATGCATTGTAACACTTTTTGCTAATGTATGTACGAAATCTACTAAAGATTTTTAGGTTTGCTTCTAATATATTTGACATCTCAGCTGTCAATTCACTTTAATCGATTTATATAACTGGGAAATTGTATAATCTATAAAAGTTTTGTAATGTGATTCAGCAGTAAATGTAAAACCTCTGTGCAACATCAATTTATATCTCATCCTTAAGTTATTAATAACAGTTGTGGAACATATGGGCTGGTATGTGTTCTATGCCAGTGTTTCTCATGCCATGTAGCACTGCACATTTTTCTTTTATGGCACATCTATTTCAGTTTTTAGAGTACTATGTCAGGTGTGTTAAATATGGGAGACATCCAAAACAACAAACACACCTTACATAATGCTTCCCGATGAGCTCACTAGTACTCTAAAATGGATGTGGCATACAATGGAAACATGTGCAGTGCTACAGTCAAGGACCAAGCATGAGAAGCACTGGCATAGAACATATGCCAGCCCATATTTTCCATAAGTGATATAAAGTAAGGGTGAGAGAAACATTTTAAGTTGCTGTTACACTGAGGTTTTACATTTACCATCATATTACTTTACAGAACTGTTATAGATGCAACATTGGCCTGCTACATAACTTGATTAAACTGAATTGAATATGTCTGGCTTTGAAATGACATACGATTTTACTCGGCTAATTCTTGTTCTTTCTGGTGTAGGTCAGCAGTGACAGACTCTATTTGACTGATGATTTAAATGTTGCAATCTTTCCCAATGCTGAAGGGTCTTTCAGCTCGTTGGACTTGACATTAAGGGCTCATTATGAAGTCCATGGTGACCCAATTGAGATGCCGCAAAACACCCCATCAACTTCAGCATTTGCTTCAACACCAGTTCAGCAACATTTCTCTTTCACAAGACCAGCATCATCTGGATCTGTTCTCACAACAACGCCCCGTGCAAGCCGAAGTTGGACAAGGTTTCTTCTTTTTATTTATTAGTTTATATTATTGCACTTAACTGAGAGTTTTTTTTTTTTTTTTTAACAGGGTTTGTAACAATTTCCCTTACACTATCAAAGCAAGAGAAAAGTACTGCACGCAAAACATAAGGTAACGGGCGGATCTGATACAAATAAAGCCAGTAACAGCTTATTTTCGTTAAATAAACACTAAAGAAAAAATATATAGAATAAGATCTACATGTATGTAGACTTGAATTAATTATATATTAATTATATATTAACGAAAAAACAATGAAACAAGTTCAACCAAGTGTATTGAGAGATATATCACATTATAATACCCAGACGGGCAGCAACATGCGCTTATTTCACAGCTGGAGGCACGGCCGCACTCCGACACAGCAAACAAACATTCTCAAATTATCCACACACATTTAACCCTCAAAACCCCAATGTCCCAATGTCCTGGCCAGCAGACCGAATGTTCATTCAAGCGACATAAATTGTCCTCCGCGAGAAGAAAAAGACACAAAACAAAATTAAAGCTGCAAGCAGCATTTATCGGGGTTCAAGCAGTTAAGGCCTTTAAGGCATTTAAGCACAAAAGCATCAAAAGTTATTAAGATTTATTTAGCAAGCATGTAACCACTGACATAATAGATGGAAAAGACCATTTACAGCCAATACAGGCAATTTGCCATGGGATATATATGGTTTTAAAGCTTTTTAACAGTTATAGCGCCACCTATGGTCCGATCTCCATAAAATTGTTTACTGTGACCTCAAATTGAACCCATACACATGTGTACTGAGTTTGGTGAAGATATCTCATTTACTTCTTGAGTTATAGCCATTTGAGTAAAATAGGCTCCTCCCACAACGATTTGCCACATTCTAGAATTATTTAATATGATTCTAGCATGATTTACTATCATATACCATGTTCCAGAATGATTTATTAGGATTCTAGCATGATTTACCTTGATACACCTCATTTCAGTATTATTTACTATGATTTACAATGTTTCTAGCATGATTAACCACATTACTAGCAATTATGTGAAGTGTCAGTGCAAATGAGGTGATGAACACTGACAAAATATTATTGTGTTATAATAGTTAGTTATATACGTGATTTTTAGTGTGTGTCCAAGTATGAATGCAAAAGCACATGTAAAAGCTCCAAAACTCTGGAATAGCCTTCCTGATACTGTTCGTTGCTCAGACTCGCTCTCCCAGTTTAAAACTAGATTAAAGTCGCATCTCTTCAGCCAGGCATTCATATAATATTTTTAATCTTACAGTTCAAATTACAATCCGGCCTCTAGTTAATAAACGCCAGAGGAGAACTGGCCCCCGACTGAGCCTGGGTTCTCCCAAGGTTTTTTTTTTCTCCATTGGGTCACCTGATGGAGTTTTAGGACACTATTAGGTCACTTGATGGAGTTTTTCGGTTCCTTGCCACTGTTGCCTTTGGCTTGCTCAGTTGGGGATATTCTGGGGATATCTAATTTGATTTTATCAATAAATTCCACTAGAAACAAACCTTGTTGTATTATTTTAATTTAATACTGTGAAGCTGCTTTGATACAATCTGTATTGTGAAAAGCGCTATACAAATATACTTGACTTGACTTGACTTGACTTAAAATATTTCATTATTGAGTAGAATGGCCAGCAGAGGGCACTAGAAGACCACTTATTGGCTCACTTTCACTTTAAACCAGTTTTCTGCACTAAAGCAAACCAGTTTTTCCATGTTAACTCAATGCATGCTTACACACACACACACACACACACACACACACACACACACACACACACACACACACACACACACACACACACACACACACACACACACACAGTTTAGTTAACCATGATTTACCATGATATACCACGTTCTAGTATTATTTACCAGGAGATAAACGACAATCTAGTATTATTTACTTTGATTTACCATGTTTCTAGCCTGATTTATCACATTACTAGCAATTATTTGAAGTGTCAGTGCAAATAAAGTGATTAACACTGACAAAATATGATTGTGTTATAAAAGTTATTGCTATATAAGTGATTTTTTTAGTGTGTATTCAAGTATGAATGCAAGCACATGTTGAAATATTTCATTAATAAGTAGAATGGCCAGCAGAGGGCAGTAGAAGACCACTTATTGGCTCACTTTCACTTTAAACCAGTTTTCTGCACTAAAGCAAACCAGTTTATCCATGTTAACTCAATGCATGCTTACACACACACACACACACACACACACACACACACACACACACACACACACACACACACACACACACACACACACACACACACACACACACACACACACACACACACACAGACACACACACACACAGCATAGTTAACCATGATTTACCATGATTTACCACATTACTAGCAATTATTTGAAGTGTCAGTGCAAATAAAGTGATTAACACTGACAAAATATGATTGTGTTATAATAGTTATTGCTATATAAGTGATTTTTAGTGTGTATTCAAGTATAAATGCAAGCACATGTGGAAAAATTTAATTAATAAGTAGAATGGCCAGCAGAGGGCAGTAGAAGACCACTTATTGGCTCACTTTCACTTTAAACCTCATGATTTTGACCAGTTTTCTGCACTAAAGCAAACCAGTGTTTCCATGTTAACTCAATAATGCATACTTGCTACATATGCTACACACAATAATGCTACACACACACACACACACACACACACACACACACACACACACACACAAATGTTTCAGTGATATTGGTGTCACATTCACCTTCATCACATTCACCTTCTGTCTTCATCACATTCACCATCTGTCGTCATCACCTGCACCTGCTCCTCATCACCCTCCTCATCATCACCTGCTCCTCATCATCATAACCGTCACCTGTTGTCCTTGTCTTGATCTGTGTATTTAAGTTCCCCTCTCATCCATTATCATTGTCGGTTATTGTTTGTGCACTAGCACTCTGTTATGTTTGTTTTCATGTTGGAAAATAAAACCTTTGTTATATTTGTACCACACACACACACACACACACACACACACACACACACACACACACACACACACACACACACACACACACACACACACACACACACACACACACACACACCATCATTTATCATGATTTACCATGGCTGATACCAATACCAATATGAGAAAATGACTATTTTAAACAGCAGGGGGCAGTAAAATACCACTTATTGGCTTAACATGCCATTAATTCATATCATTTTCACCTTTTTAACTGTTATAGAGGCAAATTTTGTCCGATCTGTCTGAAAATTTTCATGCTTGTTCAGGGTGATATTTCACACGTTCTGACTTGTTTTTAAGAAGGTCTGAGCATTGATTAAAGAGATATAGGCTTTCGGGGACACTTGGTAAAGGCCAGATTTTGAAGTGAACCTATTATAGCTATCCAAATGAAGTAGTTCAACTTTTTCTGACAATTATTGATCTAGTGAGTCCAGAGAATTGTATTGCACTAGTTTTGAACATTATGATGTGAAAATTATATGATCAGAGATGGAAAAGACCATTTACAGCCAATACAGGCAGTTTACCATAGGAAATATATGATTTTAAAGCTTTTTAACAGTTATAGCGCCACCTATCGTCCGATCTCCATAGAATTTTTCATGCTTGTTAATGATGTTATGTCACATATGCTGACCAATTTTTGTGAAGTTCTGAGTTTTTATTTAGGATTTATAGGCTTTTTAATGTATTTTGACACGCCCATTTTATAAATTACCCTATTACAGCCATCCAAATGCAAAAGTTCAACTTTTTTTTGATAATTATTGATCTAGAGAGTCCAGAGAATTGTCCTAGACTGGTCTGGTTCCGATCGGGCAAAAAACCTAGGACTACTTCGCAAAAGTAGGTTTTTAACATATTAATGAATAATTAATGAACAGTTTGATTGACAGCAATGGTTCTTGAGGCAAAGTTGTTCAGGATGAGGAGATCTATCAAATGATATGCATATTGTGTGGATATTTGTAACACCACGTGATTACAGAGCCGTAAAACTCGTTAGCGCCAACTAGTGGCCGATTTCTTTCAAAATTCTTACAGACCTTTAGGGCCATGAGCCGAACATGCCCATTGAGTTTCGTTCCGATCGGCCTCCGTTAACCTTGTCTAATAGGTGCTCAAACTTCGTTGGCCGATGGCGGCCATGTTTTTTTAGATACGCCAATGTCCTCATACACATACATGGCACCTTGGACCAAGACACTGCATACCAATTTTCAAGTCAATCGGACTAACGGTCAGGTGGTTATAGCCTGTTTTATGTTTTTTTCATTTTATAAATTTAAAATGTAAATGAAAACAATAATACTTAAACAATAATACTTAATACACTAACCATGCTTGAACACACACATGCACACACATTTTGTTGTAGATGTAGATATTTAAAATAAAAGATAGGTAGCAAAATGATAATTGCAAATCTCCTCTGTATAACACCATTTTCAGATTTCAAATTAATCACTGAGAGGCAGAATTGTTCAAACTGAGAGCTCAGTACAAATGAAGTGATAAACTTTGACAAAACATGATTGTGTTATAATAGGTGATTTTCATGCAAGTAATTTTATATAGTCCAAAACTTAATGCAAAAGCACAGATGAAAATATTTTATTAAGTAGAATGTCCTGCAGAGGGCAGTAGAAGACCACTAATTGACTCACTTTCATTTGAAAGACTTTTTTATCCACCAGTAAAACAAAGCAGTTTCTCCATGTTCTTTCCATTAAGCATGCTTACACACACAGACACACACACAGACACAAACACATCCACACACACAAAGACAAATGTTTTCAATGTTTTTAGGATGTGATATTGTGAAAATATCTTCATCTCCTCATCCTGAACAACTTTGACTCAAGAATTACTAATGTCAATCAAACCGTTCATAATCATAATAAAAAAAAAAATATATATATATACAAATATCATAAAAAAAAAAACCATCATAATAAAAAAATATTGCTTCTTAAAGCATTTGTTTATTTCCCAATACTGAAAGCGAATTAAAAGATCATGCGTAATCCTGCTGCTCCCTCTAGTGGACAACAGTGGAATTACAGTCTCCATCTTACAGTTGAAGTGTTTGAATGAATGAATGGGAATTTGGTTTTTCACTTATATCTCGGGAACCAGAAGGCGAAAAATTCTGAAACTCAGAGCATAGATAGTGCTTGAGGAGTCCTGTTGAATGAGACCATCGCAGTGTTTTTGGGCGATTGGGCCCGGGAGTTATGAGGCATATTATTTTGGGGCTTTTATCTCTGGAATGCCCAGGGCAAATTACACCACATTTGAATCGATGCTAGCCAAGGACGCGCCCTTTCCAACGAGCTCTCACACAAGGTTCGGGGTGGTCTGGGTCGGGAGTTACGGGCGTTCAAAGTCGGGGTCCCGCGGACTAACGATCCGCGGGGGGGGGGGGGGGGGCGCTCCCGAGGCCCGCGACCATACGTTTCGATCAAGAGCCCGGAGACGTCCTTACCATCAAAATTTGAACGCGCAGCGACTTTCCGTTTTCGAGTTATGAGTGAATTTGTACTGGGGGGGCGTGGCCTAAATGGCGGCCTCCGTTTTTACTTTCGTTTCTGGATTCCATTCATTAATGTGACACAATTGTCAATAGTAATACTTCAATAGATGAGTTTTGACAAAATGTGATTGTAAATGTTAAAATAATGATTTTATAAAGTCTAAATATGAATTATATAGCAATATTAGGGAGTAGTATGATGAAATGACAGCAGGGGGCAGTACAATACCACTTATTGGCTTAATATGCCATGTTATATATTTTTTTACATTTTTAACTGTTATAGAGGCAAATTTTGTCCGATCTGTCTGAAATTTTTCATACTTCTTAAGAGTCACATGTTCTGACTTGTTTTTATTAAAGAGATATAGGCTTTTGGAGACACTTGGTCAAGGCTACATATTGAAGTGACACTATTATAGCCATCCAAATGAAGAAGTTATACTTTTTCTGATAATTATTGATCTAGAGAGTCCAGAGAATTGCACTGCACTGGTTTTGAACATTATTATATGGACATTATATGATTATAGATGGAAAATACCATTTACAGCCAATACGGGCAATTTACCATATAATATATGATTTTAAAGCGTTTTAACAGTTATAGCGCCACCTATTGTCCGATCTCCATGAAATGTTGCATGCTTGTTAAGGATGTTATGTCACATATGCTCACCAATTTTTGTGAAGTTCTGAGTTTTTATTTAGGATTTATAGACTTTTTAGTGTATTTTGCCACGCCCATTTTATAAATGACCCTATTACAGCCATTCAAATGCAAAAGTTCAACTTTTTTTCGATAATTATTGATCTAGAGAGTCCAAAGAATTGTCCTAGACTGGTTTGGTTCCGATCGGGCGAAAAACCAGGGACTAGTTCGCAAAAGTAGGTTTTTAACATGTTCGCGAATATTTAATGAACGGTTTGATTGACAGCAATGGTTCTAGAGGCAAAGTTGTTCAGCATAAGCAGATCTATCAAATGATATGCATTTTGTGATGATAAGTGTAACACCACGTGATTACAGAGCCATAAAACTCATTAGCGCCAACTAGTGGCCGATTTCTTTCAAAATTCTTACAGACCTCTAGGGCCATGAGCCGAACATGCCCATTGAGTTTCGTTCCGATCGGCCTCCGTTAACCTTGTCTAATAGGTGCTCAAACTTCATTGGCTGATGGCGGCCATGTTTTTTGAGATACGCCAATGTCCTCATACACATACATGGCACCTTGGACCAAGACACTGCATACCAATTTTCAAGTCAATCGGACTAACGGTCAGGTGGTTATAGCCTGTTTTATGTTTTTTTCATTTTATAGCGCCACCATGAGGCCAATCGTCGCGATTTTTTTACTGTGACCCCAGATTGAACTCATACACATGTGTACCAAGTTTGGTGAAGATACCTCATTTACATCGGGAGTTATAGCCATTTTAGTAAAATAGGCCCCTCCCACAACGTACGTTTTGGCGCCCCTTAGCGACCGTGAATCGAAATTTCCACTTTTTTTCGATAATTATTGATATTCAGACTCCAGAGAACATTTCTGCACTGGTTTGGTTCCAATCGGGCAAAAAACCAGGGACTAGTTCGCAAAAGTAGGTTTTTGCCAAAATTCAAAATGGCGGAAAATCTATCATGGCGGAAATGAAATCGGAGATATACGTTTTGTTCGTCAGGCATCCAGCTTTCCAATGATATAAGACACTTGAGTCTACGACATACGGTCTAGGAGTTATGAACAGTTTCGCGCTTTTGGTTGCTATAGCGCCACCTATGGGCCAATCGGGGTCATAATCTCTGAACCTTTCCTCGATTTTTGTACTACCATCTGTCAAAGTTTCAAAGTTCCAGCTCTTACGGTTTGGGCTGCACGATGCGTTTTACGGCGGAATAATAATAATAATAATAATAATAATAATAATTAAAGCTGCAAGCAGCATTTATCGGGGTTCAAGCATTTAAGGCCTTTAAGCACATAAGCATTTAAGACATTAAGTTTTATTTAGAAAGCTTTTAACCACTGAAATAATAGATGGAAAAGTCCATTTACAGCCAATACAGGCAATTTACCATAGGAAATATATGGTTTTAAAGCCTTTTGACTGTTATAGTGCTATCTTTGGTCCGATCTCCATAAAATTTTGCATGCTTGTTAATGATGTTATGTCACATATGCTCACCAATTTTTGTGAAGTTCTGAGTTTTCATTTAGGGTTTATAGGCTTTTTAGTGCATTTTGCCACGCCCCTTTTATAAATAACCCTATTACAGCCATCCTAATGCAAAAGTTTAACTTTTTTTTTGATAATTATTGATCTAGAGTGTCCAGAGAATTGTCCTAGACTGGTCTGGTTCCGATCGGGCAAAAAACCTAGGACTAGTTCGCAAAAGTAGGTTTTTAACATATTCGTAAATATTTATTGAACGGTTTGATTGACATTAATGGTTCTTGAGGCAAAGTTGTTCAACATGAGGAGGTCTATCAAATGATATGCATTTTGTGACGAAATTTGTTACACCACGTGATTACCGAGCCTTAAAACTCGTTAGCGCCAACTAGTGGCCGATTTCTTTCAAAATTCTTACAGACCTCTAGGGGCTTGAGCCGAACATGCCCACCGAGTTTCGTTCCGATCGCACTTCGTTAACCTTCTTTTAATAGGTGCTCAAAACTCATTGGCCAATGGCGGCCATGTTTTTCGAGATACGCCAATATCCTTTTAGACATACATGGCCCCTTGGGCCAAGACACTGCATACCAAATTTCAAGTCAATCGGACTAACGGGCAGGTGTATATACGTTTTTTTTGTTTTATAGCGCCACCATGTGGCCAATCGACGCAATTTTTTTACTGTGACCTCAAATTGACCTCTTACACACGTTTAGCAAGTTTGGTGAAGTTTACTGAATTACTTCTTGAGTTATAGCCATTTTAGTAAAATAGGCTCCTCCCACAACGTTAATTTTGCACCCCCTAGCGACCGTGAATCGAAATTTCAACTTTTTTTCGATAATTATTGATCTTCAGACTCCACAGAACAATTCTGCACTGGTTTGGTTCCGATCGGGCAAAAAACCAGGGACTAGTTCGCAAAAGTAGGTTTTCGACAAAATTCAAAATGGCGGAAAATCTATCATGGCGGAAATAAAATCGGAGATATACGTTTTGTTCGTCAGGCGTCCTGCTTTCCACTGATATAAGACACTTGAGTCTATGACTTACGGTCTAGGAGTTATGAGCAGTTTCGCGCTTTTGGTTGCTATAGCGCCACCTATGGGCCAATCGGGCTCATAATTTGATAACCTCTCCTCGATTTTTGTACTACCATCTGGCAAAGTTTCAAAGCTCCAGCTCTTACGGTTTGGGCTGCACGATGCGTTTTAGCGGAGAAGAAAAATAATAATAATAATAATTAAAGCTGCAAGCAGCATTTATCGGGGTTCAAGCAGTTAAGGCCTTTAAGGCCTTAAAGCACAAAAGCTTTAAAATCTATTAAGTTTTATTTAGCAAGCATGTAACCACTGACATAATAGATGGAAAAGACCATTTACAGCCAATACAGGCAATGTAACATAGGAAATACATGGTTTTAAAGCTGTTTAACATTTATAGGATTTCTATACATTTCTGCACTGGTTTGGTTCCGATCGGGCGAAAAACCTAGGACTAGTTAGTAAAAGTACGTTGTTGACAAAATTCAAAATGGTGGAAAATTTATCATGGCGGAAATTAACATTATCTAAATCTCGAAGATCGGATCAGATCGGATCGAATAATGATAATCGATTCAAGATCTTGAGAATCGGAATCGAATCGATTCTTGAAATTTGAATCGAAACCCAGCCCTACACAACACTGTGTAGCATGTAGTGCGCAACTTGACTTGATGTGCTACACCTAGATATAGTATTCGGTAGGGCATAATTAAATCAGAAGCAAGGATCATCTACTGGAGGGAGGAAATGGTGCAACAGGAGAGCAAATAGTTGACAATTTTGTTCTGATTCAAAGAGAAAATTATATTGATAAATTAAAAAGTTCTCTTTGTAGTTTGTTTCAGAAAGATGAGTGACAAATAAGAACAATAGAGAGTTAGTAAATGAAAACAGACATCACCGACTTGTTTCTTTTTAATGATTCAACAGCCTAAAAGCTTCGATTAAATTAGGTGACGTTCGAAAGTGGAGCTTAAAGTTAAAAATAATTACCACCTAGTTTCATCACATCTATCTTTTTAACGAATCAGTGTTTTTGAACATGTTTGTACATGTACGGTTTAATGACTCAAAGACAATCCGTTGCTGTAACAATGTGATTGTGCACTGAGTGACAGCCTTTCAATGCGCAGAGACGCTGTTTAGTTTTCGCTACATTCGTTACAAAAAATGTCCTTGATTTTTGTGCATGCTATACACATCGTAACACTTATTTATATAGCAACACATAAATATAAAAAACAAAAACAAACAAAAGAAAATTGTAGTTATCCTACCAGTTGATGGTTTCAAATTACAGTTCAAATGGGAAACAGGTCCATGGGCACTGGTTAGCATTTGTGCATGTAATTGCATCCACTAGGCAGGCGATTCACCTTCACAGGATTATTTATGGCACAAAACAGGATACACTTGCCGATCACGTTCACATAGGGAAAAAAAATAGAGAACAAGAAAACGCAGCCTTGGAAAACACAAGGCAAACGTACAATAATTAATTTCTGACTCAACATTTCAGTAACAAATGACATGCACAGCTCAAATGACACATTAATCCAAATTTATTTAACACATCGATTCGACACTCATAAAACAGTCACTGTCACAACTCATGATACAAAGATGTTAGCTACACGCGGTAGCTTTAGCACACGGCTAACTAGTTCAGCTCGCGCTGTGACTGCGGCCTAGTCAACTCGGCTCATATCAAATCAGTTCTGAAATAAATATCTGTCATAAGATAACATATGACAAAAAAAGTCACTCACCAAAACGAGACTGCATCACATATTCAATTAAAGAAGATTGTTCAATAAAGATTATCACACTATAAATCTTTACTCCGATTTCACCTTTTACACCTTTCTCTGACGACAAGTTGATGCATCCAAAGTTTCCAAGTGCACACAATCACAGTTCCCGATAGATTATGATGATCATTTAGTACAAGGAGTTTCTGAAGAAAGTTTCCGTGCTGCTGTCTCATCTGATCTATTCTGTTCTCTCATCATGCTGACAGCAGCAGCGCCTGCGCGAACAGTGGGCGGGCCTTAAGAATATGCCGCTACTGTTGGCTCTCAGGGGTGGCAGTCACTGCAGCACAATCAGTGATTGGACGAATCGCGTGTTTTTGCCCAGTGGTTTTTACCAGTGCATCAAGTAAATAAAAAAAAAAATGGATGTAATTGAAAAAATAAATTTGTCCAGAACAGAGCGACATGACTGAATTTAAACTGTTATAGAAGAGCTAATATACTGAGAATGAACTGGTGAAGGATTGTCTCTCTGCTTTATTTTATAAGAAATATTTCTGTGTCTAGAGTTCCTAATGCGCTGTACTCTCAACTTTTGTATAATAGTACTAGTCATATTTTTTTACACCAGGCATGAATAAAAGGAATGTTTTTTATTTCCTGTTTCGAAAACCACTGGAAACCAACGGACAGTAATGTATAGAGGAATGAAAATATGGAATCATTTACTATTGATATCACACATTTTTACAAGAAAAATTAGTTTTAAAAAAATATTCAAAGGAATATTTAATGGCAAAATATATTAAATTGTTGATTTTGATATTTGGAATGGATGATGGGTTAGTGCGTTTCATTGACTTGACTTTTTATTGTTGTTGATTAAATGTAGTTTTGTATGATTTACTTTTTGGGACCCCAGGAAGAGTAGCCACTGCCTAGAAAGAGGCTAATGGGGATCCAAATAAACAAATAAACTTATAACATTGATGGAAAATACCATTTACAGCCAATACAGGCAATTTACTGAGGAAAGTTTTTTTGACAGTTATAGCACCACATCTTGCCTGATCTCCACCACTTCAAGTGTCCTCAAAGTGTGCCCATGCATGTCTGTCAAATTTGTTGTAAATATCTCATTTTGTTTTGAAGTTTAGACAGTTCTGTTTATGAGAGAATAAAAATGATCCATGGGTGACAATGATTTAAAAATTTTATTTGTTTATTTATTTTTGTCAGTTCCTATCTTAATTGTGACATTTGGGCGTTATTGTTTAGCTATTGATCTATGTTTTCAAATTTCAAGAAATTTGGACTATCGGTTTCGAAGATAATTGCAAGTTTTTTAAGTGCTTAATGACAATGATACACAAACTATAAGGAGAAACCTGGCATATTTGGTATTGTTGGACTCGGGAAGGATTGAGGATTTCAAAGGACTAACGGTTGGGTGCGTTTATAGCCATTTTCATAAATTTTTTTCCATGTTGTAGCGCCACCAAGTGGCCAATCGTCGCGATTTTTTTCAAGTAATCTCAGATTGAGCTCATAAACACGTTTCCCAAGATTAGCGAAAATATCTCTTTCCATTCACGAGTTATAATTGTTTTAGTAAAAGTGGCCCTGGTGCCATCAAACATTTTGATTTCCCTTAGCGACCGTGAATTTAAATTAAGAATTTTTTTGATGATTATTGATAGTCTCTGTCCAGAGAATATTTCTGCATTGGTTTGGTTTCGATCGGGCAAAAAATCTAGGAGTAATTCGCAAAAGTAGGTTTTTCAAAAAACCTCAATTTACTCAAAATTGGTGCCTGAAGGGCAAGCAAATCTGAGGCATGCATCTGGTCGGCCTCAAGCCAAGGATTCCAGCGATATAAGACACTTGAGCCTACGCCTCACGGTTGATGAGTTATGAGCCGTTTCGTACTTTTGCCCGCTGTAGCGCCCCCGTCAGGCCGATCGGGGCGGGCCTTGGTGACGCTGTAGGCGGTGTGAGTACTATCAGCCCCCAAAGTTTCAAGTCTCCACGACTTACGGTTTGGTCTGCCCGATCAGTTTTATGTCTGAATGTTGCATCATGGGAAAATTAACAATTACAATAGGTGTTCAGCACTGAAGTGCTTGAACCCCTAATAAGTGGCTAAAAAAGGGCCACAAAAAGGCCTCTAAAAAAAAAACTATAGGGTCTAGGCGCTTGCCGTCTGCGCTGCTGCGTTCCAAAAACTTTATCCAGCCTTCTAACATGTGCCTCGGAGAGGAAAAAGAACGTTTGTTGCCCTTTTAGCTCATTTATCATGGAAATGTGGTGCATTTTTTTTTTTACCTTTTAAACTGTGACACCCCCACTGATGGCCCGATCTCCATAAAAGTTTGCACGCTTCTTTAGAATAATATGGCGCATGTGCTCAGCTAATTTGGTGAAGCTCTGCTCTTTTCCCCCCATTTTTCAGTCATTTAAATGTCATTTTGCATAGGGTAATACAGAGGCCTTCTCACCTTTATGACAGTTAAAGCGCCACCAATGGCCCGACGTCCATGAAAGTTTTCAAGCTTCTTCAGGATCACGTGACGCATGCGCATGCCCGATTTTGTGAGCTTGTATGCAAATCAGACAGCAAGATGGCCGCTTTCAGCCATTTCATGTGTTTTTTCCATAGAAATACATCATTTTGACACCATAGCGCCACCAAGTGGCCAGTCGCTGCGCCCTTTTTCACGTGACCACAGAATGAGCTCGTACATGCGTGTGCTGAGTTTGGTGCAAAAATCTCGTTCCGTTCACGAGTTATAGCCAATTAAGCAAAATGGGCTCCTCCCACTTCGAACATTTTGGCGGCCCTTAGGGACCGTGAAGCGAAATTTACACTTTTTTTTGATAATTATTGACAATCAGACTCCAGAGAATCTTGCCGCACTGGTTTGGTTCCGGTCGGGCCAAAAACCTAGGACTAGTTCGCGAAAGTAGGTTTTTGGAAAAACCCCAAATACCCTAAAATTTTCCGAGGGTGACGAGCAAATCCGAGGCATGCATCTGGTCCGCCTCGAGCCAAGGATTCCAGCGATATAAGACACTTGAGCCTACGCCTCACGGTTGATGAGTTATGAGCCGTTTCGTACTTTTGCCCGCTGTAGCGCCCCCGTCAGGCCGATAGGGGCGGGCCTTGGTGACGCTGTAGGCGGTGTGAGTACTATCAGCCCCCAAAGTTTCAAGTCTCCACGACTTACGGTTTGGTCTGCCCGATCAGTTTTATGTCTGAATGTTGCATCATGGGAAAATTAACAATTACAATAGGTGTTCAGCACTGAAGTGCTTGAACCCCTAATAAGTGGCTAAAAAAGGGCCACAAAAAGGCCTCTAAAAAAAACCTATAGGGTCTAGGCGCTTGCTGTCTGCGCTGCTGCGTTCCAAAAACTTTATCCAGCCTTCTAACATGTGCCTCGGAGAGGAAAAAGAACGTTTGTTGCCCTTTTAGCTCATTTATCATGGAAATGTGGTGCATTTTTTTTTTTACCTTTTAAACTGTGACACCCCCACTGATGGCCCGATCTCCATAAAAGTTTGCACGCTTCTTTAGAATAATATGGCGCATGTGCTCAGCTAATTTGGTGAAGCTCTGCTCTTTTCCCCCCATTTTTCAGTCATTTAAATGTCATTTTGCATAGGGTAATACAGAGGCCTTCTCACCTTTATGACAGTTAAAGCGCCACCAATGGCCCGACGTCCATGAAAGTTTTCAAGCTTCTTCAGGATCACGTGACGCATGCGCATGCCCGATTTTGTGAGCTTGTATGCAAATCAGACAGCAAGATGGCCGCTTTCAGCCATTTCATGTGTTTTTTCCATAGAAATACATCATTTTGACACCATAGCGCCACCAAGTGGCCAGTCGCTGCGCCCTTTTTCACGTGACCACAGAATGAGCTCGTACATGCGTGTGCTGAGTTTGGTGCAAAAATCTCGTTCCGTTCACGAGTTATAGCCAATTAAGCAAAATGGGCTCCTCCCACTTCGAACATTTTGGCGGCCCTTAGGGACCGTGAAGCGAAATTTACACTTTTTTTTGATAATTATTGACAATCAGACTCCAGAGAATCTTGCCGCACTGGTTTGGTTCCGGTCGGGCCAAAAACCTAGGACTAGTTCGCGAAAGTAGGTTTTTGGAAAAACCCCAAATACCCTAAAATTTTCCCAGGGTGACGAGCAAATCCGAGGCATGCATCTGGTCCGCCTCGAGCCAAGGATTCCAGCGATATAAGACACTTGAGCCTACGCCTCACGGTTGATGAGTTATGAGCCGTTTCGTACTTTTGCCCGCTGTAGCGCCCCCGTCAGGCCGATCGGGGCGGGCCTTGGTGACGCTGTAGGCGGTGTGAGTACTATCAGCCCCCAAAGTTTCAAGTCTCCACGACTTACGGTTTGGTCTGCCCGATCAGTTTTATGTCTGAATGTTGCATCATGGGAAAATTAACAATTACAATAGGTGTTCAGCACTGAAGTGCTTGAACCCCTAATAAGTGGCTAAAAAAGGGCCACAAAAAGGCCTCTAAAAAAAAAACTATAGGGTCTAGGCGCTTGCCGTCTGCGCTGCTGCGTTCCAAAAACTTTATCCAGCCTTCTAACATGTGCCTCGGAGAGGAAAAAGAACGTTTGTTGCCCTTTTAGCTCATTTATCATGGAAATGTGGTGCATTTTTTTTTTTACCTTTTAAACTGTGACACCCCCACTGATGGCCCGATCTCCATAAAAGTTTGCACGCTTCTTTAGAATAATATGGCGCATGTGCTCAGCTAATTTGGTGAAGCTCTGCTCTTTTCCCCCCATTTTTCAGTCATTTAAATGTCATTTTGCATAGGGTAATACAGAGGCCTTCTCACCTTTATGACAGTTAAAGCGCCACCAATGGCCCGACGTCCATGAAAGTTTTCAAGCTTCTTCAGGATCACGTGACGCATGCGCATGCCCGATTTTGTGAGCTTGTATGCAAATCAGACAGCAAGATGGCCGCTTTCAGCCATTTCATGTGTTTTTTCCATAGAAATACATCATTTTGACACCATAGCGCCACCAAGTGGCCAGTCGCTGCGCCCTTTTTCACGTGACCACAGAATGAGCTCGTACATGCGTGTGCTGAGTTTGGTGCAAAAATCTCGTTCCGTTCACGAGTTATAGCCAATTAAGCAAAATGGGCTCCTCCCACTTCGAACATTTTGGCGGCCCTTAGGGACCGTGAAGCGAAATTTACACTTTTTTTTGATAATTATTGACAATCAGACTCCAGAGAATCTTGCCGCACTGGTTTGGTTCCGGTCGGGCCAAAAACCTAGGACTAGTTCGCGAAAGTAGGTTTTTGGAAAAACCCCAAATACCCTAAAATTTTCCGAGGGTGACGAGCAAATCCGAGGCATGCATCTGGTCCGCCTCGAGCCAAGGATTCCAGCGATATAAGACACTTGAGCCTACGCCTCACGGTTGATGAGTTATGAGCCGTTTCGTACTTTTGCCCGCTGTAGCGCCCCCGTCAGGCCGATAGGGGCGGGCCTTGGTGACGCTGTAGGCGGTGTGAGTACTATCAGCCCCCAAAGTTTCAAGTCTCCACGACTTACGGTTTGGTCTGCCCGATCAGTTTTATGTCTGAATGTTGCATCATGGGAAAATTAACAATTACAATAGGTGTTCAGCACTGAAGTGCTTGAACCCCTAATAAGTGGCTAAAAAAGGGCCACAAAAAGGCCTCTAAAAAAAACCTATAGGGTCTAGGCGCTTGCTGTCTGCGCTGCTGCGTTCCAAAAACTTTATCCAGCCTTCTAACATGTGCCTCGGAGAGGAAAAAGAACGTTTGTTGCCCTTTTAGCTCATTTATCATGGAAATGTGGTGCATTTTTTTTTTTACCTTTTAAACTGTGACACCCCCACTGATGGCCCGATCTCCATAAAAGTTTGCACGCTTCTTTAGAATAATATGGCGCATGTGCTCAGCTAATTTGGTGAAGCTCTGCTCTTTTCCCCCCATTTTTCAGTCATTTAAATGTCATTTTGCATAGGGTAATACAGAGGCCTTCTCACCTTTATGACAGTTAAAGCGCCACCAATGGCCCGACGTCCATGAAAGTTTTCAAGCTTCTTCAGGATCACGTGACGCATGCGCATGCCCGATTTTGTGAGCTTGTATGCAAATCAGACAGCAAGATGGCCGCTTTCAGCCATTTCATGTGTTTTTTCCATAGAAATACATCATTTTGACACCATAGCGCCACCAAGTGGCCAGTCGCTGCGCCCTTTTTCACGTGACCACAGAATGAGCTCGTACATGCGTGTGCTGAGTTTGGTGCAAAAATCTCGTTCCGTTCACGAGTTATAGCCAATTAAGCAAAATGGGCTCCTCCCACTTCGAACATTTTGGCGGCCCTTAGGGACCGTGAAGCGAAATTTACACTTTTTTTTGATAATTATTGACAATCAGACTCCAGAGAATCTTGCCGCACTGGTTTGGTTCCGGTCGGGCCAAAAACCTAGGACTAGTTCGCGAAAGTAGGTTTTTGGAAAAACCCCAAATACCCTAAAATTTTCCCAGGGTGACGAGCAAATCCGAGGCATGCATCTGGTCCGCCTCGAGCCAAGGATTCCAGCGATATAAGACACTTGAGCCTACGCCTCACGGTTGATGAGTTATGAGCCGTTTCGTACTTTTGCCCGCTGTAGCGCCCCCGTCAGGCCGATCGGGGCGGGCCTTGGTGACGCTGTAGGCGGTGTGAGTACTATCAGCCCCCAAAGTTTCAAGTCTCCACGACTTACGGTTTGGTCTGCCCGATCAGTTTTATGTCTGAATGTTGCATCATGGGAAAATTAACAATTACAATAGGTGTTCAGCACTGAAGTGCTTGAACCCCTAATAAGTGGCTAAAAAAGGGCCACAAAAAGGCCTCTAAAAAAAAAACTATAGGGTCTAGGCGCTTGCCGTCTGCGCTGCTGCGTTCCAAAAACTTTATCCAGCCTTCTAACATGTGCCTCGGAGAGGAAAAAGAACGTTTGTTGCCCTTTTAGCTCATTTATCATGGAAATGTGGTGCATTTTTTTTTTTACCTTTTAAACTGTGACACCCCCACTGATGGCCCGATCTCCATAAAAGTTTGCACGCTTCTTTAGAATAATATGGCGCATGTGCTCAGCTAATTTGGTGAAGCTCTGCTCTTTTCCCCCCATTTTTCAGTCATTTAAATGTCATTTTGCATAGGGTAATACAGAGGCCTTCTCACCTTTATGACAGTTAAAGCGCCACCAATGGCCCGACGTCCATGAAAGTTTTCAAGCTTCTTCAGGATCACGTGACGCATGCGCATGCCCGATTTTGTGAGCTTGTATGCAAATCAGACAGCAAGATGGCCGCTTTCAGCCATTTCATGTGTTTTTTCCATAGAAATACATCATTTTGACACCATAGCGCCACCAAGTGGCCAGTCGCTGCGCCCTTTTTCACGTGACCACAGAATGAGCTCGTACATGCGTGTGCTGAGTTTGGTGCAAAAATCTCGTTCCGTTCACGAGTTATAGCCAATTAAGCAAAATGGGCTCCTCCCACTTCGAACATTTTGGCGGCCCTTAGGGACCGTGAAGCGAAATTTACACTTTTTTTTGATAATTATTGACAATCAGACTCCAGAGAATCTTGCCGCACTGGTTTGGTTCCGGTCGGGCCAAAAACCTAGGACTAGTTCGCGAAAGTAGGTTTTTGGAAAAACCCCAAATACCCTAAAATTTTCCGAGGGTGACGAGCAAATCCGAGGCATGCATCTGGTCCGCCTCGAGCCAAGGATTCCAGCGATATAAGACACTTGAGCCTACGCCTCACGGTTGATGAGTTATGAGCCGTTTCGTACTTTTGCCCGCTGTAGCGCCCCCGTCAGGCCGATAGGGGCGGGCCTTGGTGACGCTGTAGGCGGTGTGAGTACTATCAGCCCCCAAAGTTTCAAGTCTCCACGACTTACGGTTTGGTCTGCCCGATCAGTTTTATGTCTGAATGTTGCATCATGGGAAAATTAACAATTACAATAGGTGTTCAGCACTGAAGTGCTTGAACCCCTAATAAGTGGCTAAAAAAGGGCCACAAAAAGGCCTCTAAAAAAAACCTATAGGGTCTAGGCGCTTGCTGTCTGCGCTGCTGCGTTCCAAAAACTTTATCCAGCCTTCTAACATGTGCCTCGGAGAGGAAAAAGAACGTTTGTTGCCCTTTTAGCTCATTTATCATGGAAATGTGGTGCATTTTTTTTTTTACCTTTTAAACTGTGACACCCCCACTGATGGCCCGATCTCCATAAAAGTTTGCACGCTTCTTTAGAATAATATGGCGCATGTGCTCAGCTAATTTGGTGAAGCTCTGCTCTTTTCCCCCCATTTTTCAGTCATTTAAATGTCATTTTGCATAGGGTAATACAGAGGCCTTCTCACCTTTATGACAGTTAAAGCGCCACCAATGGCCCGACGTCCATGAAAGTTTTCAAGCTTCTTCAGGATCACGTGACGCATGCGCATGCCCGATTTTGTGAGCTTGTATGCAAATCAGACAGCAAGATGGCCGCTTTCAGCCATTTCATGTGTTTTTTCCATAGAAATACATCATTTTGACACCATAGCGCCACCAAGTGGCCAGTCGCTGCGCCCTTTTTCACGTGACCACAGAATGAGCTCGTACATGCGTGTGCTGAGTTTGGTGCAAAAATCTCGTTCCGTTCACGAGTTATAGCCAATTAAGCAAAATGGGCTCCTCCCACTTCGAACATTTTGGCGGCCCTTAGGGACCGTGAAGCGAAATTTACACTTTTTTTTGATAATTATTGACAATCAGACTCCAGAGAATCTTGCCGCACTGGTTTGGTTCCGGTCGGGCCAAAAACCTAGGACTAGTTCGCGAAAGTAGGTTTTTGGAAAAACCCCAAATACCCTAAAATTTTCCCAGGGTGACGAGCAAATCCGAGGCATGCATCTGGTCCGCCTCGAGCCAAGGATTCCAGCGATATAAGACACTTGAGCCTACGCCTCACGGTTGATGAGTTATGAGCCGTTTCGTACTTTTGCCCGCTGTAGCGCCCCCGTCAGGCCGATCGGGGCGGGCCTTGGTGACGCTGTAGGCGGTGTGAGTACTATCAGCCCCCAAAGTTTCAAGTCTCCACGACTTACGGTTTGGTCTGCCCGATCAGTTTTATGTCTGAATGTTGCATCATGGGAAAATTAACAATTACAATAGGTGTTCAGCACTGAAGTGCTTGAACCCCTAATAAGTGGCTAAAAAAGGGCCACAAAAAGGCCTCTAAAAAAAAAACTATAGGGTCTAGGCGCTTGCCGTCTGCGCTGCTGCGTTCCAAAAACTTTATCCAGCCTTCTAACATGTGCCTCGGAGAGGAAAAAGAACGTTTGTTGCCCTTTTAGCTCATTTATCATGGAAATGTGGTGCATTTTTTTTTTTACCTTTTAAACTGTGACACCCCCACTGATGGCCCGATCTCCATAAAAGTTTGCACGCTTCTTTAGAATAATATGGCGCATGTGCTCAGCTAATTTGGTGAAGCTCTGCTCTTTTCCCCCCATTTTTCAGTCATTTAAATGTCATTTTGCATAGGGTAATACAGAGGCCTTCTCACCTTTATGACAGTTAAAGCGCCACCAATGGCCCGACGTCCATGAAAGTTTTCAAGCTTCTTCAGGATCACGTGACGCATGCGCATGCCCGATTTTGTGAGCTTGTATGCAAATCAGACAGCAAGATGGCCGCTTTCAGCCATTTCATGTGTTTTTTCCATAGAAATACATCATTTTGACACCATAGCGCCACCAAGTGGCCAGTCGCTGCGCCCTTTTTCACGTGACCACAGAATGAGCTCGTACATGCGTGTGCTGAGTTTGGTGCAAAAATCTCGTTCCGTTCACGAGTTATAGCCAATTAAGCAAAATGGGCTCCTCCCACTTCGAACATTTTGGCGGCCCTTAGGGACCGTGAAGCGAAATTTACACTTTTTTTTGATAATTATTGACAATCAGACTCCAGAGAATCTTGCCGCACTGGTTTGGTTCCGGTCGGGCCAAAAACCTAGGACTAGTTCGCGAAAGTAGGTTTTTGGAAAAACCCCAAATACCCTAAAATTTTCCCAGGGTGACGAGCAAATCCGAGGCATGCATCTGGTCCGCCTCGAGCCAAGGATTCCAGCGATATAAGACACTTGAGCCTACGCCTCACGGTTGATGAGTTATGAGCCGTTTCGTACTTTTGCCCGCTGTAGCGCCCCCGTCAGGCCGATAGGGGCGGGCCTTGGTGACGCTGTAGGCGGTGTGAGTACTATCAGCCCCCAAAGTTTCAAGTCTCCACGACTTACGGTTTGGTCTGCCCGATCAGTTTTATGTCTGAATGTTGCATCATGGGAAAATTAACAATTACAATAGGTGTTCAGCACTGAAGTGCTTGAACCCCTAATAAGTGGCTAAAAAAGGGCCACAAAAAGGCCTCTAAAAAAAACCTATAGGGTCTAGGCGCTTGCTGTCTGCGCTGCTGCGTTCCAAAAACTTTATCCAGCCTTCTAACATGTGCCTCGGAGAGGAAAAAGAACGTTTGTTGCCCTTTTAGCTCATTTATCATGGAAATGTGGTGCATTTTTAGGGGTTCAAGCACGAAGTGCTGAAACCCTATTGTAATTGTGCTGATTTTTATTAGGGGTTCAAGCACGAAGTGCTGAAACCCTATTGTAATTGTACTGATTTTTATTATTATTATTAGGGGTTCAAGCACGAAGTGCTGAAACCCTATTGTAATTGTGCTGATTTTTATTAGGGGTTCAAGCACGAAGTGCTGAAACCCTATTGTAATTGTACTGATTTTTATTATTATTATTATTATTATTATTATTATTATTATTATTTTTCTTCTGCCGTAAAACTCATCGTGCAGCCCAAACCGTAAGAGCTGGAGCTTTGAAACTTTGCCAGATGGTAGTACAAAAATCGAGGAGAGGTTCAGAGAATATGACCCCAATTGGCCCATAGGTGGCGCTATAGCAACCAAAAGCGCGAAACTGCTCATAACTCCTAGACCGTATGACGTAGACTCAAGTGTCTTATATCACTGGAAAGCTGGAAACCTGAAGGTCAAAACGTATATCTCCGATTTCATTTCCTGTATGCAAATTGTCCGCCATTTTGAATTTAGTTAAAAACCTACTTTTGCGAACTAGTCCTAGGTTTTTTGTCCAATTGGATCCAAAACAGTGCAGAAATGTTCTCTGGAGTCTGAATATCAATAATTATCGAAAAAAAGTCGAAATTTCGATTCCTGATCGCCGGGGGGTGATAAATTAATGTTGTGGGAGGAGCCTATTTTACTAAAATGGCTATAACTCGAGAATGAAATTAGATATCTTCACCAAACTTGGTGCACATGTGTATGAGTTCAATCTGGGGTCACAGTAAAAAAATCGCGACGATTGATTACTAGGTGGCGCTATAACATGAAAAAAACATGAAAACGGCTATGACCACGTGACCGTTAGTCCGATTGACTTGAAAATTGGTATGCAGTGTCTTGGTCCAAGGTACCATGTATGTCTATGAGGACATTGGCGTATCTCGAAAAACATGGCCGCCATCGACCAATGAAATTTGAGCACCTATTAGACAAGGTTAACGGAGGCCGATCGGAACGAAACTCGATGGGCATGTTCGACTCATGGCCCTAGAGGTCTCTAAGAGTTTTGAAAGAAATCGGCCACTAGTTGGCGCTAACGAGTTTTATGGCTCTGTAATCACGTGGTGTTACACTTATCGTCACAAAATGCATATCATCTGATAGATCTGCTCATGCTGAACAACTTTGCCTCAAGAACTAATGCTGTCAATTAAACCGTTTATTAAATATTCGTAATTATGTTAAAAACCTACTTTTGCAAACTAGTCCTAGGTTTTTCGCCCGATCGAAACCAGACCAGTCTAGGACAATTCTCTGGACACTCTAGATCAATAATTATCAAAAAAAAGTTGAACTTTTGCATGTAGATGGCTGTAATAGGGTCATTTAGAAAAGGGGCATGGCAAAAAAACACTAAAAAGCCTATAAATCCTAAATGAAAACTCAGAACTTCACAAAAATTGGTGAGCATATGTGACATAACATCATTAACAAGCATGCCAATTTTTATGGAGATCGGACCATAGGTGGCGCTATAACTGCTAAAAAGCTTTAAAACCATATATTTCCTATGGTATTTCCTGTAAATGGTCTTTTCCATCTATTATGTCAGTAGTTACATGCTTGCTAAATAAAACTTAATCACTTTTGATGCTTTTGTGCTTAAAGGCCTTAACTGCTTGAACCCCGATAAATGCTGCTTGCAGCTTTAATTATTATTAGGGGTTCAAGCACGAAGTGCTGAAACCCTATTGTAATTGTGCTGATTTTTATTATTATTATTATTATTATTATTCTGCCGTAAAACGCATCGTGCAGCCCAAACCGTAAGAGCTGGAACTTTGAAACTTTGACAGATGGTAGTACAAAAATCGAGGAAAGGTTCAGAGATTATGACCCCGATTGGCCCATAGGTGGCGCTATAACAACCAAAAGCGCGAACCTGCTCATAACTCCTAGACCGTATGTCGTAGACTCAAGTGTCTTATATCATTGGAAAGCTGGACGCCTGACGAACAAAACGTATATCTCCGATTTCATTTCCGCCATGATAGATTTTCCGCCATTTTGAATTTTGCCAAAAACCTACTTTTGCAAACTAGTCCTAGGTTTTTCGCCCGATCGGAACCAAACCAGTACAGAAATGTTCTCTGGAGTCTGAATATCAATAATTATCGAAAAAACGTTGAAATTTCGATTCACGGACGCTAAAGGGCGCCAAAACGTACGTTGTGGGAGGGGCCTATTTTACTAAAATGGCTATAACTCCAGAAGTAAATGAGGTATCTTCACCAACCTCGGTACACATGTGTAAGAGGTCAATCTGAGGTCACAGTAAAAAAATCGCGGCGATTGGCCACATGGTGGCGCTATAACATGACAAAAACATAAAACAGGCTTTAACCACCTGACCGTTAGTCCGATTGACTTGAAAATTGGTATGCAGTGTCTTGGCCCAAGGTGTCATGTATGTCTATGAGGACATTGGTGTATCTCAAAAAACATGGCCGCCATCGGCCAATGAAGTTTGAGCACCTATTAGACAAGGTTAACGGAGGCCGATCGGAACGAAATTCGATGGGCATGTTCAACTCATAGCCCTAGAGGTCTGTAAGAATTTTGAAAGAAATCGGCCACTAGTTGGCGCTAACGAGTTTTACGGCTCTGTAATCACGTGGTGTTACACTTATTGTCACAAAATGCATATCATTTGATAGATCTGCTCATGCTGAACAACATTGCCTCAAGAACCATTGCTGTCAATCAAATCGTTCATTAATTATTTGCGAATATGTTAAAAACCTACTTTTGCGAACTAGTCCCTGGTTTTTCGCCCGATTGGAACCAGACCAGTCTAGGACAATTCTCTGGACTCTCCTGATCAATAATTATCGAAAAAAAGTTGAACTTTTGAATTTTTCGTATGGCTATAATTGGGTCATAAAGAAAATGGGCGTGGCAAAATGCACTCAAAAGCTTATAAATCCTAAACGAAAACTCAGAACTTCACGAAAATTGGTGAGCATATGTGCCATAACATTCTAAACAAGCATGCCAAATTTCATGTTGATCGGACCATAGGTGGCGCTATAACTGTTAAAAAGGTTTGAAAACCATATATTTCCTATGGTAAATTGCCTGTATTGGCTGTAAATGGACTTTTCCATCTATTATTTCAGTGGTTAAAAGCTTTCTAAATAAAACTTAATGTCTTAAATGCTTATGTGCTTAAAGGCCTTAAATGCTTGAACCCCGATAAATGCTGCTTGCAGCTTTAATTATTAGGGGTTCAAGCACGAAGTGCTGAAACCCTATTGTAATTGTGCTGATTTTTATTATTATTATTATTATTATTATTCTGCCGTAAAACGCATCGTGCAGCCCAAACCGTAAGAGCTGGAACTTTGAAACTTTGACAGATGGTAGTACAAAAATCGAGGAAAGGTTCAGAGATTATGACCCCGATTGGCCCATAGGTGGCGCTATAACAACCAAAAGCGCGAAACTGCTCATAACTCCTAGACCGTATGGCGTAGACTCAAGTGTCTTATATCATTGGAAAGCTGGATGCCTGACGAACAAAACGTATATCTCCGATTTTATTTCCGCCATGATAGATTTTCCGCCATTTTGAATTTTGTCAAAAATCTACTTTTGCGAACTAGTCCCTGGTTTTTTGCCCGATTGGAACCAAACTAGTGCAGAAATGTTCTCTGGAGACTGAATATCAATAATTATCGAAAAAAAGTGGAAATTTCGATTCACGGTCGCTAAGGGGCGCCAAAACGTACGTTGTGGGAGGGGCCTATTTTACTAAAATGGCTATAACTCCCGATGTAAATGAGGTATCTTCACCAAACTTGGTACACATGTGTATGAGCTTACTCTGGGGTCACAGTAAAAAAATCGCGACGATTGGCCTCATGGTGGCGCTATAAAATGAAAAAAACATAAAACAGGCTATAACCACCTGACCGTTAGTCCGATTGACTTGAAAATTGGTATGCAGTGTCTTGGTCCAAGGTGCCATGTATGTGTATGAGGACATTGGCGTATCTCAAAAAACATGGCCGCCATCGGCCAACGAAGTTTGAGCACCTATTAGACAAGGTTAACGGAGGCCGATCGGAACGAAACTCAATGGGCATGTTCGGCTCATGGCCCTAAAGGTCTGTAAGAATTTTGAAAGAAATCGGCCACTAGTTGGCGCTAACGAGTTTTACGGCTCTGTAATCACGTGGTGTTACAAATATCCACACAATATGCATATCATTTGATAGATCTCCTCATCCTGAACAACTTTGCCTCAAGAACCATTGCTGTCAATCAAACTGTTCATTAATTATTCATTAATATGTTAAAAACCTACTTTTGCGAACTAGTCCTAGGTTTTTTGCCCGATCGGAACCAGACCAGTGTAGGACAATTCTCTGGACTCTCTAGATCAATAATTATCAAAAAAAAGTTGAACTTTTGCATTTGGATGGCTGTAATAGGGTCATTTATAAAACGGGCGTGTCAAAATACATTAAAAAGCCTATAAATCCTAAATAAAAACTCAGAACTTCACAAAAATTGGTCAGCATATGTGACATAACATCATTAACAAGCATGAAAAATTCTATGGAGATCGGACGATAGTTGGCGCTATAACTGTTAAAACGCTTTAAAACCATATATTTCCTATGGTAAATTGCCTGTATTTGCTGTAAATGATGTCTTCTATCTTTTATCATATAATGTTCATATCATAATGTTCAAAACCAGTGCAGCACAATTCTCTGAACTCTCTAGATCAATAATTATCAGAAAAAAAGTTTAACTTCTTCAAAAGGTGATTTTATATGAATATAATGACATATTAAGCCAATAAGTGGTATTTTACTGCCCCCTGCTGTCATTTCATCATACTACTCCCTAATATTGTTATAAAATTCATATTTAGACTTTTTAAAATCATTATTTTAACATTTACAATCACATTTTGTCAAAACTCATCTATTGAGTATTACTATTGACAATTGTGTTACACTGAGATATGGAAATGGACGAAAGTAAATGAATGAAATGAAACGAAAGTATAACGGCATTTAAGCCACGCCCCCGAATACAAATCCATTCATAACTCGAAAACGGAAAGTCGTTGCGCGCTCAAATTTTGATGGTGAGGACCTCTCCGGGCTCTTGATCGAAACGTGTCGTCGCGGGCCTCGGGAGCGCGCCCCCCGCGCATCGCGAATCCGCGGGACCCCCGATTTTGAACGGCCATTACTCCCGACCCAGACCACCCCGAACATTGTGTGAGAGCTCGTTGGAAAGGGCGCGTCCTTGGCTAGCTTCGATTCAAATGTGGTGTTATTTGCCCTGGGCATTCCAGAGATAATAGCCCGAACAGATATGCCTTATAACAGTCATAACTCCCAGCCCCAATCGCCCAAAAACACATTGATGGTCTCATTCAACAGGGCTCCTCAAGCACTATCTATGCTCTGAGTTTCAGAATTTTTCGCCTTTTGGTTCCTGAGATATAAGTAAAAAAACAAATTCCCATTCATTCAAACACTTCAACTGTAAAATGTAAGCTATAATACCACTGTTGTCCACTAGAGGGAGCAGCAGGATTACGCATGATCTTTTAATTCGCTTCAGTATTGGAAATAAACAAATGCTTTAAGAAGCAATCTTTTTTATTATGATGTTTTTTTTATTATTATGATATTTGTATATATTTTATTTTTTTTTATTATGATTATGAACGGTTTGATTGACATTAGTGATTCTTGAGGCAAAGTTGTTCAAGATGAGGAGATGAAGATATTTTCACAATATCACATCCTAAAAACATTGAAAACATATTTGTCTTTGTGTGTGTGTGTGTGTGTGTGTGTGTGTGTGTGTGTGTGTGTGTGTGTGTGTGTGTGTGTGGGTTTGTGTGTGTGTCTGTGTGTGTGTAAGCATGCTTAATGGAAAGAACATGAAGAAACTGCTTTGTTTTACTGGTGGATAAAAAAGTATTTCAAATGAAAGTGAGTCAATTAGTGGTCTTCTACTGCCCTCTGCAGGACATTCTACTTAATAAAATATTTTCATCTGTGCTTTTGCATTAGTTTTTGGACTATATCAAATTACTTGCATGAAAATCACCTATTATAACACAGTCATGTTTTGTCAAAGTTTATCACTTCATTTTTACTGAGCTCTCAGTTTGAACAATTCTGCCTCTCAGTGATTAATTTGAAATCTGAAAATGGTGTTATACAGAGGAGATTTGCAATTATCATTTTGTTACCTATCTTTTATTTTAAATATCTCCATCTACAACAAAATGTGTGTGCATGTGTGTGTTCAAGCATGGTTAGTGTATTAAGTATTATTGTTTAAGTATTATTGTTTTCATTTACATTTTAACCACCAGAAGAAGAACACTCATTGGTTCATTCTGCTCACTAAAATATTATTTTTAATTTTTTTTTCCATTTGAAATATTGTTTAAACTTAATAAAATCATTAAAATAACATTTCAAATCATATTTTGTCTGTTTATAAATCCCACAGACTCACATTGGCTGCAATACTAATGTTTTTGTAAAACACAGACCTGATAGTCTAATCTGTGTGTATTGTGCATATATTATTGATATTATTACTATTGCAAATCATGTTATTGTAACTCATATCTTAATAGAATATTATTTGTAATTTTAATTCTTTATTTCTTAAGTGTTTTTTTTTATGATTACTACAGATATTATCACCAAAGATATCAACTACACCTTCACTTTTAGTATTGACACGCTGCACACACAGCACAATCACACACTCACTAATGCATTCAAATAAATGTAATCTTACTGTGCTACTTTATTTGTACATGATTAGAATGAACAGAAATCTAAGACTATTTTTCTTCTTTTGTTAAAGCCATTTCAGACTCCAAGTAAGCATTATATTACTAATCATCTATTTTACAGGTGCCATACAATTGAAAACTGTATTTATCTTGGCATAGTTGAATGATAAGAGTTCTGGACATGGAACTGACATACCGTGAGCCTCAAACACCATTGTTTCCTCCTTCTTGTGTAAATCTCCTGTTTGCAAAAGACCGCTGAAAAATGAGTGAATCCCACCATAACACCGACTGTGACGTTGGAGTCAGGATCATTAATATTTATACCCCCCAAATTTGCATTTTCCAGTCCATGTTCTAGGCCAGGCAGTGTTAATGTGGACCTGCACAGCCGAATCATCAGAAGATCTGCAGGTATTGTGAAGAAGCAAGCAAGGACAATAGTGAAAATGGCAGATCATGGATATAAATGTTATGTCTGAGGCTGTGCTGTGGATTTGAGAACTTTTCATTCCCTTCCCACAAAACTGTCAACAGGCATGGTTGATGTTTACAACAGGATACCTCACCATTTTAATTCAAAGCTGTTAGTTTGCTCTTAACGGAGGCCGATCAGAACGAAACTCGATGGGCATGTTCGACTCGTGGCCCTAGAGGTCTGTAAGAATTTTGAAAAATCAGCCACTAGTTGACGCTAACAGGTTTTACGGCTATGTAATCACGTGATGCATATCATTTGATAGATCTCCTCATACTGAACAACTTTGCCTCAAGAACTACTGCTGTCAATCAATTTGTTCATTAAATACTTGCTATTATGTTAAAAACCTACTTTTGCGAACTAGTCCTAGGTTTTTCGCCCGATCGGAAATATACCAGTGCAGTACAATTCTCTGGAAGCTCTAGATTATTAATTATATAAAAAACTTTAACTTTACCCATTGGGTAGCCATAACAGGATCATTTAGAAAATGGGTATGGCAAAAAACACTCAAAAGCCTGTAAATCCTAAACAAAAACTCAGACAACTCACTAGACTGCCTTATGTGCTTAAAGACCCTAAATGCTTGAACCCCGCTAAATGCTGCTTGCAGCTTTAATTATTATTATTATTATTATTATTCCGCCGTAAAACGCATCGTGCAGCCCAAACCGTAAGAGCTGGAACTTTGAAACTTTGACAGATGGTAGTACAAAAATCGAGGAAAGGTTCAGAGATTATGACCCCGATTGGCCCATAGGTGGCGCTATAACAACCAAAAGCGCGAAACTGCTCATAACTCCTAGACCGTATGTCGTAGACTCAAGTGTCTTATATCATTGGAAAGCTGGACGCCTGACGAACAAAACGTATATCTCCGATTTCATTTCCGCCATGATAGATTTTCCGCCATTTTGAATTTTGTCAAAAATCTACTTTTGCGAACTAGTCCCTGGTTTTTTGCCCGATTGGAACCAAACTAGTGCAGAAATGTTCTCTGGAGACTGAATATCAATAATTATCGAAAAAAAGTGGAAATTTCGATTCACGGTCGCTAAGGGGCGCCAAAACGTACGTTGTGGGAGGGGCCTATTTTACTAAAATGGCTATAACTCCCGATGTAAATGAGGTATCTTCACCAAACTTGGTACACATGTGTATGAGCTTACTCTGGGGTCACAGTAAAAAAATCGCGACGATTGGCCTCATGGTGGCGCTATAAAATGAAAAAAACATAAAACAGGCTATAACCACCTGACCGTTAGTCCGATTGACTTGAAAATTGGTATGCAGTGTCTTGGTCCAAGGTGCCATGTATGTGTATGAGGACATTGGCGTATCTCAAAAAACATGGCCGCCATCGGCCAACGAAGTTTGAGCACCTATTAGACAAGGTTAACGGAGGCCGATCGGAACGAAACTCAATGGGCATGTTCGGCTCATGGCCCTAAAGGTCTGTAAGAATTTTGAAAGAAATCGGCCACTAGTTGGCGCTAACGAGTTTTACGGCTCTGTAATCACGTGGTGTTACAAATATCCACACAATATGCATATCATTTGATAGATCTCCTCATCCTGAACAACTTTGCCTCAAGAACCATTGCTGTCAATCAAACTGTTCATTAATTATTCATTAATATGTTAAAAACCTACTTTTGCGAACTAGTCCTAGGTTTTTTGCCCGATCGGAACCAGACCAGTCTAGGACAATTCTCTGGACTCTCTAGATCAATAATTATCAAAAAAAAGTTGAACTTTTGCATTTGGATGGCTGTAATAGGGTAATTTATAAAATGGGCGTGTCAAAATACATTAAAAAGCCTATAAATCCTAAATAAAAACTCAGAACTTCACAAAAATTGGTCAGCATATGTGACATAACATCATTAACAAGCATGAAAAATTCTATGGAGATCGGACGATAGGTGGCGCTATAACTGTTAAAAAGCTTTAAAATCATATATTTCCTATGGTAAACTGCCTGTATTGGCTGTAAATGGTCTTTTCCATCTCTGATCATATAATTTTCATATCATAATGTTCAAAACTAGTGCAATACAATTCTCTGGACTCACTAGATCAATAATTGTCAGAAAAAGTTGAACTACTTCATTTGGATAGCTATAATAGGTTCACTTCAAAATCTGGCCTTTACCAAGTGTCCCCGAAAGCCTATATCTCTTTAATCAATGCTCAGACCTTCTTAAAAACAAGTCAGAACGTGTGAAATATCACCCTGAACAAGCATGAAAATTTTCAGACAGATCGGACAAAATTTGCCTCTATAACAGTTAAAAAGGTGAAAATGATATGAATTAATGGCATGTTAAGCCAATAAGTGGTATTTTACTGCCCCCTGCTGTTTAAAATAGTCATTTTCTCATATTGGTATTGGTATCAGCCATGGTAAATCATGATAAATGATGGTGTGTGTGTGTGTGTGTGTGTGTGTGTGTGGTACAAATATAACAAAGGTTTTATTTTCCAACATGAAAACAAACATAACAGAGTGCTAGTGCACAAACAATAACCGACAATGATAATGGATGAGAGGGGAACTTAAATACACAGATCATGACAAGGACAACAGGTGACGGTTATGATGATGAGGAGCAGGTGATGATGAGGAGGGTGATGAGGAGCAGGTGCAGGTGATGACGACAGATGGTGAATGTGATGAAGACAGAAGGTGAATGTGATGAAGGTGAATGTGACACCAATATCACTGAAACATTTGTGTGTGTGTGTGTGTGTGTGTGTGTGTGTGTGTGTGTGTGTGTGTGTGTGTGTGTGTGTGTGTGTGTGTGTGTGTGTGTGTGAGCATTATTGTGTGTAGCATATGTAGCAAGTATGCATTATTGAGTTAACATGGAAACACTGGTTTGCTTTAGTGCAGAAAACTGGTCAAAATCATGAGGTTTAAAGTGAAAGTGAGCCAATAAGTGGTCTTCTACTGCCCTCTGCTGGCCATTCTACTTATTAATTAAATTTTTCCACATGTGCTTGCATTTATACTTGAATACACACTAAAAAAATCACTTATATAGCAATAACTATTATAACACAATCATATTTTGTCAGTGTTAATCACTTTATTTGCACTGACACTTCAAATAATTGCTAGTAATGTGATAAATCAGGCTAGAAACATGGTAAATCAAAGTAAATAATACTAGATTGTCGTTTATCTCCTGGTAAATAATACTAGAACGTGGTATATCATGGTAAATCATGATTAACTATGCTGTGTGTGTGTGTGTGTGTGTGTGTGTGTGTGTGTGTGTGTGTGTGTGTGTGTGTGTAAGCATGCATTGAGTTAACATGGAAAAACTGGTTTGCTTTAGTGCAGAAAACTGGTTTAAAGTGAAAGTGAGCCAATAAGTGGTCTTCTAGTGCCCTCTGCTGGCCATTCTACTTAATAATGAAATATTTTACATGTGCTTTTGCATTCATACTTGGACACACACTAAAAATCACGTATATAACTAACTATTATAACACAATAATATTTTGTCAGTGTTCATCACCTCATTTGCACTGACACTTCACATAATTGCTAGTAATGTGGTTAATCATGCTAGAAACATTGTAAATCATAGTAAATAATACTGAAATGAGGTGTATCAAGGTAAATCATGCTAGAATCCTAATAAATCATTCTGGAACATGGTATATGATAGTAAATCATGCTAGAATCATATTAAATAATTCTAGAATGTGGCAAATCGTTGTGGGAGGAGCCTATTTTACTCAAATGGCTATAACTCAAGAAGTAAATGAGATATCTTCACCAAACTCAGTACACATGTGTATGGGTTCAATTTGAGGTCACAGTAAACAATTTTATGGAGATCGGACCATAGGTGGCGCTATAACTGTTAAAAAGCTTTAAAACCATATATATCCCATGGCAATTTGCCTGTATTGGCTGTAAATGGTCTTTTCCATCTATTATGTCTGTGGTTACATGCTTGCTAAATAAATCTTAATGACTTTTGATGCTTTTGTGCTTAAATGCCTTAAAGGCCTTAACTGCTTGAACCCCGATAAATGCTGCTTGCAGCTTTAATTATTATTATTATTCTGCCGTAAAACGCATCGTGCAGCCCAAACCGTAAGGGCTAGAGCTTTGAAACTTTGCCATATGGTAGTACAAAAATCGAGGAGAGGTTATCAAATTATGACCCCGATTGGCCCATAGGTGGCGCTATAGCAACCAAAAGCGTGAAACTGCTCATAACTCCTAGACCGTAAGTCATAGACTCAAGTGTCTTATATCATTGGAAAGCTGGACGCCTGACGAACAAAACGTATATCTCCGATTTTATTTCCGCCATGATAGATTTTCCGCCATTTTGAATTTTGTCGAAAATCTACTTTTGCGAACTAGTCCCTGGTTTTTTGCCCGATCGGAACCAAACCAGTGCAGAATTGTTCTCTGGAGTCTGAATATCAATAATTATCAAAAAAAAGTTGAAATTTCGATTCACGGTCGCTAGGGGGTGCAAAATTAACGTTGTGGGAGGAGCCTATTTTACTAAAATGGCTATAACTCCAGAAGTAAAAGAGGTATTTTAACCAAACTTGGTACACATGTGTAAGAGGTCAATCTGAGGTCACGGTAAAAAAATCGCGGCGATTGGCCGCATGGTGGCGCTATAACATGAAAAAAACATAAAACAGGCTATAACCACCTGACTGTTAGTCCGATTGACTTGAAAATTGGTATGCAGTGTCTTGGTCCAAGGTGCCATGTATGTCTATGAGGACATTGGCGTATCTCAAAAAACATGGCCGCCATCGGCCAATGAAGTTTGAGCACCGATTAGACAAGGTTAACGGAGGCCGATCGGAACGAAATTCGATGGGCATGTTTGTCTCATGGCCCTAAAGGTATGTAAGAATTTTGAAAAAAATCGTCCACTAGTTGGCGCTAACGAGTTTTACGGCTCTGTAATCACGTGGTGTAACACTTATTGTCACAAAATGCATATCATTTGATAGATCTGCTCATGCTGAACAACTTTGCCTCAAGAACAATTGCTGTCAATCAAACCGTTCATTAAATATTCACGAATATGTCTAAAACCTACTTTTGCGAACTAGTCCCTGGATTTTGGCCCGATCGGAACCAGACCAGTCTAGGACAATTCTCTGGACTCTCTAGATCAATAATTATCAAAAAAAAGTTGAACTTTTGCATTTGGATGGCTGTAATAAGGTCATTTATAAAATGGGTGTGGCAAAATACACCCAAAAGCATATAAATCATAAATGAAAAGTCAGAACTTCACAAAAATTGGTGAGCATATGTGTCATAACATGCTAAAGAAGCATGGACATTTTTATGGAGATCGGACCATAGGTGGCGCTATAACTGTTAAAACACTTTAAAACCATATATTTCCTATGGTAAATTGCCTGTATTGGCTGTAAATGGTGTTTTCCTTCTATAATCATATAATGCTCATATGATAATGTTCAAAACCAGTGCAGTGCAATTCTCTGGACTCTCTAGAACAATAATTATCAGAAAAAGTATAACTTATTAATTTGGATGGCTATAATAGGGTCACTTCAATATAGCCTTGACCAAGTGTCCCCAAAAGCCTATATGTCTTTAATGAAAGTTCAAAACTTATTAAAAACAGGTCAGAACAGAACATGTGAAATATCACTCAGAACAAGCATGAAAAATTTCAGACAGATCGGACTAAATTTGCCGCTATAACAGTTAAAAAAGGTGCAAATGAATAACATGTCATATTAAGCCAATAAGTGGTATTTTACTGCCCCCTGCTGTCATTTCATCATACTACTCCCTAATATTGTTATATAATTCATATTTAGACTTTATAAAATTACTCTTTTTAACATTTACAATCACCTTTAGTGAAAATTCATCTATTGAAGTATTACTACTGACAATTGTGTCACATTGAGGAATCTGAATCTTGAAGGAGACTTGCAAAACACAGTTTGATCGCATTATCCATCTATGATGTCAGTGGTTACATGCTTGCTAAATAAAACTTGATAACGTTTGATGCTTTTGTGCTTAAAGACCTTAAAAACCTCAATTGTCTATGTCTGAGTTTCAGAATTTTTCGCCTTTTGGTTCCTGAGATATAAGTGAAAAACCAAATTCCAATTCATTCATTCATTCATTCATTCATTTAATCACTTCAACTGTAACATGGAAGTATACCACTGTTGTTCACTAGAGGGAGCAGCAGGGTTACATATGATCTTTTCATTAGCTTTCAGTATTGGGAAACAAACAAATGCTTTAAAAAGCAATCTTTTTTATTATGATAGGGCTGTAGCTATCGATTATTTTAGTAATCGATCATTCTATTCAAGTAATTGGGTAAAAAATAGACTCAAGTTAACAACAGCCTTTAAAATGACTTAAAATACAATTATATAATAACAAGCAACAATAATTGGTTCAAGTAAAGTATCAAAGTAAGTAATTATATTGGTTTTAATGAACAACACTGTTAAAATATACCCATGTAAAATAAATTATATAAACTAATATAAACATAACATATGTACATAAATAACAAATGCCTGCAGAGGGCGCCAGCGGCCGGGTTGTTGTTACACTAGCAGCTAAGGCATTATCAAATCCTTGTTTAATATTGTCCAAACAATTAATTCAAATGTCAACTTAACCTTTAATATTTGACCACTTCTGTACGATAGAAATGCTACAGCCACTGTAATTTCTTGAACAAGAACATGTGCTCATCAAAGTATGCAAACTCAGAGCGAGAGTTTAAACTTTTATTTTGAAATTGCTATGTTTAAACTTTTATTTTGAAATCGCGATGAACAGCAGTTTGAGAAACCCAGACGCACTCAACAAATATAAATGATAACAGTGCAACTATGAAACACAAACTGCGTCCGACTTGCGTTCCCAAATGCACGTTATTGGAAACATAAACAAACAGCACTGCAGAGACTGAGTTTGCTTGGAGCAGCGTTTACTATGGACGGAGCTGAGGTAATTTTAACATGTAATCTGCACTCATGTAATTGAAGCGTCTTCTCTGTGAAAACAAACAAACAAACAAAAAAACAGAGGATATATTTATTTAACTGAATCACAACCTTTATGATTTCACAACAGCACTATGCTATATGACTGCAAATGGTTTTAAAGAGCATCTTGCAGGTTAGAACAGTCATTCCCAAAGGCGGGGTCCCGACCCACAAGTGGGTCGCGGGAGATTTTGTATGGGTCGCCAAGTCAAGCACTATTTTTCAGTGTGCTATAAACGCGTTCTCATCCTAGGGCGTCACATACAAACTGTGCGTGTTAATGCGTCCAAATTTCACGCGTTGCATATAGTATTGTCCCCAACGGCGTTCCATAACGCACATACATGTGTAGAGTTTGCGTAACTACACACACGAGAAGCGCGGAACTCTCCGCGCACATACTCATATGAGACGCGCGCGCGCACACGCACAAACTCTCCATGCGCATACGAGACGCGAGCACACACACAGTCGCGCACATACTCAATGAGACGCGAGCACACACACACACACACACACACACAAACTCTCCGCGCACATATTCATGAGACGCGAGCACACACACATAATACCCTAAAGATGTGGAAAAGTCGATCAAAAGTGTGGGTACATTCCTCCAGGCTCGATGCCAACAGCGCGCGATGCAGTATTTGCGGTAAAATAATTGCTGCAAAGACCGGTACCACGACAGATAGGCTATGATGAAGACCTTGACAGTGCACGGCCACGGAGTAAACATAATAGCAGAAAGTTGCTTCGCCTTCGACTGGTAAATGAAGAGATACCTTGATCACTCTGACAGTGTTTATATTGCAATAATGACCTTCTGAGTGTACACTGCCGTTAATAAATGTGTTGGTTAGTCAGATTTTTTTTTCCAGTAAGGATGCATTAAAGTTATCAAAAGTGACATTAAAACATGTGTAATGTTACAAAAGATTTAGTTTTTAAATAAATGCTGTTCTTTTGACATTTTTATTCATCAAAGAATCATGAAAAAATAGTTTCCAAAATATTGAGAAGCAAACTGTTTTCATATTTCTGAAGGATCATGTGACACTGAAGTAATGATTTTGAAAATTCAGCTTTGACAGGAATAAATTACATTTTGAAATATATTCAAATAAGATTTTAAATTGTAATACTATTTCACAATATTACAAGTTTTACTGTATTTTTTATGTATAAAAAAAAAAAATCAGCTTTGGTGAGCATGAGCTCTTTATAAAACATTTTTTGTTCCTTTGTGCTTTTTTTGTGCCTTTGTGCACTGGCTAAGGAGCATGAGTCAAACTGAAAAAATAAAAACAAAATTTTCTGAGGTAATGTGTGATGTAATCTTGTTAAAATGGATTTCATAAAATTGGTATCGAAAAAAGTATCGTTCAGGAACCGGTATCGAAACTGAGGTATCGAAAATGGCACCGGATCGAAAGATTTTGAACGATACCCAGCCCTACAAAATGGTCATACATATTTTGTTAATGCATAAATTCTCTTCGTTATATATGAACTATATGGGCCTAATGTTTATTGGGTCACAAGGATTTATCGACTTTAAAATGTGGGTCCCCAGAAAAAAAGTTTGGGAAACACTGGGTTAGAAGACCCAGCAAGTCAATGTATAGAAAAATAATGTAGGAACTAGATTTTCTTTAAAAAAAAATTAGAAATACGCTACAGTGGCTTCTGGAGTCGTTTTTGTGAGAAAAATTTAATTCCGCATCTGAAAATGGGCGTGACGTAGCACGAGGGAGAGCGGTCGATTCAAACAACAGGGTAAAATGGATTGCAATGACATTTCGGACGCTGAGGAAATTGTTGACGGACCACAGCCATACAATTATGAGCCTGCTAGGCTGCCAAAAGAGCAGGGACAGGCCAGGATTAATGTTACACAGTACATATTGGAACTTACAATAACAGAAACTAAAGTGAAATATCACCCTGAACAAGCATGAAAATTTTCAGACAGATCAGACAAAATTTGCCTCTATAACAGTTAAAAAGGTGAAAATGATATGATTATAATGGCATGTTAAGCCAATAAGTGGTATTTTACTGCCCCCTGCTGTTTAAAATAGTCATTTTGTCATATTGTTCTATAATTTATATTTAGACTTTATAAAATCACTATTTTAACATTTACAATTACATTTAGTCAAAATCCATCTGTTAAAGTATTAGTATTGACAGTTTGATCACATCATACATTTCAAATGTCTGCATCTACAACATAATGTGTGTGTGTAGTCTTAGGTTTCTGAATAAATTCTGAATCATCTGATTAATAGCTTGCAAATACTTTGTGAAATGTTTATAGACCATTCAAATATATTTTCATAATGACATATCCCAATAGCATTGAAAAAACAACAACAACATTTGTCTTGTGTGTGTGTGTGTGTGTGTGTGTGTGTGTGTGTGTGTGTGTGTGTGTGTGTGTGTGTGTGTGTGTGTGTGTGTGTCTGTGTGTGTGTGTGTGTGTGTGTGTGTGTGTGTGTAAACATGCATTATGGAGTTAAAATGGAAAAACTGGTTTGCTTTAGTGCAGAAAAATGGTGAAAATCAAGAAGTTTAAAGTGAAAGTGAGCCAATAAGTGGTCTTCTACTGCCCTCTGCTGGCCATTCTACTTATTAATGAAGTCTACTCATATATGCTTTTGCATTCATTAGACACTAAAAATCACTTATATAACAATAAAACACTAAAAATCACTTATATAACAATTACTATTGTAGCACAATCATATTTTGTCAGAGTTTATCACTTCATTTTTACTGATACTTCACATAATTGCTAGCAATGTGGTAAATCATGGTAAATCACACTAAAAACATGGTAAATCATAATAAATAATACTAGAATGTGGTGTATCAAGGTAAATCATACTACAATCCTGGTACATCATTCTAGAACATGGTATATCATGGTACATCATGCTAGAACAGGGTAAATCATGGTAAGCCATGATAAATCATAATAAACTATGGTAAATCATGTTAGAATGTGGTATATCATGGTAAATCATGCTAGAACATGGTAAATCATGGTAAACTATGCTAGAACAGGGTAAATCATGGTAAACTATGATAAATCATGGTAAACTATGATAAATCATGATAAACTATGGTAATCCATGCTAGAATCACAGTAAACAATGGTAAATCATACTAGAATGTAGTATATCATGGTAAATTATGCTAGAATATGGCAAATCATGCTAGAATCATAGTAAATAATACTAGAATATGCTAAATTGTTGTGGGAGGAGCCTATTTTACTAAAATGGCTATAACTCAAGAAGTAAATGAGATATCTTCACCAAACTCAGTACACATGTGTATGGGTTCAATTTGAGGTCACAGTAAACAATTCTATGGAGATCGGACCATAGGTGGCGCTATAACTGTTAAAAAGCTTTAAAACCATATATATCACATGGTAAATTGCCTGTATTGGCTGTAAATGGTCTTTTCCATCTATTATGTCAGTGGTTACATGCTTATTAAATAAATCTTAATAACTTTTGATGCTTTTGTGCTTAAATGCCTTAAAGACCTTAACTGCTTGAACCCCGATAAATGCTGCTTGCAGCTTTAATTATTATTATTATTATTATTTTCCCCTTAAACGCATCGTGCAGACCAAACCGTAAGAGCTGGAACCTTGAAACTTGGCCAAATGGTAGTCCTCAATTTGTGGAGAACCTATAAAAGTATGACCCCGATTGGCCCATAGGTGGCGCTATAGCAACCAAAAGCGCAAAACTGCTCATAACTACTAGACCGTATGTCGTAGACTCAAGTGTCTTATATCATTGGAAAGCTGGACGCCTGACGAACAAAACGTATATCTCCGATTTCATTTCCGCCATGATAGATTTTCCGCCATTTTGAATTTTGTCAAAAACCTACTTTTGCGAACTAGTCCTAGGTTTTTCGCCCGATCGGAACCAATCCAGTGCAGAAATGTTCTCTTGAGTCTGAATATCAAAAACTATCGAAAAAAAAGTTGAAATTTCGATTCACGGACGCTAAGGGGCGCCAAAACGTACGTCGTGGGCAGGGCCTATTTTACTAAAATGGCTATAACTCCAGAAGTAAATGAGGTATCTTCACCAAACTTGGTACACATGTGTAAGAGGTCAATCTGAGGTCACAGTAAAAAAACCGCGGCGATTGGCCACATGGTGGCGCTATAACATGAAAAAAACATAAAACAGGCTATAACCACCTGACCGTTAGTCCGATTGACTTGAAAATTGGTATGCAGTGTCTTGGTCCAAGGTGCCATGTATGTGTATGAGGACATTGGCGTATCTCAAAAAACATGGCCGCCATCGGCCAATGAAATTTGAGCACCTATTAGACAAGGTTAACGGAGGCCGATCGGAACGAAACTCGATGGGCATGTTCGACTCAAGGCCCTAGAGGTCTGTAAGAATTTTGAAAGAAATCGGCCACTAGTTGGCGCTAACGAGTTTTACGGCTCTGTAATCACGTGGTGTTAAAAATATCCACACAATATGCATATCATTTGATAGATCTCCTCATCCTGAACAACTTTGCCTCAAGAACCATTGCTGTCAATAAAACTGTTCATTAATTATTCATGAATATGTTAAAAACCTACTTTTGCGAACTAGTCCTAGGTTTTTTGCCCGATCGGAACCAGACCAGTCTAGGACAATTCTCTGGACTCTCTAGATCAAAAACTATCAAAAAAAAGTTGAACTTTTGCATTTGGATGGCTCTAATAGGGTCATTTATAAAATGGGCGTGTCAAAATACATTAAAAAGCCTATAAATCCTAAATAAAAACTCAGAACTTCACAAAAAGTGGTCAGCATATGTGACATAACATCATTAACAAGCATGAAAAATTCTATGGAGATCGGACGATAGGTGGCGCTATAACTGTTAAAAAGCTTTAAAATCATATATTTCCTATGGTAAACTGCCTGTATTGGCTGTAAATGGTCTTTTCCATCTCTGATCATATAATTTTCATATCATAATGTTCAAAACTAGTGCAATACAATTCTCTGGACTCACTAGATCAATAATTGTCAGAAAAAGTTGAACTACTTCATTTGGATAGCTATAATAGGTTCACTTCAAAATCTGGCCTTTACCAAGTGTCCCCGAAAGCCTATATCTCTTTAATCAATGCTCAGACCTTCTTAAAAACAAGTCAGAACGTGTGAAATATCACCCTGAACAAGCATGAAAATTTTCAGACAGATCGGACAAAATTTGCCTCTATAACAGTTAAAAAGGTGAAAATGATATGAATTAATGGCATGTTAAGCCAATAAGTGGTATTTTACTGCCCCCCGCTGTTTAAAATAGTCATTTTCTCATATTGGTATTGGTATCAGCCATGGTAAATCATGATAAATGATGGTGTGTGTGTGTGTGTGTGTGTGTGTGTGTGTGTGTGTGTGTGTGTGTGTGTGTGTGTGTGTGTGTGTGTGTGTGTGTGTGTGTGTGTGTGTGGTACAAATATAACAAAGGTTTTATTTTCCAACATGAAAACAAACATAACAGAGTGCTAGTGCACAAACAATAACCGACAATGATAATGGATGAGAGGGGAACTTAAATACACAGATCAAGACAAGGACAACAGGTGACGGTTATGATGATGAGGAGCAGGTGATGATGAGGAGGGTGATGAGGAGCAGGTGCAGGTGATGACGACAGATAGTGAATGTGATGAAGACAGAAGGTGAATGTGATGAAGGTGAATGTGACACCAATATCACTAAAACATTTGTGTGTGTGTGTGTGTGTGTGTGTGTGTGTGTGTGTGTGTGTGTAGCATTATTGTGTGTAGCATATGTAGCAAGTATGCATTATTGAGTTAACATGGAAACACTGGTTTGCTTTAGTGCAGAAAACAGGTCAAAATCATGAGGTTTAAAGTGAAAGTGAGCCAATAAGTGGTCTTCTACTGCCCTCTGCTGGCCATTCTACTTATTAATTAAATTTTTCCACATGTGCTTGCATTTATACTTGAATACACACTAAAAATCACTTATATAGCAATAACTATTATAACACAATCATATTTTGTCAGTGTTAATCACTTTATTTGCACTGACACTTCAAATAATTGCTAGTAATGTGGTAAATCATGGTAAATCATGGTTAACTATGCTGTGTGTGTGTGTGTCTGTGTGTGTGTGTGTGTGTGTGTGTGTGTGTGTGTGTGTGTGTGTGTGTGTGTGTGTGTGTGTGTGTGTGTGTGTGTGTGTAAGCATGCATTGAGTTAACATGGATAAACTGGTTTGCTTTAGTGCAGAAAACTGGTTTAAAGTGAAAGTGAGCCAATAAGTGGTCTTCTACTGCCCTCTGCTGGCCATTCTACTTATTAATGAAATATTTCAACATGTGCTTGCATTCATACTTGAATACACACTAAAAAAATCACTTATATAGCAATAACTTTTATAACACAATCATATTTTGTCAGTGTTAATCACTTTATTTGCACTGACACTTCAAATAATTGCTAGTAATGTGATAAATCAGGCTAGAAACATGGTAAATCAAAGTAAATAATACTAGATTGTCGTTTATCTCCTGGTAAATAATACTAGAACGTGGTATATCATGGTAAATCATGGTTAACTAAACTGTGTGTGTATGTGTGTGTGTGTGTGTGTGTGTGTGTGTGTGTGTGTGTGTGTGTGTGTGTGTGTGTGTGTGTGTGTGTGTGTGTGTGTGTGTAAGCATGCATTGAGTTAACATGGAAAAACTGGTTTGCTTTAGTGCAGAAAACTGGTTTAAAGTGAAAGTGAGCCAATAAGTGGTCTTCTAGTGCCCTCTGCTGGCCATTCTACTCAATAATGAAATATTTTAAGTCAAGTCAAGTCAAGTCAAGTATATTTGTATAGCGCTTTTCACAATACAGATTGTATCAAAGCAGCTTCACAGTATTAAATTAAAATAATACAACAAGGTTTGTTTCTAGTGGAATTTATTGATAAAATCAAATTAGATATCCCCAGAATATCCCCAACTGAGCAAGCCAAAGGCAACAGTGGCAAGGAACCGAAAAACTCCATCAAGTGACCTAATAGTGTCCTAAAACTCCATCAGGTGACCCAATGGAGAAAAAAAAAACCTTGGGAGAACCCAGGCTCAGTCGGGGGCCAGTTCTCCTCTGGCGTTTATTAACTAGAGGCCGGATTGTAATTTGAACTGTAAGATTAAAAATATTATATGAATGCCTGGCTGAAGAGATGCGACTTTAATCTAGTTTTAAACTGGGAGAGCGAGTCTGAGCAACGAACAGTATCAGGAAGGCTATTCCAGAGTTTTGGAGCTTTTACATGTGCTTTTGCATTCATACTTGGACACACACTAAAAATCACGTATATAACTAACTATTATAACACAATAATATTTTGTCAGTGTTCATCACCTCATTTGCACTGACACTTCACATAATTGCTAGTAATGTGGTTAATCATGCTAGAAACATTGTAAATCATAGTAAATAATACTGAAATGAGGTGTATCAAGGTAAATCATGCTAGAATCCTAATAAATCATTCTGGAACATGGTATATGATAGTAAATCATGCTAGAATCATATTAAATAATTCTAGAATGTGGCAAATCGTTGTGGGAGGAGCCTATTTTACTCAAATGGCTATAACTCAAGAAGTAAATGAGATATCTTCACCAAACTCAGTACACATGTGTATGGGTTCAATTTGAGGTCACAGTAAACAATTTTATGGAGATCGGACCATAGGTGGCGCTATAACTGTTAAAAAGCTTTAAAACCATATATATCCCATGGCAAATTGCCTGTATTGGCTGTAAATGGTCTTTTCCATCTATTATGTCAGTGGTTACATGCTTGCTAAATAAATCTTAATAACTTTTGAGGCTTTTGTGCTTAAATGCCTTAAAGGCCTTAACTGCTTGAACCCCGATAAATGCTGCTTGCAGCTTTAATTATTATTAGGGGTTCAAGCACGAAGTGCTGAAACCCTATTGTAATTGTGCTGATTTTTATTATTATTATTATTATTATTATTCTGCCGTAAAACGCATCGTGCAGCCCAAACCGTAAGGGCTAGAGCTTTGAAACTTTGCCATATGGTAGTACAAAAATCGAGGAGAGGTTATCAAATTATGACCCCGATTGGCCCATAGGTGGCGCTATAGCAACCAAAAGCGCGAAACTGCTCATAACTCCTAGACCGTAAGTCATAGACTCAAGTGTCTTATATCATTGGAAAGCTGGACGCCTGACGAACAAAACGTATATCTCCGATTTTATTTCCGCCATGATAGATTTTCCGCCATTTTGAATTTTGTCGAAAATCTACTTTTGCGAACTAGTCCCTGGTTTTTTGCCCGATCGGAACCAAACCAGTGCAGAATTGTTCTCTGGAGTCTGAATATCAATAATTATCAAAAAAAAGTTGAAATTTCGATTCACGGTCGCTAGGGGGTGCAAAATTAACGTTGTGGGAGGAGCCTATTTTACTAAAATGGCTATAACTCCAGAAGTAAAAGAGGTATTTTAACCAAACCTGGTACACATGTGTAAGACGTAAATATGAGGTCACGGTAAAAAAATCGCGGCGATTGGTCACATGGTGGCGCTATAACATGAAAAAAACATAAAACAGGCTATAACCACCTGACCGTTAGTCCGATTGACTTGAAAATTGGTATGCAGTGTCTTGGTCCAAGGTGCCATGTATGTCTATGAGGACATTGGTGTATCTCAAAAAACATGGCCGCCATCGGCCAATGAAGTTTGAGCACCTATTAGACAAGGTTAACGGAGGCCTATCGGAACGAAACTCGGTGGGCATGTTCGACTCATGGCCCTAGAGGTCTGTAAGAATTTTAAAAGAAATCGGCCACTAGTTGGCGCTAACGAGTTTTATGGCTCTGTAATCACGTGGTGTTACACTTATTGTCACAAAATGCATACCATTTGATAGATCTCCTCTTGTTGAACAACTTTGCCTCAAGAACCATTGCTGTCAATCAAACCGTTCATTAAATATTCGTAATTATGTTAAAAACCTACTTTTGCGAACTAGTCCTAGGTTTTTCGCCCGATCAGAACCAAACGAGTCTAGGACAATTCTATGGACTCTCAAGATCAATAATTATCAAAAAAAAGTTGAACTTTTGCATTTTTCGCATGGGTATATTGGGTCATAAAGAAAATGGGCGTGGCAAAATGCACTCAAAAGCCTATAAATCCTAAACGAAAACTCAGAACTTCACGAAAATTGGTGAGCTTATGTGCCATAACATCATTAACAAGCATGCAAAATTTCATGGAGATCGGACTATAGATGGTGCTATAACTGTTAAAAAGCTTTAAAAAACACATATTTCCTATGGTAAATTGCCTGTATTGGCTGTAAATGGACTTTTCCATCTATTATTTCAGTGGTTAAAAGCTTTCTAAATAAATCTTAATGTCTTAAATGCTTATGTGCCTAAAGGCCTTAAATGCTTGAACCCCGATAAATGCTGCTTGCAGCTTTAATTATTATTATTATTATTCTGCCGTAAAACGCATCGTGCAGCCCAAACCGTAAGAGCTGGAACTTTGAAACTTTGACAGATGGTAGTACAAAAATCGAGGAAAGGTTCAGAGATTATGACCCCGATTGGCCCATAGGTGGCGCTATAACAACCAAAAGCACGAAACTGCTCATAACTCCTAGACCGTATGTCGTAGACTCAAGTGTCTTATATCATTGGAAAGCTGGACGCCTGACGAACAAAACGTATATCTCCGATTTCATTTCCGCCATGATAGATTTTCCGCCATTTTGAATTTTGTCAAAAATCTACTTTTGCGAACTAGTCCCTGGTTTTTTGCCCGATTGGAACCAAACTAGTGCAGAAATGTTCTCTGGAGACTGAATATCAATAATTATCGAAAAAAAGTGGAAATTTCGATTCACGGTCGCTAAGGGGCGCCAAAACGTACGTTGTGGGAGGGGCCTATTTTACTAAAATGGCTATAACTCCCGATGTAAATGAGGTATCTTCACCAAACTTGGTACACATGTGTATGAGCTTACTCTGGGGTCACAGTAAAAAAATCGCGACGATTGGCCTCATGGTGGCGCTATAAAATGAATAAAACATAAAACAGGCTATAACCACCTGACCGTTAGTCCGATTGACTTGAAAATTGGTATGCAGTGTCTTGGTCCAAGGTGCCATGTATGTGTATGAGGACATTGGCGTATCTCAAAAAACATGGCCGCCATCGGCCAACGAAGTTTGAGCACCTATTAGACAAGGTTAACGGAGGCCGATCGGAACGAAACTCAATGGGCATGTTCGGCTCATGGCCCTAAAGGTCTGTAAGAATTTTGAAAGAAATCGGCCACTAGTTGGCGCTAAGGAGTTTTACGGCTCTGTAATCACATGGTGTTACAAATATCCACACAATATGCATATCATTTGATAGATCTCCTCATCCTGAACAACTTTGCCTCAAGAACCATTGCTGTCAATCAAACTGTTCATTAATTATTCATTAATATGTTAAAAACCTACTTTTGCGAACTAGTCCTAGGTTTTTTGCCCGATCGGAACCAGACCAGTCTAGGACAATTCTCTGGACTCTCTAGATCAATAATTATCAAAAAAAAGTTGAACTTTTGCATTTGGATGGCTGTAATAGGGTAATTTATAAAATGGGCGTGTCAAAATACATTAAAAAGCCTATAAATCCTAAATAAAAACTCAGAACTTCACAAAAATTGGTCAGCTTATGTGACATAACATCATTAACAAGCATGAAAAATTCTATGGAGATCGGACAATAGGTGGCGCTATAACTGTTAAAAAGCTTTAAAATCATATATTTCCTATGGTAAACTGCCTGTATTGGCTGTAAATGGTCTTTTCTATCTCTGATCATATAATTTTCATATCATAATGTTCAAAACTAGTGCAATACAATTCTCTGGACTCACTAGATCAATAATTGTCAGAAAAAGTTGAACTACTTCATTTGGATAGTTATAATAGGTTCACTTCAAAATCTGGCCTTTACCAAGTGTCCCCGAAAGCCTATATCTCTTTAATCAATGCTCAGACCTTCTTAAAAACAAGTCAGAACGTGTGAAATATCACCCTGAACAAGCATGAAAATTTTCAGACAGATCGGACAAAATTTGCCTCTATAACAGTTAAAAAGGTGAAAATGATATGAATTAATGGCATGTTAAGCCAATAAGTGGTATTTTACTGCCCCCTGCTGTTTAAAATAGTCATTTTCTCATATTGGTATTGGTATCAGCCATGGTAAATCATGATAAATGATGGTGTGTGTGTGTGTGTGTGTGTGTGTGTGTGTGTGTGTGTGTGTGTGTGTGTGTGGTACAAATATAACAAAGGTTTTATTTTCCAACATGAAAACAAACATAACAGAGTGCTAGTGCACAAACAATAACCGACAATGATAATGGATGAGAGGGGAACTTAAATACACAGATCAAGACAAGGACAACAGGTGACGGTTATGATGATGAGGAGCAGGTGATGATGAGGAGGGTGATGAGGAGCAGGTGCAGGTGATGACGACAGATGGTGAATGTGATGAAGACAGAAGGTGAATGTGATGAAGGTGAATGTGACACCAATATCACTGAAACATTTGTGTGTGTGTGTGTGTGTAGCATTATTGTGTGTAGCATATGTAGCAAGTATGCATTATTGAGTTAACATGGAAAAACTGGTTTGCTTTAGTGCAGAAAAATGGTCAAAATCATGAGGTTTAAAGTGAAAGTGAGCCAATAAGTGGTCTTCTACTGCCCTCTGCTGGCCATTGTACTTATTAATTAAATTTTTCCACATGTGCTTGCATTTATACTTGAATACACACTAAATATCACTTATATAGCAATAACTATTATAACACAATCATATTTTGTCAGTGTTAATCACTTTATTTGCACTGACACTTCAAATAATTGCTAGTAATGTGGTAAATCATGGTAAATCATGGTTAACTATGCTGTGTGTGTGTGTGTGTGTGTGTGTGTGTGTGTGTGTGTGTGTGTGTGTGTGTGTGTGTGTGTGTGTGTGTGTGTGTGTGTGTGTGTGTAAGCATGCATTGAGTTAACATGGATAAACTGGTTTGCTTTAGTGCAGAAAACTGGTTTAAAGTGAAAGTGAGCCAATAAGTGGTCTTCTACTGCCCTCTGCTGGCCATTCTACTTATTAATGAAATATTTCAACATGTGCTTGCATTCATACTTGAATACACACTAAAAAAATCACTTATATAGCAATAACTATTATAACACAATCATATTTTGTCAGTGTTAATCACTTTATTTGCACTGACACTTCAAATAATTGCTAGTAATGTGATAAATCAGGCTAGAAACATGGTAAATCAAAGTAAATAATACTAGATTGTCGTTTATCTCCTGGTAAATAATACTAGAACGTGGTATATCATGGTAAATCATGGTTAACTATGCTGTGTGTGTATGTGTGTGTGTGTGTGTGTGTGTGTGTGTGTGTGTGTGTGTGTGTAAGCATGCATTGAGTTAACATGGAAAAACTGGTTTGCTTTAGTGCAGAAAACTGGTTTAAAGTGAAAGTGAGCCAATAAGTGGTCTTCTAGTGCCCTCTGCTGGCCATTCTACTTAATAATGAAATATTTTACATGTGCTTTTGCATTCATACTTGGACACACACTAAAAATCACGTATATAACTAACTATTATAACACAATAATATTTTGTCAGTGTTCATCACCTCATTTGCACTGACACTTCACATAATTGCTAGTAATGTGGTTAATCATGCTAGAAACATTGTAAATCATAGTAAATAATACTGAAATGAGGTGTATCAAGGTAAATCATGCTAGAATCCTAATAAATCATTCTGGAACATGGTATATGATAGTAAATCATGCTAGAATCATATTAAATAATTCTAGAATGTGGCAAATCGTTGTGGGAGGAGCCTATTTTACTCAAATGGCTATAACTCAAGAAGTAAATGAGATATCTTCACCAAACTCAGTACACATGTGTATGGGTTCAATTTGAGGTCACAGTAAACAATTTTATGGAGATCGGACCATAGGTGGCGCTATAACTGTTAAAAAGCTTTAAAACCATATATATCCCATGGCAAATTGCCTGTATTGGCTGTAAATGGTCTTTTCCATCTATTATGTCAGTGGTTACATGCTTGCTAAATAAATCTTAATAACTTTTGATGCTTTTGTGCTTAAATGCCTTAAAGGCCTTAACTGCTTGAACCCCGATAAATGCTGCTTGCAGCTTTAATTTTTTTTACCTTTTAAACTGTGACACCCCCACTGATGGCCCGATCTCCATAAAAGTTTGCACGCTTCTTTAGAATAATATGGCGCATGTGCTCAGCTAATTTGGTGAAGCTCTGCTCTTTTCCCCCCATTTTTCAGTCATTTAAATGTCATTTTGCATAGGGTAATACAGAGGCCTTCTCACCTTTATGACAGTTAAAGCGCCACCAATGGCCCGACGTCCATGAAAGTTTTCAAGCTTCTTCAGGATCACGTGACGCATGCGCATGCCCGATTTTGTGAGCTTGTATGCAAATCAGACAGCAAGATGGCCGCTTTCAGCCATTTCATGTGTTTTTTCCATAGAAATACATCATTTTGACACCATAGCGCCACCAAGTGGCCAGTCGCTGCGCCCTTTTTCACGTGACCACAGAATGAGCTCGTACATGCGTGTGCTGAGTTTGGTGCAAAAATCTCGTTCCGTTCACGAGTTATAGCCAATTAAGCAAAATGGGCTCCTCCCACTTCGAACATTTTGGCGGCCCTTAGGGACCGTGAAGCGAAATTTACACTTTTTTTTGATAATTATTGACAATCAGACTCCAGAGAATCTTGCCGCACTGGTTTGGTTCCGGTCGGGCCAAAAACCTAGGACTAGTTCGCGAAAGTAGGTTTTTGGAAAAACCCCAAATACCCTAAAATTTTCCCAGGGTGACGAGCAAATCCGAGGCATGCATCTGGTCCGCCTCGAGCCAAGGATTCCAGCGATATAAGACACTTGAGCCTACGCCTCACGGTTGATGAGTTATGAGCCGTTTCGTACTTTTGCCCGCTGTAGCGCCCCCGTCAGGCCGATAGGGGCGGGCCTTGGTGACGCTGTAGGCGGTGTGAGTACTATCAGCCCCCAAAGTTTCAAGTCTCCACGACTTACGGTTTGGTCTGCCCGATCAGTTTTATGTCTGAATGTTGCATCATGGGAAAATTAACAATTACAATAGGTGTTCAGCACTGAAGTGCTTGAACCCCTAATAAGTGGCTAAAAAAGGGCCACAAAAAGGCCTCTAAAAAAAACCTATAGGGTCTAGGCGCTTGCTGTCTGCGCTGCTGCGTTCCAAAAACTTTATCCAGCCTTCTAACATGTGCCTCGGAGAGGAAAAAGAACGTTTGTTGCCCTTTTAGCTCATTTATCATGGAAATGTGGTGCATTTTTTTTTTTACCTTTTAAACTGTGACACCCCCACTGATGGCCCGATCTCCATAAAAGTTTGCACGCTTCTTTAGAATAATATGGCGCATGTGCTCAGCTAATTTGGTGAAGCTCTGCTCTTTTCCCCCCATTTTTCAGTCATTTAAATGTCATTTTGCATAGGGTAATACAGAGGCCTTCTCACCTTTATGACAGTTAAAGCGCCACCAATGGCCCGACGTCCATGAAAGTTTTCAAGCTTCTTCAGGATCACGTGACGCATGCGCATGCCCGATTTTGTGAGCTTGTATGCAAATCAGACAGCAAGATGGCCGCTTTCAGCCATTTCATGTGTTTTTTCCATAGAAATACATCATTTTGACACCATAGCGCCACCAAGTGGCCAGTCGCTGCGCCCTTTTTCACGTGACCACAGAATGAGCTCGTACATGCGTGTGCTGAGTTTGGTGCAAAAATCTCGTTCCGTTCACGAGTTATAGCCAATTAAGCAAAATGGGCTCCTCCCACTTCGAACATTTTGGCGGCCCTTAGGGACCGTGAAGCGAAATTTACACTTTTTTTTGATAATTATTGACAATCAGACTCCAGAGAATCTTGCCGCACTGGTTTGGTTCCGGTCGGGCCAAAAACCTAGGACTAGTTCGCGAAAGTAGGTTTTTGGAAAAACCCCAAATACCCTAAAATTTTCCCAGGGTGACGAGCAAATCCGAGGCATGCATCTGGTCCGCCTCGAGCCAAGGATTCCAGCGATATAAGACACTTGAGCCTACGCCTCACGGTTGATGAGTTATGAGCCGTTTCGTACTTTTGCCCGCTGTAGCGCCCCCGTCAGGCCGATCGGGGCGGGCCTTGGTGACGCTGTAGGCGGTGTGAGTACTATCAGCCCCCAAAGTTTCAAGTCTCCACGACTTACGGTTTGGTCTGCCCGATCAGTTTTATGTCTGAATGTTGCATCATGGGAAAATTAACAATTACAATAGGTGTTCAGCACTGAAGTGCTTGAACCCCTAATAAGTGGCTAAAAAAGGGCCACAAAAAGGCCTCTAAAAAAAAACTATAGGGTCTAGGCGCTTGCCGTCTGCGCTGCTGCGTTCCAAAAACTTTATCCAGCCTTCTAACATGTGCCTCGGAGAGGAAAAAGAACGTTTGTTGCCCTTTTAGCTCATTTATCATGGAAATGTGGTGCATTTTTTTTTTACCTTTTAAACTGTGACACCCCCACTGATGGCCCGATCTCCATAAAAGTTTGCACGCTTCTTTAGAATAATATGGCGCATGTGCTCAGCTAATTTGGTGAAGCTCTGCTCTTTTCCCCCCATTTTTCAGTCATTTAAATGTCATTTTGCATAGGGTAATACAGAGGCCTTCTCACCTTTATGACAGTTAAAGCGCCACCAATGGCCCGACGTCCATGAAAGTTTTCAAGCTTCTTCAGGATCACGTGACGCATGCGCATGCCCGATTTTGTGAGCTTGTATGCAAATCAGACAGCAAGATGGCCGCTTTCAGCCATTTCATGTGTTTTTTCCATAGAAATACATCATTTTGACACCATAGCGCCACCAAGTGGCCAGTCGCTGCGCCCTTTTTCACGTGACCACAGAATGAGCTCGTACATGCGTGTGCTGAGTTTGGTGCAAAAATCTCGTTCCGTTCACGAGTTATAGCCAATTAAGCAAAATGGGCTCCTCCCACTTCGAACATTTTGGCGGCCCTTAGGGACCGTGAAGCGAAATTTACACTTTTTTTTGATAATTATTGACAATCAGACTCCAGAGAATCTTGCCGCACTGGTTTGGTTCCGGTCGGGCCAAAAACCTAGGACTAGTTCGCGAAAGTAGGTTTTTGGAAAAACCCCAAATACCCTAAAATTTTCCCAGGGTGACGAGCAAATCCGAGGCATGCATCTGGTCCGCCTCGAGCCAAGGATTCCAGCGATATAAGACACTTGAGCCTACGCCTCACGGTTGATGAGTTATGAGCCGTTTCGTACTTTTGCCCGCTGTAGCGCCCCCGTCAGGCCGATCGGGGCGGGCCTTGGTGACGCTGTAGGCGGTGTGAGTACTATCAGCCCCCAAAGTTTCAAGTCTCCACGACTTACGGTTTGGTCTGCCCGATCAGTTTTATGTCTGAATGTTGCATCATGGGAAAATTAACAATTACAATAGGTGTTCAGCACTGAAGTGCTTGAACCCCTAATAAGTGGCTAAAAAAGGGCCACAAAAAGGCCTCTAAAAAAAAAACTATAGGGTCTAGGCGCTTGCCGTCTGCGCTGCTGCGTTCCAAAAACTTTATCCAGCCTTCTAACATGTGCCTCGGAGAGGAAAAAGAACGTTTGTTGCCCTTTTAGCTCATTTATCATGGAAATGTGGTGCATTTTTTTTTTTACCTTTTAAACTGTGACACCCCCACTGATGGCCCGATCTCCATAAAAGTTTGCACGCTTCTTTAGAATAATATGGCGCATGTGCTCAGCTAATTTGGTGAAGCTCTGCTCTTTTCCCCCCATTTTTCAGTCATTTAAATGTCATTTTGCATAGGGTAATACAGAGGCCTTCTCACCTTTATGACAGTTAAAGCGCCACCAATGGCCCGACGTCCATGAAAGTTTTCAAGCTTCTTCAGGATCACGTGACGCATGCGCATGCCCGATTTTGTGAGCTTGTATGCAAATCAGACAGCAAGATGGCCGCTTTCAGCCATTTCATGTGTTTTTTCCATAGAAATACATCATTTTGACACCATAGCGCCACCAAGTGGCCAGTCGCTGCGCCCTTTTTCACGTGACCACAGAATGAGCTCGTACATGCGTGTGCTGAGTTTGGTGCAAAAATCTCGTTCCGTTCACGAGTTATAGCCAATTAAGCAAAATGGGCTCCTCCCACTTCGAACATTTTGGCGGCCCTTAGGGACCGTGAAGCGAAATTTACACTTTTTTTTGATAATTATTGACAATCAGACTCCAGAGAATCTTGCCGCACTGGTTTGGTTCCGGTCGGGCCAAAAACCTAGGACTAGTTCGCGAAAGTAGGTTTTTGGAAAAACCCCAAATACCCTAAAATTTTCCCAGGGTGACGAGCAAATCCGAGGCATGCATCTGGTCCGCCTCGAGCCAAGGATTCCAGCGATATAAGACACTTGAGCCTACGCCTCACGGTTGATGAGTTATGAGCCGTTTCGTACTTTTGCCCGCTGTAGCGCCCCCGTCAGGCCGATAGGGGCGGGCCTTGGTGACGCTGTAGGCGGTGTGAGTACTATCAGCCCCCAAAGTTTCAAGTCTCCACGACTTACGGTTTGGTCTGCCCGATCAGTTTTATGTCTGAATGTTGCATCATGGGAAAATTAACAATTACAATAGGTGTTCAGCACTGAAGTGCTTGAACCCCTAATAAGTGGCTAAAAAAGGGCCACAAAAAGGCCTCTAAAAAAAACCTATAGGGTCTAGGCGCTTGCTGTCTGCGCTGCTGCGTTCCAAAAACTTTATCCAGCCTTCTAACATGTGCCTCGGAGAGGAAAAAGAACGTTTGTTGCCCTTTTAGCTCATTTATCATGGAAATGTGGTGCATTTTTTTTTTTACCTTTTAAACTGTGACACCCCCACTGATGGCCCGATCTCCATAAAAGTTTGCACGCTTCTTTAGAATAATATGGCGCATGTGCTCAGCTAATTTGGTGAAGCTCTGCTCTTTTCCCCCCATTTTTCAGTCATTTAAATGTCATTTTGCATAGGGTAATACAGAGGCCTTCTCACCTTTATGACAGTTAAAGCGCCACCAATGGCCCGACGTCCATGAAAGTTTTCAAGCTTCTTCAGGATCACGTGACGCATGCGCATGCCCGATTTTGTGAGCTTGTATGCAAATCAGACAGCAAGATGGCCGCTTTCAGCCATTTCATGTGTTTTTTCCATAGAAATACATCATTTTGACACCATAGCGCCACCAAGTGGCCAGTCGCTGCGCCCTTTTTCACGTGACCACAGAATGAGCTCGTACATGCGTGTGCTGAGTTTGGTGCAAAAATCTCGTTCCGTTCACGAGTTATAGCCAATTAAGCAAAATGGGCTCCTCCCACTTCGAACATTTTGGCGGCCCTTAGGGACCGTGAAGCGAAATTTACACTTTCTTTTGATAATTATTGACAATCAGACTCCAGAGAATCTTGCCGCACTGGTTTGGTTCCGGTCGGGCCAAAAACCTAGGACTAGTTCGCGAAAGTAGGTTTTTGGAAAAACCCCAAATACCCTAAAATTTTCCCAGGGTGACGAGCAAATCCGAGGCATGCATCTGGTCCGCCTCGAGCCAAGGATTCCAGCGATATAAGACACTTGAGCCTACGCCTCACGGTTGATGAGTTATGAGCCGTTTCGTACTTTTGCCCGCTGTAGCGCCCCCGTCAGGCCGATCGGGGCGGGCCTTGGTGACGCTGTAGGCGGTGTGAGTACTATCAGCCCCCAAAGTTTCAAGTCTCCACGACTTACGGTTTGGTCTGCCCGATCAGTTTTATGTCTGAATGTTGCATCATGGGAAAATTAACAATTACAATAGGTGTTCAGCACTGAAGTGCTTGAACCCCTAATAAGTGGCTAAAAAAGGGCCACAAAAAGGCCTCTAAAAAAAAAACTATAGGGTCTAGGCGCTTGCCGTCTGCGCTGCTGCGTTCCAAAAACTTTATCCAGCCTTCTAACATGTGCCTCGGAGAGGAAAAAGAACGTTTGTTGCCCTTTTAGCTCATTTATCATGGAAATGTGGTGCATTTTTTTTTTTACCTTTTAAACTGTGACACCCCCACTGATGGCCCGATCTCCATAAAAGTTTGCACGCTTCTTTAGAATAATATGGCGCATGTGCTCAGCTAATTTGGTGAAGCTCTGCTCTTTTCCCCCCATTTTTCAGTCATTTAAATGTCATTTTGCATAGGGTAATACAGAGGCCTTCTCACCTTTATGACAGTTAAAGCGCCACCAATGGCCCGACGTCCATGAAAGTTTTCAAGCTTCTTCAGGATCACGTGACGCATGCGCATGCCCGATTTTGTGAGCTTGTATGCAAATCAGACAGCAAGATGGCCGCTTTCAGCCATTTCATGTGTTTTTTCCATAGAAATACATCATTTTGACACCATAGCGCCACCAAGTGGCCAGTCGCTGCGCCCTTTTTCACGTGACCACAGAATGAGCTCGTACATGCGTGTGCTGAGTTTGGTGCAAAAATCTCGTTCCGTTCACGAGTTATAGCCAATTAAGCAAAATGGGCTCCTCCCACTTCGAACATTTTGGCGGCCCTTAGGGACCGTGAAGCGAAATTTACACTTTTTTTTGATAATTATTGACAATCAGACTCCAGAGAATCTTGCCGCACTGGTTTGGTTCCGGTCGGGCCAAAAACCTAGGACTAGTTCGCGAAAGTAGGTTTTTGGAAAAACCCCAAATACCCTAAAATTTTCCCAGGGTGACGAGCAAATCCGAGGCATGCATCTGGTCCGCCTCGAGCCAAGGATTCCAGCGATATAAGACACTTGAGCCTACGCCTCACGGTTGATGAGTTATGAGCCGTTTCGTACTTTTGCCCGCTGTAGCGCCCCCGTCAGGCCGATAGGGGCGGGCCTTGGTGACGCTGTAGGCGGTGTGAGTACTATCAGCCCCCAAAGTTTCAAGTCTCCACGACTTACGGTTTGGTCTGCCCGATCAGTTTTATGTCTGAATGTTGCATCATGGGAAAATTAACAATTACAATAGGTGTTCAGCACTGAAGTGCTTGAACCCCTAATAAGTGGCTAAAAAAGGGCCACAAAAAGGCCTCTAAAAAAAACCTATAGGGTCTAGGCGCTTGCTGTCTGCGCTGCTGCATTCCAAAAACTTTATCCAGCCTTCTAACATGTGCCTCGGAGAGGAAAAAGAACGTTTGTTGCCCTTTTAGCTCATTTATCATGGAAATGTGGTGCATTTTTTTTTTTACCTTTTAAACTGTGACACCCCCACTGATGGCCCGATCTCCATAAAAGTTTGCACGCTTCTTTAGAATAATATGGCGCATGTGCTCAGCTAATTTGGTGAAGCTCTGCTCTTTTCCCCCCATTTTTCAGTCATTTAAATGTCATTTTGCATAGGGTAATACAGAGGCCTTCTCACCTTTATGACAGTTAAAGCGCCACCAATGGCCCGACGTCCATGAAAGTTTTCAAGCTTCTTCAGGATCACGTGACGCATGCGCATGCCCGATTTTGTGAGCTTGTATGCAAATCAGACAGCAAGATGGCCGCTTTCAGCCATTTCATGTGTTTTTTCCATAGAAATACATCATTTTGACACCATAGCGCCACCAAGTGGCCAGTCGCTGCGCCCTTTTTCACGTGACCACAGAATGAGCTCGTACATGCGTGTGCTGAGTTTGGTGCAAAAATCTCGTTCCGTTCACGAGTTATAGCCAATTAAGCAAAATGGGCTCCTCCCACTTCGAACATTTTGGCGGCCCTTAGGGACCGTGAAGCGAAATTTACACTTTTTTTTGATAATTATTGACAATCAGACTCCAGAGAATCTTGCCGCACTGGTTTGGTTCCGGTCGGGCCAAAAACCTAGGACTAGTTCGCGAAAGTAGGTTTTTGGAAAAACCCCAAATACCCTAAAATTTTCCCAGGGTGACGAGCAAATCCGAGGCATGCATCTGGTCCGCCTCGAGCCAAGGATTCCAGCGATATAAGACACTTGAGCCTACGCCTCACGGTTGATGAGTTATGAGCCGTTTCGTACTTTTGCCCGCTGTAGCGCCCCCGTCAGGCCGATCGGGGCGGGCCTTGGTGACGCTGTAGGCGGTGTGAGTACTATCAGCCCCCAAAGTTTCAAGTCTCCACGACTTACGGTTTGGTCTGCCCGATCAGTTTTATGTCTGAATGTTGCATCATGGGAAAATTAACAATTACAATAGGTGTTCAGCACTGAAGTGCTTGAACCCCTAATAAGTGGCTAAAAAAGGGCCACAAAAAGGCCTCTAAAAAAAAAACTATAGGGTCTAGGCGCTTGCCGTCTGCGCTGCTGCGTTCCAAAAACTTTATCCAGCCTTCTAACATGTGCCTCGGAGAGGAAAAAGAACGTTTGTTGCCCTTTTAGCTCATTTATCATGGAAATGTGGTGCATTTTTTTTTTTACCTTTTAAACTGTGACACCCCCACTGATGGCCCGATCTCCATAAAAGTTTGCACGCTTCTTTAGAATAATATGGCGCATGTGCTCAGCTAATTTGGTGAAGCTCTGCTCTTTTCCCCCCATTTTTCAGTCATTTAAATGTCATTTTGCATAGGGTAATACAGAGGCCTTCTCACCTTTATGACAGTTAAAGCGCCACCAATGGCCCGACGTCCATGAAAGTTTTCAAGCTTCTTCAGGATCACGTGACGCATGCGCATGCCCGATTTTGTGAGCTTGTATGCAAATCAGACAGCAAGATGGCCGCTTTCAGCCATTTCATGTGTTTTTTCCATAGAAATACATCATTTTGACACCATAGCGCCACCAAGTGGCCAGTCGCTGCGCCCTTTTTCACGTGACCACAGAATGAGCTCGTACATGCGTGTGCTGAGTTTGGTGCAAAAATCTCGTTCCGTTCACGAGTTATAGCCAATTAAGCAAAATGGGCTCCTCCCACTTCGAACATTTTGGCGGCCCTTAGGGACCGTGAAGCGAAATTTACACTTTTTTTTGATAATTATTGACAATCAGACTCCAGAGAATCTTGCCGCACTGGTTTGGTTCCGGTCGGGCCAAAAACCTAGGACTAGTTCGCGAAAGTAGGTTTTTGGAAAAACCCCAAATACCCTAAAATTTTCCCAGGGTGACGAGCAAATCCGAGGCATGCATCTGGTCCGCCTCGAGCCAAGGATTCCAGCGATATAAGACACTTGAGCCTACGCCTCACGGTTGATGAGTTATGAGCCGTTTCGTACTTTTGCCCGCTGTAGCGCCCCCGTCAGGCCGATAGGGGCGGGCCTTGGTGACGCTGTAGGCGGTGTGAGTACTATCAGCCCCCAAAGTTTCAAGTCTCCACGACTTACGGTTTGGTCTGCCCGATCAGTTTTATGTCTGAATGTTGCATCATGGGAAAATTAACAATTACAATAGGTGTTCAGCACTGAAGTGCTTGAACCCCTAATAAGTGGCTAAAAAAGGGCCACAAAAAGGCCTCTAAAAAAAACCTATAGGGTCTAGGCGCTTGCTGTCTGCGCTGCTGCGTTCCAAAAACTTTATCCAGCCTTCTAACATGTGCCTCGGAGAGGAAAAAGAACGTTTGTTGCCCTTTTAGCTCATTTATCATGGAAATGTGGTGCATTTTTTTTTTTACCTTTTAAACTGTGACACCCCCACTGATGGCCCGATCTCCATAAAAGTTTGCACGCTTCTTTAGAATAATATGGCGCATGTGCTCAGCTAATTTGGTGAAGCTCTGCTCTTTTCCCCCCATTTTTCAGTCATTTAAATGTCATTTTGCATAGGGTAATACAGAGGCCTTCTCACCTTTATGACAGTTAAAGCGCCACCAATGGCCCGACGTCCATGAAAGTTTTCAAGCTTCTTCAGGATCACGTGACGCATGCGCATGCCCGATTTTGTGAGCTTGTATGCAAATCAGACAGCAAGATGGCCGCTTTCAGCCATTTCATGTGTTTTTTCCATAGAAATACATCATTTTGACACCATAGCGCCACCAAGTGGCCAGTCGCTGCGCCCTTTTTCACGTGACCACAGAATGAGCTCGTACATGCGTGTGCTGAGTTTGGTGCAAAAATCTCGTTCCGTTCACGAGTTATAGCCAATTAAGCAAAATGGGCTCCTCCCACTTCGAACATTTTGGCGGCCCTTAGGGACCGTGAAGCGAAATTTACACTTTTTTTTGATAATTATTGACAATCAGACTCCAGAGAATCTTGCCGCACTGGTTTGGTTCCGGTCGGGCCAAAAACCTAGGACTAGTTCGCGAAAGTAGGTTTTTGGAAAAACCCCAAATACCCTAAAATTTTCCCAGGGTGACGAGCAAATCCGAGGCATGCATCTGGTCCGCCTCGAGCCAAGGATTCCAGCGATATAAGACACTTGAGCCTACGCCTCACGGTTGATGAGTTATGAGCCGTTTCGTACTTTTGCCCGCTGTAGCGCCCCCGTCAGGCCGATCGGGGCGGGCCTTGGTGACGCTGTAGGCGGTGTGAGTACTATCAGCCCCCAAAGTTTCAAGTCTCCACGACTTACGGTTTGGTCTGCCCGATCAGTTTTATGTCTGAATGTTGCATCATGGGAAAATTAACAATTACAATAGGTGTTCAGCACTGAAGTGCTTGAACCCCTAATAAGTGGCTAAAAAAGGGCCACAAAAAGGCCTCTAAAAAAAAACTATAGGGTCTAGGCGCTTGCCGTCTGCGCTGCTGCGTTCCAAAAACTTTATCCAGCCTTCTAACATGTGCCTCGGAGAGGAAAAAGAACGTTTGTTGCCCTTTTAGCTCATTTATCATGGAAATGTGGTGCATTTTTTTTTTTACCTTTTAAACTGTGACACCCCCACTGATGGCCCGATCTCCATAAAAGTTTGCACGCTTCTTTAGAATAATATGGCGCATGTGCTCAGCTAATTTGGTGAAGCTCTGCTCTTTTCCCCCCATTTTTCAGTCATTTAAATGTCATTTTGCATAGGGTAATACAGAGGCCTTCTCACCTTTATGACAGTTAAAGCGCCACCAATGGCCCGACGTCCATGAAAGTTTTCAAGCTTCTTCAGGATCACGTGACGCATGCGCATGCCCGATTTTGTGAGCTTGTATGCAAATCAGACAGCAAGATGGCCGCTTTCAGCCATTTCATGTGTTTTTTCCATAGAAATACATCATTTTGACACCATAGCGCCACCAAGTGGCCAGTCGCTGCGCCCTTTTTCACGTGACCACAGAATGAGCTCGTACATGCGTGTGCTGAGTTTGGTGCAAAAATCTCGTTCCGTTCACGAGTTATAGCCAATTAAGCAAAATGGGCTCCTCCCACTTCGAACATTTTGGCGGCCCTTAGGGACCGTGAAGCGAAATTTACACTTTCTTTTGATAATTATTGACAATCAGACTCCAGAGAATCTTGCCGCACTGGTTTGGTTCCGGTCGGGCCAAAAACCTAGGACTAGTTCGCGAAAGTAGGTTTTTGGAAAAACCCCAAATACCCTAAAATTTTCCCAGGGTGACGAGCAAATCCGAGGCATGCATCTGGTCCGCCTCGAGCCAAGGATTCCAGCGATATAAGACACTTGAGCCTACGCCTCACGGTTGATGAGTTATGAGCCGTTTCGTACTTTTGCCCGCTGTAGCGCCCCCGTCAGGCCGATCGGGGCGGGCCTTGGTGACGCTGTAGGCGGTGTGAGTACTATCAGCCCCCAAAGTTTCAAGTCTCCACGACTTACGGTTTGGTCTGCCCGATCAGTTTTATGTCTGAATGTTGCATCATGGGAAAATTAACAATTACAATAGGTGTTCAGCACTGAAGTGCTTGAACCCCTAATAAGTGGCTAAAAAAGGGCCACAAAAAGGCCTCTAAAAAAAAAACTATAGGGTCTAGGCGCTTGCCGTCTGCGCTGCTGCGTTCCAAAAACTTTATCCAGCCTTCTAACATGTGCCTCGGAGAGGAAAAAGAACGTTTGTTGCCCTTTTAGCTCATTTATCATGGAAATGTGGTGCATTTTTTTTTTTACCTTTTAAACTGTGACACCCCCACTGATGGCCCGATCTCCATAAAAGTTTGCACGCTTCTTTAGAATAATATGGCGCATGTGCTCAGCTAATTTGGTGAAGCTCTGCTCTTTTCCCCCCATTTTTCAGTCATTTAAATGTCATTTTGCATAGGGTAATACAGAGGCCTTCTCACCTTTATGACAGTTAAAGCGCCACCAATGGCCCGACGTCCATGAAAGTTTTCAAGCTTCTTCAGGATCACGTGACGCATGCGCATGCCCGATTTTGTGAGCTTGTATGCAAATCAGACAGCAAGATGGCCGCTTTCAGCCATTTCATGTGTTTTTTCCATAGAAATACATCATTTTGACACCATAGCGCCACCAAGTGGCCAGTCGCTGCGCCCTTTTTCACGTGACCACAGAATGAGCTCGTACATGCGTGTGCTGAGTTTGGTGCAAAAATCTCGTTCCGTTCACGAGTTATAGCCAATTAAGCAAAATGGGCTCCTCCCACTTCGAACATTTTGGCGGCCCTTAGGGACCGTGAAGCGAAATTTACACTTTTTTTTGATAATTATTGACAATCAGACTCCAGAGAATCTTGCCGCACTGGTTTGGTTCCGGTCGGGCCAAAAACCTAGGACTAGTTCGCGAAAGTAGGTTTTTGGAAAAACCCCAAATACCCTAAAATTTTCCCAGGGTGACGAGCAAATCCGAGGCATGCATCTGGTCCGCCTCGAGCCAAGGATTCCAGCGATATAAGACACTTGAGCCTACGCCTCACGGTTGATGAGTTATGAGCCGTTTCGTACTTTTGCCCGCTGTAGCGCCCCCGTCAGGCCGATAGGGGCGGGCCTTGGTGACGCTGTAGGCGGTGTGAGTACTATCAGCCCCCAAAGTTTCAAGTCTCCACGACTTACGGTTTGGTCTGCCCGATCAGTTTTATGTCTGAATGTTGCATCATGGGAAAATTAACAATTACAATAGGTGTTCAGCACTGAAGTGCTTGAACCCCTAATAAGTGGCTAAAAAAGGGCCACAAAAAGGCCTCTAAAAAAAACCTATAGGGTCTAGGCGCTTGCTGTCTGCGCTGCTGCGTTCCAAAAACTTTATCCAGCCTTCTAACATGTGCCTCGGAGAGGAAAAAGAACGTTTGTTGCCCTTTTAGCTCATTTATCATGGAAATGTGGTGCATTTTTTTTTTTACCTTTTAAACTGTGACACCCCCACTGATGGCCCGATCTCCATAAAAGTTTGCACGCTTCTTTAGAATAATATGGCGCATGTGCTCAGCTAATTTGGTGAAGCTCTGCTCTTTTCCCCCCATTTTTCAGTCATTTAAATGTCATTTTGCATAGGGTAATACAGAGGCCTTCTCACCTTTATGACAGTTAAAGCGCCACCAATGGCCCGACGTCCATGAAAGTTTTCAAGCTTCTTCAGGATCACGTGACGCATGCGCATGCCCGATTTTGTGAGCTTGTATGCAAATCAGACAGCAAGATGGCCGCTTTCAGCCATTTCATGTGTTTTTTCCATAGAAATACATCATTTTGACACCATAGCGCCACCAAGTGGCCAGTCGCTGCGCCCTTTTTCACGTGACCACAGAATGAGCTCGTACATGCGTGTGCTGAGTTTGGTGCAAAAATCTCGTTCCGTTCACGAGTTATAGCCAATTAAGCAAAATGGGCTCCTCCCACTTCGAACATTTTGGCGGCCCTTAGGGACCGTGAAGCGAAATTTACACTTTTTTTTGATAATTATTGACAATCAGACTCCAGAGAATCTTGCCGCACTGGTTTGGTTCCGGTCGGGCCAAAAACCTAGGACTAGTTCGCGAAAGTAGGTTTTTGGAAAAACCCCAAATACCCTAAAATTTTCCCAGGGTGACGAGCAAATCCGAGGCATGCATCTGGTCCGCCTCGAGCCAAGGATTCCAGCGATATAAGACACTTGAGCCTACGCCTCACGGTTGATGAGTTATGAGCCGTTTCGTACTTTTGCCCGCTGTAGCGCCCCCGTCAGGCCGATCGGGGCGGGCCTTGGTGACGCTGTAGGCGGTGTGAGTACTATCAGCCCCCAAAGTTTCAAGTCTCCACGACTTACGGTTTGGTCTGCCCGATCAGTTTTATGTCTGAATGTTGCATCATGGGAAAATTAACAATTACAATAGGTGTTCAGCACTGAAGTGCTTGAACCCCTAATAAGTGGCTAAAAAAGGGCCACAAAAAGGCCTCTAAAAAAAAAACTATAGGGTCTAGGCGCTTGCCGTCTGCGCTGCTGCGTTCCAAAAACTTTATCCAGCCTTCTAACATGTGCCTCGGAGAGGAAAAAGAACGTTTGTTGCCCTTTTAGCTCATTTATCATGGAAATGTGGTGCATTTTTTTTTTTACCTTTTAAACTGTGACACCCCCACTGATGGCCCGATCTCCATAAAAGTTTGCACGCTTCTTTAGAATAATATGGCGCATGTGCTCAGCTAATTTGGTGAAGCTCTGCTCTTTTCCCCCCATTTTTCAGTCATTTAAATGTCATTTTGCATAGGGTAATACAGAGGCCTTCTCACCTTTATGACAGTTAAAGCGCCACCAATGGCCCGACGTCCATGAAAGTTTTCAAGCTTCTTCAGGATCACGTGACGCATGCGCATGCCCGATTTTGTGAGCTTGTATGCAAATCAGACAGCAAGATGGCCGCTTTCAGCCATTTCATGTGTTTTTTCCATAGAAATACATCATTTTGACACCATAGCGCCACCAAGTGGCCAGTCGCTGCGCCCTTTTTCACGTGACCACAGAATGAGCTCGTACATGCGTGTGCTGAGTTTGGTGCAAAAATCTCGTTCCGTTCACGAGTTATAGCCAATTAAGCAAAATGGGCTCCTCCCACTTCGAACATTTTGGCGGCCCTTAGGGACCGTGAAGCGAAATTTACACTTTTTTTTGATAATTATTGACAATCAGACTCCAGAGAATCTTGCCGCACTGGTTTGGTTCCGGTCGGGCCAAAAACCTAGGACTAGTTCGCGAAAGTAGGTTTTTGGAAAAACCCCAAATACCCTAAAATTTTCCCAGGGTGACGAGCAAATCCGAGGCATGCATCTGGTCCGCCTCGAGCCAAGGATTCCAGCGATATAAGACACTTGAGCCTACGCCTCACGGTTGATGAGTTATGAGCCGTTTCGTACTTTTGCCCGCTGTAGCGCCCCCGTCAGGCCGATAGGGGCGGGCCTTGGTGACGCTGTAGGCGGTGTGAGTACTATCAGCCCCCAAAGTTTCAAGTCTCCACGACTTACGGTTTGGTCTGCCCGATCAGTTTTATGTCTGAATGTTGCATCATGGGAAAATTAACAATTACAATAGGTGTTCAGCACTGAAGTGCTTGAACCCCTAATAAGTGGCTAAAAAAGGGCCACAAAAAGGCCTCTAAAAAAAACCTATAGGGTCTAGGCGCTTGCTGTCTGCGCTGCTGCGTTCCAAAAACTTTATCCAGCCTTCTAACATGTGCCTCGGAGAGGAAAAAGAACGTTTGTTGCCCTTTTAGCTCATTTATCATGGAAATGTGGTGCATTTTTTTTTTTACCTTTTAAACTGTGACACCCCCACTGATGGCCCGATCTCCATAAAAGTTTGCACGCTTCTTTAGAATAATATGGCGCATGTGCTCAGCTAATTTGGTGAAGCTCTGCTCTTTTCCCCCCATTTTTCAGTCATTTAAATGTCATTTTGCATAGGGTAATACAGAGGCCTTCTCACCTTTATGACAGTTAAAGCGCCACCAATGGCCCGACGTCCATGAAAGTTTTCAAGCTTCTTCAGGATCACGTGACGCATGCGCATGCCCGATTTTGTGAGCTTGTATGCAAATCAGACAGCAAGATGGCCGCTTTCAGCCATTTCATGTGTTTTTTCCATAGAAATACATCATTTTGACACCATAGCGCCACCAAGTGGCCAGTCGCTGCGCCCTTTTTCACGTGACCACAGAATGAGCTCGTACATGCGTGTGCTGAGTTTGGTGCAAAAATCTCGTTCCGTTCACGAGTTATAGCCAATTAAGCAAAATGGGCTCCTCCCACTTCGAACATTTTGGCGGCCCTTAGGGACCGTGAAGCGAAATTTACACTTTTTTTTGATAATTATTGACAATCAGACTCCAGAGAATCTTGCCGCACTGGTTTGGTTCCGGTCGGGCCAAAAACCTAGGACTAGTTCGCGAAAGTAGGTTTTTGGAAAAACCCCAAATACCCTAAAATTTTCCCAGGGTGACGAGCAAATCCGAGGCATGCATCTGGTCCGCCTCGAGCCAAGGATTCCAGCGATATAAGACACTTGAGCCTACGCCTCACGGTTGATGAGTTATGAGCCGTTTCGTACTTTTGCCCGCTGTAGCGCCCCCGTCAGGCCGATCGGGGCGGGCCTTGGTGACGCTGTAGGCGGTGTGAGTACTATCAGCCCCCAAAGTTTCAAGTCTCCACGACTTACGGTTTGGTCTGCCCGATCAGTTTTATGTCTGAATGTTGCATCATGGGAAAATTAACAATTACAATAGGTGTTCAGCACTGAAGTGCTTGAACCCCTAATAAGTGGCTAAAAAAGGGCCACAAAAAGGCCTCTAAAAAAAAACTATAGGGTCTAGGCGCTTGCCGTCTGCGCTGCTGCGTTCCAAAAACTTTATCCAGCCTTCTAACATGTGCCTCGGAGAGGAAAAAGAACGTTTGTTGCCCTTTTAGCTCATTTATCATGGAAATGTGGTGCATTTTTTTTTTTACCTTTTAAACTGTGACACCCCCACTGATGGCCCGATCTCCATAAAAGTTTGCACGCTTCTTTAGAATAATATGGCGCATGTGCTCAGCTAATTTGGTGAAGCTCTGCTCTTTTCCCCCCATTTTTCAGTCATTTAAATGTCATTTTGCATAGGGTAATACAGAGGCCTTCTCACCTTTATGACAGTTAAAGCGCCACCAATGGCCCGACGTCCATGAAAGTTTTCAAGCTTCTTCAGGATCACGTGACGCATGCGCATGCCCGATTTTGTGAGCTTGTATGCAAATCAGACAGCAAGATGGCCGCTTTCAGCCATTTCATGTGTTTTTTCCATAGAAATACATCATTTTGACACCATAGCGCCACCAAGTGGCCAGTCGCTGCGCCCTTTTTCACGTGACCACAGAATGAGCTCGTACATGCGTGTGCTGAGTTTGGTGCAAAAATCTCGTTCCGTTCACGAGTTATAGCCAATTAAGCAAAATGGGCTCCTCCCACTTCGAACATTTTGGCGGCCCTTAGGGACCGTGAAGCGAAATTTACACTTTTTTTTGATAATTATTGACAATCAGACTCCAGAGAATCTTGCCGCACTGGTTTGGTTCCGGTCGGGCCAAAAACCTAGGACTAGTTCGCGAAAGTAGGTTTTTGGAAAAACCCCAAATACCCTAAAATTTTCCCAGGGTGACGAGCAAATCCGAGGCATGCATCTGGTCCGCCTCGAGCCAAGGATTCCAGCGATATAAGACACTTGAGCCTACGCCTCACGGTTGATGAGTTATGAGCCGTTTCGTACTTTTGCCCGCTGTAGCGCCCCCGTCAGGCCGATCGGGGCGGGCCTTGGTGACGCTGTAGGCGGTGTGAGTACTATCAGCCCCCAAAGTTTCAAGTCTCCACGACTTACGGTTTGGTCTGCCCGATCAGTTTTATGTCTGAATGTTGCATCATGGGAAAATTAACAATTACAATAGGTGTTCAGCACTGAAGTGCTTGAACCCCTAATAAGTGGCTAAAAAAGGGCCACAAAAAGGCCTCTAAAAAAAAAACTATAGGGTCTAGGCGCTTGCCGTCTGCGCTGCTGCGTTCCAAAAACTTTATCCAGCCTTCTAACATGTGCCTCGGAGAGGAAAAAGAACGTTTGTTGCCCTTTTAGCTCATTTATCATGGAAATGTGGTGCATTTTTTTTTTTACCTTTTAAACTGTGACACCCCCACTGATGGCCCGATCTCCATAAAAGTTTGCACGCTTCTTTAGAATAATATGGCGCATGTGCTCAGCTAATTTGGTGAAGCTCTGCTCTTTTCCCCCCATTTTTCAGTCATTTAAATGTCATTTTGCATAGGGTAATACAGAGGCCTTCTCACCTTTATGACAGTTAAAGCGCCACCAATGGCCCGACGTCCATGAAAGTTTTCAAGCTTCTTCAGGATCACGTGACGCATGCGCATGCCCGATTTTGTGAGCTTGTATGCAAATCAGACAGCAAGATGGCCGCTTTCAGCCATTTCATGTGTTTTTTCCATAGAAATACATCATTTTGACACCATAGCGCCACCAAGTGGCCAGTCGCTGCGCCCTTTTTCACGTGACCACAGAATGAGCTCGTACATGCGTGTGCTGAGTTTGGTGCAAAAATCTCGTTCCGTTCACGAGTTATAGCCAATTAAGCAAAATGGGCTCCTCCCACTTCGAACATTTTGGCGGCCCTTAGGGACCGTGAAGCGAAATTTACACTTTTTTTTGATAATTATTGACAATCAGACTCCAGAGAATCTTGCCGCACTGGTTTGGTTCCGGTCGGGCCAAAAACCTAGGACTAGTTCGCGAAAGTAGGTTTTTGGAAAAACCCCAAATACCCTAAAATTTTCCCAGGGTGACGAGCAAATCCGAGGCATGCATCTGGTCCGCCTCGAGCCAAGGATTCCAGCGATATAAGACACTTGAGCCTACGCCTCACGGTTGATGAGTTATGAGCCGTTTCGTACTTTTGCCCGCTGTAGCGCCCCCGTCAGGCCGATCGGGGCGGGCCTTGGTGACGCTGTAGGCGGTGTGAGTACTATCAGCCCCCAAAGTTTCAAGTCTCCACGACTTACGGTTTGGTCTGCCCGATCAGTTTTATGTCTGAATGTTGCATCATGGGAAAATTAACAATTACAATAGGTGTTCAGCACTGAAGTGCTTGAACCCCTAATAAGTGGCTAAAAAAGGGCCACAAAAAGGCCTCTAAAAAAAAAACTATAGGGTCTAGGCGCTTGCCGTCTGCGCTGCTGCGTTCCAAAAACTTTATCCAGCCTTCTAACATGTGCCTCGGAGAGGAAAAAGAACGTTTGTTGCCCTTTTAGCTCATTTATCATGGAAATGTGGTGCATTTTTTTTTTACCTTTTAAACTGTGACACCCCCACTGATGGCCCGATCTCCATAAAAGTTTGCACGCTTCTTTAGAATAATATGGCGCATGTGCTCAGCTAATTTGGTGAAGCTCTGCTCTTTTCCCCCCATTTTTCAGTCATTTAAATGTCATTTTGCATAGGGTAATACAGAGGCCTTCTCACCTTTATGACAGTTAAAGCGCCACCAATGGCCCGACGTCCATGAAAGTTTTCAAGCTTCTTCAGGATCACGTGACGCATGCGCATGCCCGATTTTGTGAGCTTGTATGCAAATCAGACAGCAAGATGGCCGCTTTCAGCCATTTCATGTGTTTTTTCCATAGAAATACATCATTTTGACACCATAGCGCCACCAAGTGGCCAGTCGCTGCGCCCTTTTTCACGTGACCACAGAATGAGCTCGTACATGCGTGTGCTGAGTTTGGTGCAAAAATCTCGTTCCGTTCACGAGTTATAGCCAATTAAGCAAAATGGGCTCCTCCCACTTCGAACATTTTGGCGGCCCTTAGGGACCGTGAAGCGAAATTTACACTTTTTTTTGATAATTATTGACAATCAGACTCCAGAGAATCTTGCCGCACTGGTTTGGTTCCGGTCGGGCCAAAAACCTAGGACTAGTTCGCGAAAGTAGGTTTTTGGAAAAACCCCAAATACCCTAAAATTTTCCCAGGGTGACGAGCAAATCCGAGGCATGCATCTGGTCCGCCTCGAGCCAAGGATTCCAGCGATATAAGACACTTGAGCCTACGCCTCACGGTTGATGAGTTATGAGCCGTTTCGTACTTTTGCCCGCTGTAGCGCCCCCGTCAGGCCGATAGGGGCGGGCCTTGGTGACGCTGTAGGCGGTGTGAGTACTATCAGCCCCCAAAGTTTCAAGTCTCCACGACTTACGGTTTGGTCTGCCCGATCAGTTTTATGTTTGAATGTTGCATCATGGGAAAATTAACAATTACAATAGGTGTTCAGCACTGAAGTGCTTGAACCCCTAATAAGTGGCTAAAAAAGGGCCACAAAAAGGCCTCTAAAAAAAACCTATAGGGTCTAGGCGCTTGCTGTCTGCGCTGCTGCGTTCCAAAAACTTTATCCAGCCTTCTAACATGTGCCTCGGAGAGGAAAAAGAACGTTTGTTGCCCTTTTAGCTCATTTATCATGGAAATGTGGTGCATTTTTTTTTTTACCTTTTAAACTGTGACACCCCCACTGATGGCCCGATCTCCATAAAAGTTTGCACGCTTCTTTAGAATAATATGGCGCATGTGCTCAGCTAATTTGGTGAAGCTCTGCTCTTTTCCCCCCATTTTTCAGTCATTTAAATGTCATTTTGCATAGGGTAATACAGAGGCCTTCTCACCTTTATGACAGTTAAAGCGCCACCAATGGCCCGACGTCCATGAAAGTTTTCAAGCTTCTTCAGGATCACGTGACGCATGCGCATGCCCGATTTTGTGAGCTTGTATGCAAATCAGACAGCAAGATGGCCGCTTTCAGCCATTTCATGTGTTTTTTCCATAGAAATACATCATTTTGACACCCTTTTAACAGTTATAGCGCCACCAAGTGGCCAGTCGCTGCGCCCTTTTTCACGTGACCACAGAATGAGCTCGTACATGCGTGTGCTGAGTTTGGTGCAAAAATCTCGTTCCGTTCACGAGTCATAGCCAATTAAGCAAAATGGGCTCCTCCTACTTCGAACATTTTGGCGGCCCTTAGGGACCGTGAAGCGAAATTTACACTTTTTTTTGATAATTATTGACAATCAGACTCCAGAGAATCTTGCCGCACTGGTTTGGTTCCGGTCGGGCCAAAAACCTAGGACTAGTTCGCGAAAGTAGGTTTTTGGAAAAACCCCAAATACCCTAAAATTTTCCCAGGGTGCCGAGCAAATCCGAGGCATGCATCTAGTCCGCCTCGAGCCAAGGATTCCAGCGATATAAGACACTTGAGCCTACGCCTCACGGTTGATGAGTTATGAGCCGTTTCATACTTTTGCCCGCTGTAGCGCCCCCGTCAGGCCGATCGGGGCGGGCCTTGGTGACGCTGTAGGCGGTGTGAGTACTATCAGCCCCCAAAGTTTCAAGTCTCCACGACTTACGGTTTGGTCTGCCCGATCAGTTTTATGTCTGAATGTTGCATCATGGGAAAATTAACAATTACAATAGGTGTTCAGCACTGAAGTGCTTGAACCCCTAATAAGTGGCTAAAAAAGGGCCACAAAAAGGCCTCTAAAAAAAAAACTATAGGGTCTAGGCGCTTGCCGTCTGCGCTGCTGCGTTCCAAAAACTTTATCCAGCCTTCTAACATGTGCCTCGGAGAGGAAAAAGAACGTTTGTTGCCCTTTTAGCTCATTTATCATGGAAATGTGGTGCATTTTTTTTTTTACCTTTTAAACTGTGACACCCCCACTGATGGCCCGATCTCCATAAAAGTTTGCACGCTTCTTTAGAATAATATGGCGCATGTGCTCAGCTAATTTGGTGAAGCTCTGCTCTTTTCCCCCCATTTTTCAGTCATTTAAATGTCATTTTGCATAGGGTAATACAGAGGCCTTCTCACCTTTATGACAGTTAAAGCGCCACCAATGGCCCGACGTCCATGAAAGTTTTCAAGCTTCTTCAGGATCACGTGACGCATGCGCATGCCCGATTTTGTGAGCTTGTATGCAAATCAGACAGCAAGATGGCCGCTTTCAGCCATTTCATGTGTTTTTTCCATAGAAATACATCATTTTGACACCATAGCGCCACCAAGTGGCCAGTCGCTGCGCCCTTTTTCACGTGACCACAGAATGAGCTCGTACATGCGTGTGCTGAGTTTGGTGCAAAAATCTCGTTCCGTTCACGAGTTATAGCCAATTAAGCAAAATGGGCTCCTCCCACTTCGAACATTTTGGCGGCCCTTAGGGACCGTGAAGCGAAATTTACACTTTTTTTTGATAATTATTGACAATCAGACTCCAGAGAATCTTGCCGCACTGGTTTGGTTCCGGTCGGGCCAAAAACCTAGGACTAGTTCGCGAAAGTAGGTTTTTGGAAAAACCCCAAATACCCTAAAATTTTCCCAGGGTGACGAGCAAATCCGAGGCATGCATCTGGTCCGCCTCGAGCCAAGGATTCCAGCGATATAAGACACTTGAGCCTACGCCTCACGGTTGATGAGTTATGAGCCGTTTCGTACTTTTGCCCGCTGTAGCGCCCCCGTCAGGCCGATCGGGGCGGGCCTTGGTGACGCTGTAGGCGGTGTGAGTACTATCAGCCCCCAAAGTTTCAAGTCTCCACGACTTACGGTTTGGTCTGCCCGATCAGTTTTATGTCTGAATGTTGCATCATGGGAAAATTAACAATTACAATAGGTGTTCAGCACTGAAGTGCTTGAACCCCTAATAAGTGGCTAAAAAAGGGCCACAAAAAGGCCTCTAAAAAAAAAACTATAGGGTCTAGGCGCTTGCCGTCTGCGCTGCTGCGTTCCAAAAACTTTATCCAGCCTTCTAACATGTGCCTCGGAGAGGAAAAAGAACGTTTGTTGCCCTTTTAGCTCATTTATCATGGAAATGTGGTGCATTTTTTTTTTACCTTTTAAACTGTGACACCCCCACTGATGGCCCGATCTCCATAAAAGTTTGCACGCTTCTTTAGAATAATATGGCGCATGTGCTCAGCTAATTTGGTGAAGCTCTGCTCTTTTCCCCCCATTTTTCAGTCATTTAAATGTCATTTTGCATAGGGTAATACAGAGGCCTTCTCACCTTTATGACAGTTAAAGCGCCACCAATGGCCCGACGTCCATGAAAGTTTTCAAGCTTCTTCAGGATCACGTGACGCATGCGCATGCCCGATTTTGTGAGCTTGTATGCAAATCAGACAGCAAGATGGCCGCTTTCAGCCATTTCATGTGTTTTTTCCATAGAAATACATCATTTTGACACCATAGCGCCACCAAGTGGCCAGTCGCTGCGCCCTTTTTCACGTGACCACAGAATGAGCTCGTACATGCGTGTGCTGAGTTTGGTGCAAAAATCTCGTTCCGTTCACGAGTTATAGCCAATTAAGCAAAATGGGCTCCTCCCACTTCGAACATTTTGGCGGCCCTTAGGGACCGTGAAGCGAAATTTACACTTTTTTTTGATAATTATTGACAATCAGACTCCAGAGAATCTTGCCGCACTGGTTTGGTTCCGGTCGGGCCAAAAACCTAGGACTAGTTCGCGAAAGTAGGTTTTTGGAAAAACCCCAAATACCCTAAAATTTTCCCAGGGTGCCGAGCAAATCCGAGGCATGCATCTAGTCCGCCTCGAGCCAAGGATTCCAGCGATATAAGACACTTGAGCCTACGCCTCACGGTTGATGAGTTATGAGCCGTTTCGTACTTTTGCCCGCTGTAGCGCCCCCGTCAGGCCGATCGGGGCGGGCCTTGGTGACGCTGTAGGCGGTGTGAGTACTATCAGCCCCCAAAGTTTCAAGTCTCCACGACTTACGGTTTGGTCTGCCCGATCAGTTTTATGTCTGAATGTTGCATCATGGGAAAATTAACAATTACAATAGGTGTTCAGCACTGAAGTGCTTGAACCCCTAATAAGTGGCTAAAAAAGGGCCTCAAAAAGGCCTCTAAAAAAAAAATTATAGGGTCTAGGCGCTTGCCGTCTGCGCTGCTGCGTTCCAAAAACTTTATCCAGCCTTCTAACATGTGCCTCGGAGAGGAAAAAGAACGTTTGTTGCCCTTTTAGCTCATTTATCATGGAAATGTGGTGCATTTTTTTTTACCTTTTAAACTGTGACACCCCCACTGATGGCCCGATCTCCATAAAAGTTTGCACGCTTCTTTAGAATAATATGGCGCATGTGCTCAGCTAATTTGGTGAAGCTCTGCTCTTTTCCCCCCATTTTTCAGTCATTTAAATGTCATTTTGCATAGGGTAATACAGAGGCCTTCTCACCTTTATGACAGTTAAAGCGCCACCAATGGCCCGACGTCCATGAAAGTTTTAAAGCTTCTTCAGGATCACGTGACGCATGCGCATGCCCGATTTTGTGAGCTTGTATGCAAATCAGACAGCAAGATGGCCGCTTTCAGCCATTTCATGTGTTTTTTCCATAGAAATACATCATTTTGACACCCTTTTAACAGTTATAGCGCCACCAAGTGGCCAGTCGCTGCGCCCTTTTTCACGTGACCACAGAATGAGCTCGTACATGCGTGTGCTGAGTTTGGTGCAAAAATCTCGTTCCGTTCACGAGTTATAGCCAATTAAGCAAAATGGGCTCCTCCCACTTCGAACATTTTGGCGGCCCTTAGGGACCGTGAAGCGAAATTTACACTTTTTTTTGATAATTATTGACAATCAGACTCCAGAGAATCTTGCCGCACTGGTTTGGTTCCGGTCGGGGCAAAAACCTAGGACTAGTTCGCGAAAGTAGGTTTTCGGAAAAACCCCAAATACCCTAAAATTTTCCCAGGGTGCCGAGCAAATCCGAGGCATGCATCTAGTCCGCCTCGAGCCAAGGATTCCAGCGATATAAGACACTTGAGCCTACGCCTCACGGTTGATGAGTTATGAGCCGTTTCGTACTTTTGCCCGCTGTAGCGCCCCCGTCAGGCCGATCGGGGCGGGCCTTGGTGACGCTGTAGGCGGTGTGAGTACTATCAGCCCCCAAAGTTTCAAGTCTCCACGACTTACGGTTTGGTCTGCCCGATCAGTTTTATGTCTGAATGTTGCATCATGGGAAAATTAACAATTACAATAGGTGTTCAGCACTGAAGTGCTTGAACCCCTAATAAGTGGCTAAAAAAGGGCCACAAAAAGGCCTCTAAAAAAAACTATAGGGTCTAGGCGCTTGCCGTCTGCGCTGCTGCGTTCCAAAAACTTTATCCAGCCTTCTAACATGTGCCTCGGAGAGGAAAAAGAACGTTTGTTGCCCTTTTAGCTCATTTATCATGGAAATGTGGTGCATTTTTTTTTTTACCTTTTAAACTGTGACACCCCCACTGATGGCCCGATCTCCATAAAAGTTTGCACGCTTCTTTAGAATAATATGGCGCATGTGCTCAGCTAATTTGGTGAAGCTCTGCTCTTTTCCCCCCATTTTTCAGTCATTTAAATGTCATTTTGCATAGGGTAATACAGAGGCCTTCTCACCTTTATGACAGTTAAAGCGCCACCAATGGCCCGACGTCCATGAAAGTTTTCAAGCTTCTTCAGGATCACGTGACGCATGCGCATGCCCGATTTTGTGAGCTTGTATGCAAATCAGACAGCAAGATGGCCGCTTTCAGCCATTTCATGTGTTTTTTCCATAGAAATACATCATTTTGACACCCTTTTAACAGTTATAGCGCCACCAAGTGGCCAGTCGCTGCGCCCTTTTTCACGTGACCACAGAATGAGCTCGTACATGCGTGTGCTGAGTTTGGTGCAAAAATCTCGTTCCGTTCACGAGTTATAGCCAATTAAGCAAAATGGGCTCCTCCCACTTCGAACATTTTGGCGGCCCTTAGGGACCGTGAAGCGAAATTTACACTTTTTTTTGATAATTATTGACAATCAGACTCCAGAGAATCTTGCCGCACTGGTTTGGTTCCGGTCGGGCCAAAAACCTAGGACTAGTTCGCGAAAGTAGGTTTTTGGAAAAACCCCAAATACCCTAAAATTTTCCCAGGGTGCCGAGCAAATCCGAGGCATGCATCTAGTCCGCCTCGAGCCAAGGATTCCAGCGATATAAGACACTTGAGCCTACGCCTCACGGTTGATGAGTTATGAGCCGTTTCGTACTTTTGCCCGCTGTAGCGCCCCCGTCAGGCCGATCGGGGCGGGCCTTGGTGACGCTGTAGGCGGTGTGAGTACTATCAGCCCCCAAAGTTTCAAGTCTCCACGACTTACGGTTTGGTCTGCCCGATCAGTTTTATGTCTGAATGTTGCATCATGGGAAAATTAACAATTACAATAGGTGTTCAGCACTGAAGTGCTTGAACCCCTAATAAGTGGCTAAAAAAGGGCCACAAAAAGGCCTCTAAAAAAAAACTATAGGGTCTAGGCGCTTGCCGTCTGCGCTGCTGCGTTCCAAAAACTTTATCCAGCCTTCTAACATGTGCCTCGGAGAGGAAAAAGAATGTTTGTTGCCCTTTTAGCTCATTTATCATGGAAATGTGGTGCATTTTTTTTTTTACCTTTTAAACTGTGACACCCCCACTGATGGCCCGATCTCCATAAAAGTTTGCACGCTTCTTTAGAATAATATGGCGCATGTGCTCAGCTAATTTGGTGAAGCTCTGCTCTTTTCCCCCCATTTTTCAGTCATTTAAATGTCATTTTGCATAGGGTAATACAGAGGCCTTCTCACCTTTATGACAGTTAAAGCGCCACCAATGGCCCGACGTCCATGAAAGTTTTCAAGCTTCTTCAGGATCACGTGACGCATGCGCATGCCCGATTTTGTGAGCTTGTATGCAAATCAGACAGCAAGATGGCCGCTTTCAGCCATTTCATGTGTTTTTTCCATAGAAATACATCATTTTGACACCCTTTTAACAGTTATAGCGCCACCAAGTGGCCAGTCGCTGCGCCCTTTTTCACGTGACCACAGAATGAGCTCGTACATGCGTGTGCTGAGTTTGGTGCAAAAATCTCGTTCCGTTCACGAGTTATAGCCAATTAAGCAAAATGGGCTCCTCCCACTTCGAACATTTTGGCGGCCCTTAGGGACCGTGAAGCGAAATTTACACTTTTTTTTGATAATTATTGACAATCAGACTCCAGAGAATCTTGCCGCACTGGTTTGGTTCCGGTCGGGCCAAAAACCTAGGACTAGTTCGCGAAAGTAGGTTTTTGGAAAAACCCCAAATACCCTAAAATTTTCCCAGGGTGCCGAGCAAATCCGAGGCATGCATCTAGTCCGCCTCGAGCCAAGGATTCCAGCGATATAAGACACTTGAGCCTACGCCTCACGGTTGATGAGTTATGAGCCGTTTCGTACTTTTGCCCGCTGTAGCGCCCCCGTCAGGCCGATCGGGGCGGGCCTTGGTGACGCTGTAGGCGGTGTGAGTACTATCAGCCCCCAAAGTTTCAAGTCTCCACGACTTACGGTTTGGTCTGCCCGATCAGTTTTATGTCTGAATGTTGCATCATGGGAAAATTAACAATTACAATAGGTGTTCAGCACTGAAGTGCTTGAACCCCTAATAAGTGGCTAAAAAAGGGCCACAAAAAGGCCTCTAAAAAAAAACTATAGGGTCTAGGCGCTTGCCATCTGCGCTGCTGCGTTCCAAAAACTTTATCCAGCCTTCTAACATGTGCCTCGGAGAGGAAAAAGAACGTTTGTTGCCCTTTTAGCTCATTTATCATGGAAATGTGGTGCATTTTTTTTTTTACCTTTTAAACTGTGACACCCCCACTGATGGCCCGATCTCCATAAAAGTTTGCACGCTTCTTTAGAATAATATGGCGCATGTGCTCAGCTAATTTGGTGAAGCTCTGCTCTTTTCCCCCCATTTTTCAGTCATTTAAATGTCATTTTGCATAGGGTAATACAGAGGCCTTCTCACCTTTATGACAGTTAAAGCGCCACCAATGGCCCGACGTCCATGAAAGTTTTCAAGCTTCTTCAGGATCACGTGACGCATGCGCATGCCCGATTTTGTGAGCTTGTATGCAAATCAGACAGCAAGATGGCCGCTTTCAGCCATTTCATGTGTTTTTTCCATAGAAATACATCATTTTGACACCATAGCGCCACCAAGTGGCCAGTCGCTGCGCCCTTTTTCACGTGACCACAGAATGAGCTCGTACATGCGTGTGCTGAGTTTGGTGCAAAAATCTCGTTCCGTTCACGAGTTATAGCCAATTAAGCAAAATGGGCTCCTCCCACTTCGAACATTTTGGCGGCCCTTAGGGACCGTGAAGCGAAATTTACACTTTTTTTTGATAATTATTGACAATCAGACTCCAGAGAATCTTGCCGCACTGGTTTGGTTCCGGTCGGGCCAAAAACCTAGGACTAGTTCGCGAAAGTAGGTTTTTGGAAAAACCCCAAATACCCTAAAATTTTCCCAGGGTGCCGAGCAAATCCGAGGCATGCATCTAGTCCGCCTCGAGCCAAGGATTCCAGCGATATAAGACACTTGAGCCTACGCCTCACGGTTGATGAGTTATGAGCCGTTTCGTACTTTTGCCCGCTGTAGCGCCCCCGTCAGGCCGATCGGGGCGGGCCTTGGTGACGCTGTAGGCGGTGTGAGTACTATCAGCCCCCAAAGTTTCAAGTCTCCACGACTTACGGTTTGGTCTGCCCGATCAGTTTTATGTCTGAATGTTGCATCATGGGAAAATTAACAATTACAATAGGTGTTCAGCACTGAAGTGCTTGAACCCCTAATAAGTGGCTAAAAAAGGGCCACAAAAAGGCCTCTAAAAAAAAAATTATAGGGTCTAGGCGCTTGCCGTCTGCGCTGCTGCGTTCCAAAAACTTTATCCAGCCTTCTAACATGTGCCTCGGAGAGGAAAAAGAACGTTTGTTGCCCTTTTAGCTCATTTATCATGGAAATGTGGTGCATTTTTTTTTTACCTTTTAAACTGTGACACCCCCACTGATGGCCCGATCTCCATAAAAGTTTGCACGCTTCTTTAGAATAATATGGCGCATGTGCTCAGCTAATTTGGTGAAGCTCTGCTCTTTTCCCCCCATTTTTCAGTCATTTAAATGTCATTTTGCATAGGGTAATACAGAGGCCTTCTCACCTTTATGACAGTTAAAGCGCCACCAATGGCCCGACGTCCATGAAAGTTTTAAAGCTTCTTCAGGATCACGTGACGCATGCGCATGCCCGATTTTGTGAGCTTGTATGCAAATCAGACAGCAAGATGGCCGCTTTCAGCCATTTCATGTGTTTTTTCCATAGAAATACATCATTTTGACACCCTTTTAACAGTTATAGCGCCACCAAGTGGCCAGTCGCTGCGCCCTTTTTCACGTGACCACAGAATGAGCTCGTACATGCGTGTGCTGAGTTTGGTGCAAAAATCTCGTTCCGTTCACGAGTTATAGCCAATTAAGCAAAATGGGCTCCTCCCACTTCGAACATTTTGGCGGCCCTTAGGGACCGTGAAGCGAAATTTACACTTTTTTTTGATAATTATTGACAATCAGACTCCAGAGAATCTTGCCGCACTGGTTTGGTTCCGGTCGGGGCAAAAACCTAGGACTAGTTCGCGAAAGTAGGTTTTCGGAAAAACCCCAAATACCCTAAAATTTTCCCAGGGTGCCGAGCAAATCCGAGGCATGCATCTAGTCCGCCTCGAGCCAAGGATTCCAGCGATATAAGACACTTGAGCCTACGCCTCACGGTTGATGAGTTATGAGCCGTTTCGTACTTTTGCCCGCTGTAGCGCCCCCGTCAGGCCGATCGGGGCGGGCCTTGGTGACGCTGTAGGCGGTGTGAGTACTATCAGCCCCCAAAGTTTCAAGTCTCCACGACTTACGGTTTGGTCTGCCCGATCAGTTTTATGTCTGAATGTTGCATCATGGGAAAATTAACAATTACAATAGGTGTTCAGCACTGAAGTGCTTGAACCCCTAATAAGTGGCTAAAAAAGGGCCACAAAAAGGCCTCTAAAAAAAACTATAGGGTCTAGGCGCTTGCCGTCTGCGCTGCTGCGTTCCAAAAACTTTATCCAGCCTTCTAACATGTGCCTCGGAGAGGAAAAAGAACGTTTGTTGCCCTTTTAGCTCATTTATCATGGAAATGTGGTGCATTTTTTTTTTACCTTTTAAACTGTGACACCCCCACTGATGGCCCGATCTCCATAAAAGTTTGCACGCTTCTTTAGAATAATATGGCGCATGTGCTCAGCTAATTTGGTGAAGCTCTGCTCTTTTCCCCCCATTTTTCAGTCATTTAAATGTCATTTTGCATAGGGTAATACAGAGGCCTTCTCACCTTTATGACAGTTAAAGCGCCACCAATGGCCCGACGTCCATGAAAGTTTTCAAGCTTCTTCAGGATCACGTGACGCATGCGCATGCCCGATTTTGTGAGCTTGTATGCAAATCAGACAGCAAGATGGCCGCTTTCAGCCATTTCATGTGTTTTTTCCATAGAAATACATCATTTTGACACCCTTTTAACAGTTATAGCGCCACCAAGTGGCCAGTCGCTGCGCCCTTTTTCACGTGACCACAGAATGAGCTCGTACATGCGTGTGCTGAGTTTGGTGCAAAAATCTCGTTCCGTTCACGAGTTATAGCCAATTAAGCAAAATGGGCTCCTCCCACTTCGAACATTTTGGCGGCCCTTAGGGACCGTGAAGCGAAATTTACACTTTTTTTTGATAATTATTGACAATCAGACTCCAGAGAATCTTGCCGCACTGGTTTGGTTCCGGTCGGGCCAAAAACCTAGGACTAGTTCGCGAAAGTAGGTTTTTGGAAAAACCCCAAATACCCTAAAATTTTCCCAGGGTGCCGAGCAAATCCGAGGCATGCATCTAGTCCGCCTCGAGCCAAGGATTCCAGCGATATAAGACACTTGAGCCTACGCCTCACGGTTGATGAGTTATGAGCCGTTTCGTACTTTTGCCCGCTGTAGCGCCCCCGTCAGGCCGATCGGGGCGGGCCTTGGTGACGCTGTAGGCGGTGTGAGTACTATCAGCCCCCAAAGTTTCAAGTCTCCACGACTTACGGTTTGGTCTGCCCGATCAGTTTTATGTCTGAATGTTGCATCATGGGAAAATTAACAATTACAATAGGTGTTCAGCACTGAAGTGCTTGAACCCCTAATAAGTGGCTAAAAAAGGGCCACAAAAAGGCCTCTAAAAAAAAACTATAGGGTCTAGGCGCTTGCCGTCTGCGCTGCTGCGTTCCAAAAACTTTATCCAGCCTTCTAACATGTGCCTCGGAGAGGAAAAAGAACGTTTGTTGCCCTTTTAGCTCATTTATCATGGAAATGTGGTGCATTTTTTTTTTTACCTTTTAAACTGTGACACCCCCACTGATGGCCCGATCTCCATAAAAGTTTGCACGCTTCTTTAGAATAATATGGCGCATGTGCTCAGCTAATTTGGTGAAGCTCTGCTCTTTTCCCCCCATTTTTCAGTCATTTAAATGTCATTTTGCATAGGGTAATACAGAGGCCTTCTCACCTTTATGACAGTTAAAGCGCCACCAATGGCCCGACGTCCATGAAAGTTTTCAAGCTTCTTCAGGATCACGTGACGCATGCGCATGCCCGATTTTGTGAGCTTGTATGCAAATCAGACAGCAAGATGGCCGCTTTCAGCCATTTCATGTGTTTTTTCCATAGAAATACATCATTTTGACACCCTTTTAACAGTTATAGCGCCACCAAGTGGCCAGTCGCTGCGCCCTTTTTCACGTGACCACAGAATGAGCTCGTACATGCGTGTGCTGAGTTTGGTGCAAAAATCTCGTTCCGTTCACGAGTTATAGCCAATTAAGCAAAATGGGCTCCTCCCACTTCGAACATTTTGGCGGCCCTTAGGGACCGTGAAGCGAAATTTACACTTTTTTTTGATAATTATTGACAATCAGACTCCAGAGAATCTTGCCGCACTGGTTTGGTTCCGGTCGGGCCAAAAACCTAGGACTAGTTCGCGAAAGTAGGTTTTTGGAAAAACCCCAAATACCCTAAAATTTTCCCAGGGTGCCGAGCAAATCCGAGGCATGCATCTAGTCCGCCTCGAGCCAAGGATTCCAGCGATATAAGACACTTGAGCCTACGCCTCACGGTTGATGAGTTATGAGCCGTTTCGTACTTTTGCCCGCTGTAGCGCCCCCGTCAGGCCGATCGGGGCGGGCCTTGGTGACGCTGTAGGCGGTGTGAGTACTATCAGCCCCCAAAGTTTCAAGTCTCCACGACTTACGGTTTGGTCTGCCCGATCAGTTTTATGTCTGAATGTTGCATCATGGGAAAATTAACAATTACAATAGGTGTTCAGCACTGAAGTGCTTGAACCCCTAATAAGTGGCTAAAAAAGGGCCACAAAAAGGCCTCTAAAAAAAAACTATAGGGTCTAGGCGCTTGCCATCTGCGCTGCTGCGTTCCAAAAACTTTATCCAGCCTTCTAACATGTGCCTCGGAGAGGAAAAAGAACGTTTGTTGCCCTTTTAGCTCATTTATCATGGAAATGTGGTGCATTTTTTTTTTTACCTTTTAAACTGTGACACCCCCACTGATGGCCCGATCTCCATAAAAGTTTGCACGCTTCTTTAGAATAATATGGCGCATGTGCTCAGCTAATTTGGTGAAGCTCTGCTCTTTTCCCCCCATTTTTCAGTCATTTAAATGTCATTTTGCATAGGGTAATACAGAGGCCTTCTCACCTTTATGACAGTTAAAGCGCCACCAATGGCCCGACGTCCATGAAAGTTTTCAAGCTTCTTCAGGATCACGTGACGCATGCGCATGCCCGATTTTGTGAGCTTGTATGCAAATCAGACAGCAAGATGGCCGCTTTCAGCCATTTCATGTGTTTTTTCCATAGAAATACATCATTTTGACACCCTTTTAACAGTTATAGCGCCACCAAGTGGCCAGTCGCTGCGCCCTTTTTCACGTGACCACAGAATGAGCTCGTACATGCGTGTGCTGAGTTTGGTGCAAAAATCTCGTTCCGTTCACGAGTTATAGCCAATTAAGCAAAATGGGCTCCTCCCACTTCGAACATTTTGGCGGCCCTTAGGGACCGTGAAGCGAAATTTACACTTTTTTTTGATAATTATTGACAATCAGACTCCAGAGAATCTTGCCGCACTGGTTTGGTTCCGGTCGGGCCAAAAACCTAGGACTAGTTCGCGAAAGTAGGTTTTTGGAAAAACCCCAAATACCCTAAAATTTTCCCAGGGTGCCGAGCAAATCAGAGGCATGCATCTAGTCCGCCTCGAGCCAAGGATTCCAGCGATATAAGACACTTGAGCCTACGCCTCACGGTTGATGAGTTATGAGCCGTTTCATACTTTTGCCCGCTGTAGCGCCCCCGTCAGGCCGATCGGGGCGGGCCTTGGTGACGCTGTAGGCGGTGTGAGTACTATCAGCCCCCAAAGTTTCAAGTCTCCACGACTTACGGTTTGGTCTGCCCGATCAGTTTTATGTCTGAATGTTGCATCATGGGAAAATTAACAATTACAATAGGTGTTCAGCACTGAAGTGCTTGAACCCCTAATAAGTGGCTAAAAAAGGGCCACAAAAAGGCCTCTAAAAAAAAAATTATAGGGTCTAGGCGCTTGCCGTCTGCGCTGCTGCGTTCCAAAAACTTTATCCAGTCTTCTAACATGTGCCTCGGAGAGGAAAAAGAACGTTTGTTGCCCTTTTAGCTCATTTATCATGGAAATGTGGTGCATTTTTTTTTTTACCTTTTAAACTGTGACACCCCCACTGATGGCCCGATCTCCATAAAAGTTTGCACGCTTCTTTAGAATAATATGGCGCATGTGCTCAGCTAATTTGGTGAAGCTCTGCTCTTTTCCCCCCATTTTTCAGTCATTTAAATGTCATTTTGCATAGGGTAATACAGAGGCCTTCTCACCTTTATGACAGTTAAAGCGCCACCAATGGCCCGACGTCCATGAAAGTTTTCAAGCTTCTTCAGGATCACGTGACGCATGCGCATGCCCGATTTTGTGAGCTTGTATGCAAATCAGACAGCAAGATGGCCGCTTTCAGCCATTTCATGTGTTTTTTCCATAGAAATACATCATTTTGACACCCTTTTAACAGTTATAGCGCCACCAAGTGGCCAGTCGCTGCGCCCTTTTTCACGTGACCACAGAATGAGCTCGTACATGCGTGTGCTGAGTTTGGTGCAAAAATCTCGTTCCGTTCACGAGTTATAGCCAATTAAGCAAAATGGGCTCCTCCCACTTCGAACATTTTGGCGGCCCTTAGGGACCGTGAAGCGAAATTTACACTTTTTTTTGATAATTATTGACAATCAGACTCCAGAGAATCTTGCCGCACTGGTTTGGTTCCGGTCGGGCCAAAAACCTAGGACTAGTTCGCGAAAGTAGGTTTTTGGAAAAACCCCAAATACCCTAAAATTTTCCCAGGGTGCCGAGCAAATCCGAGGCATGCATCTAGTCCGCCTCGAGCCAAGGATTCCAGCGATATAAGACGCTTGAGCCTACGCCTCACGGTTGATGAGTTATGAGCCGTTTCGTACTTTTGCCCGCTGTAGCGCCCCCGTCAGGCCGATCGGGGCGGGCCTTGGTGACGCTGTAGGCGGTGTGAGTACTATCAGCCCCCAAAGTTTCAAGTCTCCACGACTTACGGTTTGGTCTGCCCGATCAGTTTTATGTCTGAATGTTGCATCATGGGAAAATTAACAATTACAATAGGTGTTCAGCACTGAAGTGCTTGAACCCCTAATAAGTGGCTAAAAAAGGGCCACAAAAAGGCCTCTAAAAAAAAAATTATAGGGTCTAGGCGCTTGCCGTCTGCGCTGCTGCGTTCCAAAAACTTTATCCAGTCTTCTAACATGTGCCTCGGAGAGGAAAAAGAACGTTTGTTGCCCTTTTAGCTCATTTATCATGGAAATGTGGTGCATTTTTTTTTTTACCTTTTAAACTGTGACACCCCCACTGATGGCCCGATCTCCATAAAAGTTTGCACGCTTCTTTAGAATAATATGGCGCATGTGCTCAGCTAATTTGGTGAAGCTCTGCTCTTTTCCCCCCATTTTTCAGTCATTTAAATGTCATTTTGCATAGGGTAATACAGAGGCCTTCTCACCTTTATGACAGTTAAAGCGCCACCAATGGCCCGACGTCCATGAAAGTTTTCAAGCTTCTTCAGGATCACGTGACGCATGCGCATGCCCGATTTTGTGAGCTTGTATGCAAATCAGACAGCAAGATGGCCGCTTTCAGCCATTTCATGTGTTTTTTCCATAGAAATACATCATTTTGACACCCTTTTAACAGTTATAGCGCCACCAAGTGGCCAGTCGCTGCGCCCTTTTTCACGTGACCACAGAATGAGCTCGTACATGCGTGTGCTGAGTTTGGTGCAAAAATCTTGTTCCGTTCACGAGTTATAGCCAATTAAGCAAAATGGGCTCCTCCCACTTCGAACATTTTGGCGGCCCTTAGGGACCGTGAAGCGAAATTTACACTTTTTTTTGATAATTATTGACAATCAGACTCCAGAGAATCTTGCCGCACTGGTTTGGTTCCGGTCGGGCCAAAAACCTAGGACTAGTTCGCGAAAGTAGGTTTTTGGAAAAACCCCAAATACCCTAAAATTTTCCCAGGGTGCCGAGCAAATCAGAGGCATGCATCTAGTCCGCCTCGAGCCAAGGATTCCAGCGATATAAGACACTTGAGCCTACGCCTCACGGTTGATGAGTTATGAGCCGTTTCGTACTTTTGCCCGCTGTAGCGCCCCCGTCAGGCCGATCGGGGCGGGCCTTGGTGACGCTGTAGGCGGTGTGAGTACTATCAGCCCCCAAAGTTTCAAGTCTCCACGACTTACGGTTTGGTCTGCCCGATCAGTTTTATGTCTGAATGTTGCATCATGGGAAAATTAACAATTACAATAGGTGTTCAGCACTGAAGTGCTTGAACCCCTAATAAGTGGCTAAAAAAGGGCCACAAAAAGGCCTCTAAAAAAAAACTATAGGGTCTAGGCGCTTGCCGTCTGCGCTGCTGCGTTCCAAAAACTTTATCCAGCCTTCTAACATGTGCCTCGGAGAGGAAAAAGAACGTTTGTTGCCCTTTTAGCTCATTTATCATGGAAATGTGGTGCATTTTTTTTTTTACCTTTTAAACTGTGACACCCCCACTGATGGCCCGATCTCCATAAAAGTTTGCACGCTTCTTTAGAATAATATGGCGCATGTGCTCAGCTAATTTGGTGAAGCTCTGCTCTTTTCCCCCCATTTTTCAGTCATTTAAATGTCATTTTGCATAGGGTAATACAGAGGCCTTCTCACCTTTATGACAGTTAAAGCGCCACCAATGGCCCGACGTCCATGAAAGTTTTCAAGCTTCTTCAGGATCACGTGACGCATGCGCATGCCCGATTTTGTGAGCTTGTATGCAAATCAGACAGCAAGATGGCCGCTTTCAGCCATTTCATGTGTTTTTTCCATAGAAATACATCATTTTGACACCCTTTTAACAGTTATAGCGCCACCAAGTGGCCAGTCGCTGCGCCCTTTTTCACGTGACCACAGAATGAGCTCGTACATGCGTGTGCTGAGTTTGGTGCAAAAATCTCGTTCCGTTCACGAGTTATAGCCAATTAAGCAAAATGGGCTCCTCCCACTTCGAACATTTTGGCGGCCCTTAGGGACCGTGAAGCGAAATTTACACTTTTTTTTGATAATTATTGACAATCAGACTCCAGAGAATCTTGCCGCACTGGTTTGGTTCCGGTCGGGCCAAAAACCTAGGACTAGTTCGCGAAAGTAGGTTTTTGGAAAAACCCCAAATACCCTAAAATTTTCCCAGGGTGCCGAGCAAATCAGAGGCATGCATCTAGTCCGCCTCGAGCCAAGGATTCCAGCGATATAAGACACTTGAGCCTACGCCTCACGGTTGATGAGTTATGAGCCGTTTCGTACTTTTGCCCGCTGTAGCGCCCCCGTCAGGCCGATCGGGGCGGGCCTTGGTGACGCTGTAGGCGGTGTGAGTACTATCAGCCCCCAAAGTTTCAAGTCTCCACGACTTACGGTTTGGTCTGCCCGATCAGTTTTATGTCTGAATGTTGCATCATGGGAAAATTAACAATTACAATAGGTGTTCAGCACTGAAGTGCTTGAACCCCTAATAAGTGGCTAAAAAAGGGCCACAAAAAGGCCTCTAAAAAAAACCTATAGGGTCTAGGCGCTTGCTGTCTGCGCTGCTGCGTTCCAAAAACTTTATCCAGCCTTCTAACATGTGCCTCGGAGAGGAAAAAGAACGTTTGTTGCCCTTTTAGCTCATTTATCATGGAAATGTGGTGCATTTTTTTTTTTACCTTTTAAACTGTGACACCCCCACTGATGGCCCGATCTCCATAAAAGTTTGCACGCTTCTTTAGAATAATATGGCGCATGTGCTCAGCTAATTTGGTGAAGCTCTGCTCTTTTCCCCCCATTTTTCAGTCATTTAAATTTCATTTTGCATAGGGTAATACAGAGGCCTTCTCACCTTTATGACAGTTAAAGCGCCACCAATGGCCCGACGTCCATGAAAGTTTTCAAGCTTCTTCAGGATCACGTGACGCATGCGCATGCCCGATTTTGTGAGCTTGTATGCAAATCAGACAGCAAGATGGCCGCTTTCAGCCATTTCATGTGTTTTTTCCATAGAAATACATCATTTTGACACCATAGCGCCACCAAGTGGCCAGTCGCTGCGCCCTTTTTCACGTGACCACAGAATGAGCTCGTACATGCGTGTGCTGAGTTTGGTGCAAAAATCTCGTTCCGTTCACGAGTTATAGCCAATTAAGCAAAATGGGCTCCTCCCACTTCGAACATTTTGGCGGCCCTTAGGGACCGTGAAGCGAAATTTACACTTTTTTTTGATAATTATTGACAATCAGACTCCAGAGAATCTTGCCGCACTGGTTTGGTTCCGGTCGGGCCAAAAACCTAGGACTAGTTCGCGAAAGTAGGTTTTTGGAAAAACCCCAAATACCCTAAAATTTTCCCAGGGTGCCGAGCAAATCAGAGGCATGCATCTAGTCCGCCTCAAGCCAAGGATTCCAGCGATATAAGACACTTGAGCCTACGCCTCACGGTTGATGAGTTATGAGCCGTTTCGTACTTTTGCCCGCTGTAGCGCCCCCGTCAGGCCGATCGGGGCGGGCCTTGGTGACGCTGTAGGCGGTGTGAGTACTATCAGCCCCCAAAGTTTCAAGTCTCCACGACTTACGGTTTGGTCTGCCCGATCAGTTTTATGTCTGAATGTTGCATCATGGGAAAATTAACAATTACAATAGGTGTTCAGCACTGAAGTGCTTGAACCCCTAATAAGTGGCTAAAAAAGGGCCACAAAAAGGCCTCTAAAAAAAAACTATAGGGTCTAGGCGCTTGCCGTCTGCGCTGCTGCGTTCCCAAAACTTTATCCAGCCTTCTAACATGTGCCTCGGAGAGGAAAAAGAACGTTTGTTGCCCTTTTAGCTCATTTATCATGGAAATGTGGTGCATTTTTTTTTTTACCTTTTAAACTGTGACACCCCCACTGATGGCCCGATCTCCATAAAAGTTTGCACGCTTCTTTAGAATAATATGGCGCATGTGCTCAGCTAATTTGGTGAAGCTCTGCTCTTTTCCCCCCATTTTTCAGTCATTTAAATGTCATTTTGCATAGGGTAATACAGAGGCCTTCTCACCTTTATGACAGTTAAAGCGCCACCAATGGCCCGACGTCCATGAAAGTTTTCAAGCTTCTTCAGGATCACGTGACGCATGCGCATGCCCGATTTTGTGAGCTTGTATGCAAATCAGACAGCAAGATGGCCGCTTTCAGCCATTTCATGTGTTTTTTCCATAGAAATACATCATTTTGACACCCTTTTAACAGTTATAGCGCCACCAAGTGGCCAGTCGCTGCGCCCTTTTTCACGTGACCACAGAATGAGCTCGTACATGCGTGTGCTGAGTTTGGTGCAAAAATCTCGTTCCGTTCACGAGTTATAGCCAATTAAGCAAAATGGGCTCCTCCCACTTCGAACATTTTGGCGGCCCTTAGGGACCGTGAAGCGAAATTTACACTTTTTTTTGATAATTATTGACAATCAGACTCCAGAGAATCTTGCCGCACTGGTTTGGTTCCGGTCGGGCCAAAAACCTAGGACTAGTTCGCGAAAGTAGGTTTTTGGAAAAACCCCAAATACCCTAAAATTTTCCCAGGGTGCCGAGCAAATCAGAGGCATGCATCTAGTCCGCCTCGAGCCAAGGATTCCAGCGATATAAGACACTTGAGCCTACGCCTCACGGTTGATGAGTTATGAGCCGTTTCGTACTTTTGCCCGCTGTAGCGCCCCCGTCAGGCCGATCGGGGCGGGCCTTGGTGACGCTGTAGGCGGTGTGAGTACTATCAGCCCCCAAAGTTTCAAGTCTCCACGACTTACGGTTTGGTCTGCCCGATCAGTTTTATGTCTGAATGTTGCATCATGGGAAAATTAACAATTACAATAGGTGTTCAGCACTGAAGTGCTTGAACCCCTAATAAGTGGCTAAAAAAGGGCCACAAAAAGGCCTCTAAAAAAAAAATTATAGGGTCTAGGCGCTTGCCGTCTGCGCTGCTGCGTTCCAAAAACTTTATCCAGTCTTCTAACATGTGCCTCGGAGAGGAAAAAGAACGTTTGTTGCCCTTTTAGCTCATTTATCATGGAAATGTGGTGCATTTTTTTTTTTACCTTTTAAACTGTGACACCCCCACTGATGGCCCGATCTCCATAAAAGTTTGCACGCTTCTTTAGAATAATATGGCGCATGTGCTCAGCTAATTTGGTGAAGCTCTGCTCTTTTCCCCCCATTTTTCAGTCATTTAAATGTCATTTTGCATAGGGTAATACAGAGGCCTTCTCACCTTTATGACAGTTAAAGCGCCACCAATGGCCCGACGTCCATGAAAGTTTTCAAGCTTCTTCAGGATCACGTGACGCATGCGCATGCCCGATTTTGTGAGCTTGTATGCAAATCAGACAGCAAGATGGCCGCTTTCAGCCATTTCATGTGTTTTTTCCATAGAAATACATCATTTTGACACCCTTTTAACAGTTATAGCGCCACCAAGTGGCCAGTCGCTGCGCCCTTTTTCACGTGACCACAGAATGAGCTCGTACATGCGTGTGCTGAGTTTGGTGCAAAAATCTCGTTCCGTTCACGAGTTATAGCCAATTAAGCAAAATGGGCTCCTCCCACTTCGAACATTTTGGCGGCCCTTAGGGACCGTGAAGCGAAATTTACACTTTTTTTTGATAATTATTGACAATCAGACTCCAGAGAATCTTGCCGCACTGGTTTGGTTCCGGTCGGGCCAAAAACCTAGGACTAGTTCGCGAAAGTAGGTTTTTGGAAAAACCCCAAATACCCTAAAATTTTCCCAGGGTGCCGAGCAAATCCGAGGCATGCATCTAGTCCGCCTCGAGCCAAGGATTCCAGCGATATAAGACACTTGAGCCTACGCCTCACGGTTGATGAGTTATGAGCCGTTTCGTACTTTTGCCCGCTGTAGCGCCCCCGTCAGGCCGATCGGGGCGGGCCTTAGGCGGTGTGAGTACTATCAGCCCCCAAAGTTTCAAGTCTCCACGACTTACGGTTTGGTCTGCCCGATCAGTTTTATGTCTGAATGTTGCATCATGGGAAAATTAACAATTACAATAGGTGTTCAGCACTGAAGTGCTTGAACCCCTAATAAGTGGCTAAAAAAGGGCCACAAAAAGGCCTCTAAAAAAAAACTATAGGGTCTAGGCGCTTGCCGTCTGCGCTGCTGCGTTCCAAAAACTTTATCCAGCCTTCTAACATGTGCCTCGGAGAGGAAAAAGAACGTTTGTTGCCCTTTTAGCTCATTTATCATGGAAATGTGGTGCATTTTTTTTTTACCTTTTAAACTGTGACACCCCCACTGATGGCCCGATCTCCATAAAAGTTTGCACGCTTCTTTAGAATAATATGGCGCATGTGCTCAGCTAATTTGGTGAAGCTCTGCTCTTTTCCCCCCATTTTTCAGTCATTTAAATGTCATTTTGCATAGGGTAATACAGAGGCCTTCTCACCTTTATGACAGTTAAAGCGCCACCAATGGCCCGACGTCCATGAAAGTTTTCAAGCTTCTTCAGGATCACGTGACGCATGCGCATGCCCGATTTTGTGAGCTTGTATGCAAATCAGACAGCAAGATGGCCGCTTTCAGCCATTTCATGTGTTTTTTCCATAGAAATACATCATTTTGACACCCTTTTAACAGTTATAGCGCCACCAAGTGGCCAGTCGCTGCGCCCTTTTTCACGTGACCACAGAATGAGCTCGTACATGCGTGTGCTGAGTTTGGTGCAAAAATCTCGTTCCGTTCACGAGTTATAGCCAATTAAGCAAAATGGGCTCCTCCCACTTCGAACATTTTGGCGGCCCTTAGGGACCGTGAAGCGAAATTTACACTTTTTTTTGATAATTATTGACAATCAGACTCCAGAGAATCTTGCCGCACTGGTTTGGTTCCGGTCGGGCCAAAAACCTAGGACTAGTTCGCGAAAGTAGGTTTTTGGAAAAACCCCAAATACCCTAAAATTTTCCCAGGGTGCCGAGCAAATCAGAGGCATGCATCTAGTCCGCCTCGAGCCAAGGATTCCAGCGATATAAGACACTTGAGCCTACGCCTCACGGTTGATGAGTTATGAGCCATTTCGTACTTTTGCCCGCTGTAGCGCCCCCGTCAGGCCGATCGGGGCGGGCCTTGGTGACGCTGTAGGCGGTGTGAGTACTATCAGCCCCCAAAGTTTCAAGTCTCCACGACTTACGGTTTGGTCTGCCCGATCAGTTTTATGTCTGAATGTTGCATCATGGGAAAATTAACAATTACAATAGGTGTTCAGCACTGAAGTGCTTGAACCCCTAATAAGTGGCTAAAAAAGGGCCACAAAAAGGCCTCTAAAAAAAAATTATAGGGTCTAGGCGCTTGCCGTCTGCGCTGCTGCGTTCCAAAAATTTTATCCAGTCTTCTAACATGTGCCTCGGAGAGGAAAAAGAACGTTTGTTGCCCTTTTAGCTCATTTATCATGGAAATGTGGTGCATTTTTTTTTTTACCTTTTAAACTGTGACACCCCCACTGATGGCCCGATCTCCATAAAAGTTTGCACGCTTCTTTAGAATAATATGGCGCATGTGCTCAGCTAATTTGGTGAAGCTCTGCTCTTTTCCCCCCATTTTTCAGTCATTTAAATGTCATTTTGCATAGGGTAATACAGAGGCCTTCTCACCTTTATGACAGTTAAAGCGCCACCAATGGCCCGACGTCCATGAAAGTTTTCAAGCTTCTTCAGGATCACGTGACGCATGCGCATGCCCGATTTTGTGAGCTTGTATGCAAATCAGACAGCAAGATGGCCGCTTTCAGCCATTTCATGTGTTTTTTCCATAGAAATACATCATTTTGACACCCTTTTAACAGTTATAGTGCCACCAAGTGGCCAGTCGCTGCGCCCTTTTTCACGTGACCACAGAATGAGCTCGTACATGCGTGTGCTGAGTTTGGTGCAAAAATCTCGTTCCGTTCACGAGTTATAGCCAATTAAGCAAAATGGGCTCCTCCCACTTCGAACATTTTGGCGGCCCTTAGGGACCGTGAAGCGAAATTTACACTTTTTTTTGATAATTATTGACAATCAGACTCCAGAGAATCTTGCCGCACTGGTTTGGTTCCGGTCGGGCCAAAAACCTAGGACTAGTTCGCGAAAGTAGGTTTTTGGAAAAACCCCAAATACCCTAAAATTTTCCCAGGGTGCCGAGCAAATCCGAGGCATGCATCTAGTCCGCCTCGAGCCAAGGATTCCAGCGATATAAGACACTTGAGCCTACGCCTCACGGTTGATGAGTTATGAGCCGTTTCGTACTTTTGCCCGCTGTAGCGCCCCCGTCAGGCCGATCGGGGCGGGCCTTGGTGACGCTGTAGGCGGTGTGAGTACTATCAGCCCCCAAAGTTTCAAGTCTCCACGACTTACGGTTTGGTCTGCCCGATCAGTTTTATGTCTGAATGTTGCATCATGGGAAAATTAACAATTACAATAGGTGTTCAGCACTGAAGTGCTTGAACCCCTAATAAGTGGCTAAAAAAGGGCCACAAAAAGGCCTCTAAAAAAAAACTATAGGGTCTAGGCGCTTGCCGTCTGCGCTGCTGCGTTCCAAAAACTTTATCCAGCCTTCTAACATGTGCCTCGGAGAGGAAAAAGAACGTTTGTTGCCCTTTTAGCTCATTTATCATGGAAATGTGGTGCATTTTTTTTTTTACCTTTTAAACTGTGACACCCCCACTGATGGCCCGATCTCCATAAAAGTTTGCACGCTTCTTTAGAATAATATGGCGCATGTGCTCAGCTAATTTGGTGAAGCTCTGCTCTTTTCCCCCCATTTTTCAGTCATTTAAATGTCATTTTGCATAGGGTAATACAGAGGCCTTCTCACCTTTATGACAGTTAAAGCGCCACCAATGGCCCGACGTCCATGAAAGTTTTCAAGCTTCTTCAGGATCACGTGACGCATGCGCATGCCCGATTTTGTGAGCTTGTATGCAAATCAGACAGCAAGATGGCCGCTTTCAGCCATTTCATGTGTTTTTTCCATAGAAATACATCATTTTGACACCCTTTTAACAGTTATAGCGCCACCAAGTGGCCAGTCGCTGCGCCCTTTTTCACGTGACCACAGAATGAGCTCGTACATGCGTGTGCTGAGTTTGGTGCAAAAATCTCGTTCCGTTCACGAGTCATAGCCAATTAAGCAAAATGGGCTCCTCCTACTTCGAACATTTTGGCGGCCCTTAGGGACCGTGAAGCGAAATTTACACTTTTTTTTGATAATTATTGACAATCAGACTCCAGAGAATCTTGCCGCACTGGTTTGGTTCCGGTCGGGCCAAAAACCTAGGACTAGTTCGCGAAAGTAGGTTTTTGGAAAAACCCCAAATACCCTAAAATTTTCCCAGGGTGCCGAGCAAATCCGAGGCATGCATCTAGTCCGCCTCGAGCCAAGGATTCCAGCGATATAAGACACTTGAGCCTACGCCTCACGGTTGATGAGTTATGAGCCGTTTCGTACTTTTGCCCGCTGTAGCGCCCCCGTCAGGCCGATCGGGGCGGGCCTTGGTGACGCTGTAGGCGGTGTGAGTACTATCAGCCCCCAAAGTTTCAAGTCTCCACGACTTACGGTTTGGTCTGCCCGATCAGTTTTATGTCTGAATGTTGCATCATGGGAAAATTAACAATTACAATAGGTGTTCAGCACTGAAGTGCTTGAACCCCTAATAAGTGGCTAAAAAAGGGCCACAAAAAGGCCTCTAAAAAAAAACTATAGGGTCTAGGCGCTTGCCGTCTGCGCTGCTGCGTTCCAAAAACTTTATCCAGCCTTCTAACATGTGCCTCGGAGAGGAAAAAGAACGTTTGTTGCCCTTTTAGCTCATTTATCATGGAAATGTGGTGCATTTTTTTTTTTACCTTTTAAACTGTGACACCCCCACTGATGGCCCGATCTCCATAAAAGTTTGCACGCTTCTTTAGAATAATATGGCGCATGTGCTCAGCTAATTTGGTGAAGCTCTGCTCTTTTCCCCCCATTTTTCAGTCATTTAAATGTCATTTTGCATAGGGTAATACAGAGGCCTTCTCACCTTTATGACAGTTAAAGCGCCACCAATGGCCCGACGTCCATGAAAGTTTTCAAGCTTCTTCAGGATCACGTGACGCATGCGCATGCCCGATTTTGTGAGCTTGTATGCAAATCAGACAGCAAGATGGCCGCTTTCAGCCATTTCATGTGTTTTTTCCATAGAAATACATCATTTTGACACCCTTTTAACAGTTATAGCGCCACCAAGTGGCCAGTCGCTGCGCCCTTTTTCACGTGACCACAGAATGAGCTCGTACATGCGTGTGCTGAGTTTGGTGCAAAAATCTCGTTCCGTTCACGAGTTATAGCCAATTAAGCAAAATGGGCTCCTCCCACTTCGAACATTTTGGCGGCCCTTAGGGACCGTGAAGCGAAATTTACACTTTTTTTTGATAATTATTGACAATCAGACTCCAGAGAATCTTGCCGCACTGGTTTGGTTCCGGTCGGGCCAAAAACCTAGGACTAGTTCGCGAAAGTAGGTTTTTGGAAAAACCCCAAATACCCTAAAATTTTCCCAGGGTGCCGAGCAAATCAGAGGCATGCATCTAGTCCGCCTCGAGCCAAGGATTCCAGCGATATAAGACACTTGAGCCTACGCCTCACGGTTGATGAGTTATGAGCCGTTTCGTACTTTTGCCCGCTGTAGCGCCCCCGTCAGGCCGATCGGGGCGGGCCTTGGTGACGCTGTAGGCGGTGTGAGTACTATCAGCCCCCAAAGTTTCAAGTCTCCACGACTTACGGTTTGGTCTGCCCGATCAGTTTTATGTCTGAATGTTGCATCATGGGAAAATTAACAATTACAATAGGTGTTCAGCACTGAAGTGCTTGAACCCCTAATAAGTGGCTAAAAAAGGGCCACAAAAAGGCCTCTAAAAAAAACCTATAGGGTCTAGGCGCTTGCTGTCTGCGCTGCTGCGTTCCAAAAACTTTATCCAGCCTTCTAACATGTGCCTCGGAGAGGAAAAAGAACGTTTGTTGCCCTTTTAGCTCATTTATCATGGAAATGTGGTGCATTTTTTTTTTTACCTTTTAAACTGTGACACCCCCACTGATGGCCCGATCTCCATAAAAGTTTGCACGCTTCTTTAGAATAATATGGCGCATGTGCTCAGCTAATTTGGTGAAGCTCTGCTCTTTTCCCCCCATTTTTCAGTCATTTAAATGTCATTTTGCATAGGGTAATACAGAGGCCTTCTCACCTTTATGACAGTTAAAGCGCCACCAATGGCCCGACGTCCATGAAAGTTTTCAAGCTTCTTCAGGATCACGTGACGCATGCGCATGCCCGATTTTGTGAGCTTGTATGCAAATCAGACAGCAAGATGGCCGCTTTCAGCCATTTCATGTGTTTTTTCCATAGAAATACATCATTTTGACACCATAGCGCCACCAAGTGGCCAGTCGCTGCGCCCTTTTTCACGTGACCACAGAATGAGCTCGTACATGCGTGTGCTGAGTTTGGTGCAAAAATCTCGTTCCGTTCACGAGTTATAGCCAATTAAGCAAAATGGGCTCCTCCCACTTCGAACATTTTGGCGGCCCTTAGGGACCGTGAAGCGAAATTTACACTTTTTTTTGATAATTATTGACAATCAGACTCCAGAGAATCTTGCCGCACTGGTTTGGTTCCGGTCGGGCCAAAAACCTAGGACTAGTTCGCGAAAGTAGGTTTTTGGAAAAACCCCAAATACCCTAAAATTTTCCCAGGGTGCCGAGCAAATCAGAGGCATGCATCTAGTCCGCCTCAAGCCAAGGATTCCAGCGATATAAGACACTTGAGCCTACGCCTCACGGTTGATGAGTTATGAGCCGTTTCGTACTTTTGCCCGCTGTAGCGCCCCCGTCAGGCCGATCGGGGCGGGCCTTGGTGACGCTGTAGGCGGTGTGAGTACTATCAGCCCCCAAAGTTTCAAGTCTCCACGACTTACGGTTTGGTCTGCCCGATCAGTTTTATGTCTGAATGTTGCATCATGGGAAAATTAACAATTACAATAGGTGTTCAGCACTGAAGTGCTTGAACCCCTAATAAGTGGCTAAAAAAGGGCCACAAAAAGGCCTCTAAAAAAAAACTATAGGGTCTAGGCGCTTGCCGTCTGCGCTGCTGCGTTCCAAAAACTTTATCCAGCCTTCTAACATGTGCCTCGGAGAGGAAAAAGAACGTTTGTTGCCCTTTTAGCTCATTTATCATGGAAATGTGGTGCATTTTTTTTTTTACCTTTTAAACTGTGACACCCCCACTGATGGCCCGATCTCCATAAAAGTTTGCACGCTTCTTTAGAATAATATGGCGCATGTGCTCAGCTAATTTGGTGAAGCTCTGCTCTTTTCCCCCCATTTTTCAGTCATTTAAATGTCATTTTGCATAGGGTAATACAGAGGCCTTCTCACCTTTATGACAGTTAAAGCGCCACCAATGGCCCGACGTCCATGAAAGTTTTCAAGCTTCTTCAGGATCACGTGACGCATGCGCATGCCCGATTTTGTGAGCTTGTATGCAAATCAGACAGCAAGATGGCCGCTTTCAGCCATTTCATGTGTTTTTTCCATAGAAATACATCATTTTGACACCCTTTTAACAGTTATAGCGCCACCAAGTGGCCAGTCGCTGCGCCCTTTTTCACGTGACCACAGAATGAGCTCGTACATGCGTGTGCTGAGTTTGGTGCAAAAATCTCGTTCCGTTCACGAGTTATAGCCAATTAAGCAAAATGGGCTCCTCCCACTTCGAACATTTTGGCGGCCCTTAGGGACCGTGAAGCGAAATTTACACTTTTTTTTGATAATTATTGACAATCAGACTCCAGAGAATCTTGCCGCACTGGTTTGGTTCCGGTCGGGCCAAAAACCTAGGACTAGTTCGCGAAAGTAGGTTTTTGGAAAAACCCCAAATACCCTAAAATTTTCCCAGGGTGCCGAGCAAATCAGAGGCATGCATCTAGTCCGCCTCGAGCCAAGGATTCCAGCGATATAAGACACTTGAGCCTACGCCTCACGGTTGATGAGTTATGAGCCGTTTCGTACTTTTGCCCGCTGTAGCGCCCCCGTCAGGCCGATCGGGGCGGGCCTTGGTGACGCTGTAGGCGGTGTGAGTACTATCAGCCCCCAAAGTTTCAAGTCTCCACGACTTACGGTTTGGTCTGCCCGATCAGTTTTATGTCTGAATGTTGCATCATGGGAAAATTAACAATTACAATAGGTGTTCAGCACTGAAGTGCTTGAACCCCTAATAAGTGGCTAAAAAAGGGCCACAAAAAGGCCTCTAAAAAAAAAATTATAGGGTCTAGGCGCTTGCCGTCTGCGCTGCTGCGTTCCAAAAACTTTATCCAGTCTTCTAACATGTGCCTCGGAGAGGAAAAAGAACGTTTGTTGCCCTTTTAGCTCATTTATCATGGAAATGTGGTGCATTTTTTTTTTTACCTTTTAAACTGTGACACCCCCACTGATGGCCCGATCTCCATAAAAGTTTGCACGCTTCTTTAGAATAATATGGCGCATGTGCTCAGCTAATTTGGTGAAGCTCTGCTCTTTTCCCCCCATTTTTCAGTCATTTAAATGTCATTTTGCATAGGGTAATACAGAGGCCTTCTCACCTTTATGACAGTTAAAGCGCCACCAATGGCCCGACGTCCATGAAAGTTTTCAAGCTTCTTCAGGATCACGTGACGCATGCGCATGCCCGATTTTGTGAGCTTGTATGCAAATCAGACAGCAAGATGGCCGCTTTCAGCCATTTCATGTGTTTTTTCCATAGAAATACATCATTTTGACACCCTTTTAACAGTTATAGCGCCACCAAGTGGCCAGTCGCTGCGCCCTTTTTCACGTGACCACAGAATGAGCTCATACATGCGTGTGCTGAGTTTGGTGCAAAAATCTCGTTCCGTTCACGAGTTATAGCCAATTAAGCAAAATGGGCTCCTCCCACTTCGAACATTTTGGCGGCCCTTAGGGACCGTGAAGCGAAATTTACACTTTTTTTTGATAATTATTGACAATCAGACTCCAGAGAATCTTGCCGCACTGGTTTGGTTCCGGTCGGGCCAAAAACCTAGGACTAGTTCGCGAAAGTAGGTTTTTGGAAAAACCCCAAATACCCTAAAATTTTCCCAGGGTGCCGAGCAAATCCGAGGCATGCATCTAGTCCGCCTCGAGCCAAGGATTCCAGCGATATAAGACACTTGAGCCTACGCCTCACGGTTGATGAGTTATGAGCCGTTTCGTACTTTTGCCCGCTGTAGCGCCCCCGTCAGGCCGATCGGGGCGGGCCTTAGGCGGTGTGAGTACTATCAGCCCCCAAAGTTTCAAGTCTCCACGACTTACGGTTTGGTCTGCCCGATCAGTTTTATGTCTGAATGTTGCATCATGGGAAAATTAACAATTACAATAGGTGTTCAGCACTGAAGTGCTTGAACCCCTAATAAGTGGCTAAAAAAGGGCCACAAAAAGGCCTCTAAAAAAAAACTATAGGGTCTAGGCGCTTGCCGTCTGCGCTGCTGCGTTCCAAAAACTTTATCCAGCCTTCTAACATGTGCCTCGGAGAGGAAAAAGAACGTTTGTTGCCCTTTTAGCTCATTTATCATGGAAATGTGGTGCATTTTTTTTTTACCTTTTAAACTGTGACACCCCCACTGATGGCCCGATCTCCATAAAAGTTTGCACGCTTCTTTAGAATAATATGGCGCATGTGCTCAGCTAATTTGGTGAAGCTCTGCTCTTTTCCCCCCATTTTTCAGTCATTTAAATGTCATTTTGCATAGGGTAATACAGAGGCCTTCTCACCTTTATGACAGTTAAAGCGCCACCAATGGCCCGACGTCCATGAAAGTTTTCAAGCTTCTTCAGGATCACGTGACGCATGCGCATGCCCGATTTTGTGAGCTTGTATGCAAATCAGACAGCAAGATGGCCGCTTTCAGCCATTTCATGTGTTTTTTCCATAGAAATACATCATTTTGACACCCTTTTAACAGTTATAGCGCCACCAAGTGGCCAGTCGCTGCGCCCTTTTTCACGTGACCACAGAATGAGCTCGTACATGCGTGTGCTGAGTTTGGTGCAAAAATCTCGTTCCGTTCACGAGTTATAGCCAATTAAGCAAAATGGGCTCCTCCCACTTCGAACATTTTGGCGGCCCTTAGGGACCGTGAAGCGAAATTTACACTTTTTTTTGATAATTATTGACAATCAGACTCCAGAGAATCTTGCCGCACTGGTTTGGTTCCGGTCGGGCCAAAAACCTAGGACTAGTTCGCGAAAGTAGGTTTTTGGAAAAACCCCAAATACCCTAAAATTTTCCCAGGGTGCCGAGCAAATCAGAGGCATGCATCTAGTCCGCCTCGAGCCAAGGATTCCAGCGATATAAGACACTTGAGCCTACGCCTCACGGTTGATGAGTTATGAGCCGTTTCGTACTTTTGCCCGCTGTAGCGCCCCCGTCAGGCCGATCGGGGCGGGCCTTGGTGACGCTGTAGGCGGTGTGAGTACTATCAGCCCCCAAAGTTTCAAGTCTCCACGACTTACGGTTTGGTCTGCCCGATCAGTTTTATGTCTGAATGTTGCATCATGGGAAAATTAACAATTACAATAGGTGTTCAGCACTGAAGTGCTTGAACCCCTAATAAGTGGCTAAAAAAGGGCCACAAAAAGGCCTCTAAAAAAAAATTATAGGGTCTAGGCGCTTGCCGTCTGCGCTGCTGCGTTCCAAAAATTTTATCCAGTCTTCTAACATGTGCCTCGGAGAGGAAAAAGAACGTTTG